>NC_141004.1:81656423-81978031 GCF_052327205.1 Somniosus microcephalus
GGTCAAGGATGTCACTGAGTGGCTGCAGAACATTCTGAGGGGGAAGGGTGAACAGCCAGAGGTCGTGGTCCATATCGGTACCAACAAAGGGGTGAGGTCCTGCAGGCAGATTTCAGGGAGCTAGGAAAGAGATTAAAAAGCAGGACCTCAAAGATAGTAATCTCTGGATTACTCCCAGTGCCACGAGCTAGTGAGTATAGAAATAGGGGATAGAGCAGATGAATGCGTGGCTGGAGAGATGGTGCAGGAGGGAGGGCTTCAGATTCCTGGGACATTGGGACCGGTTTTGGGGGAGGTGGGACCTGTACAGGTCGGATGGGTTGCACCTCAACAGAGTCAGAACCAATGTCCTCGCTGGGGGTGGGGGGGGGGGTGGTTGCTAGTGCTGTTGGGGGGGTTTAAACTAATTTGGCAGGGGGATGGGCACCAGGATGTAGCATTAGAAAGGAACAATAAAGTGCACAAAGGATGGGGAGAGACAGATAGCACTAGAGTAAGAAATAGGACGGTATTAGGTGGGGTCAGACTAAGAGAGAATACAAGAAGGTCTAAGACAGGTTTACAGTGCATGTGTGTGAACAAGGTCGGTGAGCTGCCGGCGCAAATAGCCACATAGGAATATGATGTTGTGGCAATAACTGAGACCTGGCTCAAAAAAGGGCAGGATTGGGTATTAAACATTCCTGGATATATGTTTAGGAAAAATGGGGAAGGAAAGAAAGGAGGTGGGGTGGCAGTATTGGTTAAGGAGAATGTTACAGTGCTGGAGAGGGAGGATGTCCTGGAGTGGTCAAGGACAGAATCTACTTGGTTAGAGTTAAGAAACAATAGAGGTGCCATTACACTACCAGGTGTATTCTATAGACCACCAAATAGTGGGAAGGATATAGAGGAGCAAATTTGCAGGGAAATTACAGAGAGATGCAAGAACTATAGAGTAGTGATAATGGGGGACTTCAATTATCCTAATATAGTCTGGGATAATAATAGTGTAAAGAGCAGAGAAGGGGAAGAATTTCTGAAATGTGTTCAGGGGAACTTTCTTGATCAGTATGTTTCTGGCCCAACGAGGAAGGAGGCATTGCTGGATCTGGTTCTGGGGAATGAGGTGGGTCAAGTAGAGCAAGTGTCAGTAGGGGAACATTTAGGCAACAGTGATCATAGTATAAGGTTTATATTAGCTATGGAAAAGGACAAGGAGCAATTTAGAGTAAAAATACTTAATTGGAGGTTGGCAAATTTCAGTGGGTTGAGAATGGATCTGGCCTGGGTAAATTGGAATCAAAGATTGGCAGGCAAAACTGTAATGGAACAATGGGCTGGCTTTAAAGAGGAGATGGTTCGGGTACAGTCGAGATACATTCCCATGAGAGGGAAAGGTAGGGCAACTAAAGTCATAGCTCCCTGGATGATGAAAGAGATGGAGAGTAAGATGAAGCAGAAAAAGAGCGCGTATGACAGATGTCAGGTTGAGAATACAAGTGAGAATCAGGCTGAATATAGAAAGTTCAGAGGGGAAGTGAAAAAGAAAATAAGAGGGGCAAAGCGAGAGTCTGAGAAAAGATTGGCAGCCAACATGAAAGGGAATCCAAAAGTCTTCTGTAGGCATATAAATAATAAACGGGTAGTAAGAGGGGGGGTGGGGCCGATTATGGACCAAAATGGAGACCCAGGCATGGAGGCAGACGGTATGGCTGAGGTACTAAACGAGTACTTCTGTCTTCACCAAGGAAGAAGATGCTGCCAAAGTCATAGTGAAAAGGGAGGTAGTTGAGATACTGGATAGGATAAAAATTGATAAAGAGGAGGTACTAGAAAGGCTGGCTATACTTAAAGTAGATAAGTCACCAGGAGCAGATGGGATGCATCCTAGGATGCTGAGGGAAGTAAAGATAGAAATTGCGGAGGTACTGGCCCTAATCTTCCAATCCTCCTTAGAAACAGGGCTGGTGCCAGAGGACTGGAGAATTGCAAATGTTACACCCTTGTTCAAAGAAGGGTGTAAGGATAAACCCAGCAACTACAGGCCCGTCAGTTTAACCTCAGTGGTGGGGAAGCTTTTAGAAACGATAATCAGGGACAAAATTAACAGTCACTTGAACAAATGTGGATTAATTAAGGAAAGCCAGCACGGATTTATCAAAGGCAAATCATGTTGAACTAACTTGATTGAGTTTTTTGATGAGGTGCTGCCACTGTCCCTTTTATTCCATGGGCTTCAACTTTGCCGGCAAGCTTATTATGTGGCACTTTATCAAACGCCTTTTGGAAATCCATGTACACCACGTCAACCACATTGTCTGTTTTTAGTTGAAGTTACAGGAATGTGCTGATGACACGCAGTGCTGCCTCTCCACCACCCCCCTCGATCCCTCCACTGCCTATGAGCTGCCTCTCCACCACCCCTCTCAATCCCTCCACTGCCTGTGAGCTGCCTCTCCGCCACCCCTCTCGATCCCTCCACTGCCTGTGAGCTGCCTCTCCACCACCCCCTCGATCCCTCCACTGCCTGTGAGCTGCCTCTCCACCACCCCCTCGATCCCTCCACTGCCTGTGAGCTGCCTCTCCGCCACCCCCCTCGATCCCTCCACTGCCTGTGAGCTGCCTCTCCACCACCCCCTCGATCCCTCCACTGCCTGTGAGCTGCCTCTCCACCACCCCCTCGATCCCTCCACTGCCTGTGAGCTGCCTCTCCGCCACCCCCCTCGATCCCTCCGCTGCCTGTGAGCTGCCTCTCCACCACCCCCTCGATCCCTCCACTGCCTGTGAGCTGCCTCTCTGCCATCCCCTCGATCCCTCCACTGCCTGTGAGCTGCCTCTCCACCACCCCCTCGATCCCTCCACTGCCTGTGAGCTGCCTCTCCGCCACCCCTCTCGATCCCTCCACTGCCTCTCCACCACCCCCCTCTCAATCCCTCCACTGCCTGTGAGCTGCCTCTCCACCACCCCCTCTCAATCCCTCCACTGCCTGTGAGCTGCCTCTCCGCCACCCCCTCAATCCCTCCGCTGCCTGTGAGCTGCCTCTCCACCACCCCTCTCGATCCCTCCACTGCCTGTGAGCTGCCTCTCCACCACCCCCTCGATCCCTCCACTGCCTGTGAGCTGCCTCTCCGCCACCCCCTCGATCCTTCCGTTGCCTGTGAGCTGCCTCTCCACCACCCCCTCGATCCCTCCACTGCCTGTGAGCTGCCTCTCCGCCACCCCTCTCGATCCCTCCACTGCCTGTGAGCTGCCTCTCCGCCACCCCCTCGATCCTTCCGTTGCCTGTGAGCTGCCTCTCCACCACCCCCTCGATCCCTCCACTGCCTGTGAGCTGCCTCTCCACCACCCCCCTCGATCCCTCCACTGCCTGTGAGCTGCCTCTCCACCACCCATCTCGATCCCTCCACTGCCTGTGAGCTGCCTCTCCGCCACCCCCTCGATCCTTCCGTTGCCTGTGAGCTGCCTCTCCACCACCCCCTCGATCCCTCCACTGCCTGTGAGCTGCCTCTCCGCCATCCCCTCGATCCCTCCGTTGCCTGTGAGCTGCCTCTCCACCACCCCTCTCGATCCCTCCACTGCCTGTGAGCTGCCTCTCCACCACCCATCTCGATCCCTCCACTGCCTGTGAGCTGCCTCTCCGCCACCCCCTCGATCCTTCCGTTGCCTGTGAGCTGCCTCTCCACCACCCCCTCGATCCCTCCACTGCCTGTGAGCTGCCTCTCCGCCATCCCCTCGATCCCTCCGTTGCCTGTGAGCTGCCTCTCCACCACCCCCCTCGATCCCTCCACTGCCTGTGAGCTGCCTCTCCGCCATCCCCTCGATCCCTCCGTTGCCTGTGAGCTGCCTCTCCACCACCCCTCTCGATCCCTCCACTGCCTGTGAGCTGCCTCTCCACCACCCCCCTCGATCCCTCCACTGCCTGTGAGCTGCCTCTCCGCCATCCCCTCGATCCCTCCGCTGCCTGTGAGCTGCCTCTCCGCCATCCCCTCGATCCCTCCGCTGCCTGTGAGCTGTCAGGCATCCAGTTGTCGAGGACCCACAATTTCTTCCAGCTCAACATTGGGAAGATCAAAGCCATCATCTTCTGCCCCTTGCCACAAGTTCTGCGTCCTTCTCGCTTCCCAGCCACGGCCTGAGGCTGATCCAGACTGGCGCAGGGACAAGACTCAAGGCTGGCACATATTGGGTCAGGCCCATAATGGCCCCGAGTGTAAGCTCAAAAGAGCCTTGCACACCCGATAAACTCTGGTAACAAAAGTCAGCTCAACATTCTGACTGACATCAGTGACCAGTGGAGGACATGTCTGCCCCAATGTGTCTTCAGGACCCTCGTACCAAGATCAAGGTGCTGCCCTGGGCTCTGAGAGTTCTGTTCCAAAGCATCCTTAGTACTAAAGCCCTTGAAGGGGAGTACTCCTTACCTTGACACAGGTCAGCCAGTAGCGCACCTCAATGAAAGTGCTCGAGGACGTAATGTCGTACATCACGATCACCCCATCAGCCTTCCTGAAGAACTGCTTGGTCACACTGCGGAACCTGCGAGGAGATAGCGAAGAACCATCAGCAATAGGGGCAGGGACTACACAGGAAACAGACCCATGAGAGCCAATCACGGAAGGGGTGAGGGGGTCACATGTCCCTCCATTGATTCACTTCCTCTTCCTGTATGGGCAATTTCTGCAGAGACATGGGGGAGAGGGAATTTAACTCCCCAGGGCGGGAAGTGGGGGGGGGTTTAAATGCATGAAAATGGGGAAACCCGTCCCCAACCTGCCGCCAACGCGCCTGCTTCCAGTTTAACCGGGGTTGGTTTAGGGCGGGCGAGTGTCCTGCTCTCGAGAGGCGGCTCCGTCATGTTAGTGCGTTAATGAGGCTGCGTGTCTCACATATTCGCAGCCGTGGGGATTTAATGGCTGCGGGCTAGGTTTCCCAGGGCTCAGGAAACCCAGCAGCTAAAGGAAGGAGAGAAAGGCCGGACCCAGCAGGGAAGTGAATCCAGCACTGCTTGTGGGCCAGCAGGGGCAGGAATGCTTCCCCGCCCCAAGCTGACCTGCCGCAATCGGCCTCCCTCCCTGTGATCTCCGCGTCTCCCCCACCTCCCAACAGTGGTTTCTCCTTCCTCACCGCTCCCCTGCTGTGGCCTTCCAGCACAGGCCTTCCCGCCCGACAATAGGCATAACCTCCGCATTCCCCCTTTCCTCAGTGCAGGGGGCCTGTATCCCAGAGCATGGCCAGTGCAGGGAGGCCTGTATCCCAGAGCATGGCCAGTTCAGGGAGGCCTGTATCCCAGAGCATGGCCAGTGCAGGGAGGCCTGTATCCCAGAGCGTGGCCAGTGCAGGGGGCCTGTATCCCAGAGCGTGGCAAGTGCAGGGGGCCTGTATCCCAGAGCGTGGCCAGTGCAAGGGGCCTGTATCCCAGAGCGTGGCCAGTGCAGGGGGCCTGTATCCCAAAGCGTGGCCAGTGCAGGGGGCCCGTATCCCAGAGCGTGGCCAGTGCAGGGGGCCTGTATCCCAAAGCGTGGCCAGTGCAGGGGGCCCGTATCCCAGAGCGTGGCCAGTGCGAGGGGCCTGTATACCAGAGCGTGGCCAGTGCAGGGGGCCTGTATCCCAGAGCGTGGCCAGTGCAGGGGGCCTGTATCCCAGAGCGTGGCTAGTGTGAGGGGCCTGTATCCCAGAGCAAGGCCAGTGCAGGGGGCCTGTATCCCAGAGCGTGGCTAGTGTGAGGGGCCTGTATCCCAGAGCATGGCTAGTGCAGAGGGCCTGTATCCCAGAGCGTGGCCAGTGCAGGGGTCCTGTATCCCAGAGCATGGCCAGTGCAGGGGGCCTGTATCCCAGAGTGTGGCCAGTGCAGGGGGCCTGTATCCCAGAGTGTGGCCAGTGCAGGGGGCCTGTATCCCAGAGCATGGCCAGTTCAGGGAGGCCTGTATCCCAGAGCATGGCCAGTTCAGGGAGGCCTGTATCCCAGAGCGTGGCGAGTGCAGCGGGCCTGTATCCCAGAGCATGGCAAGTGCAGGGGGCCTGTATCCGAGAGCATGGCCAGTGCAAGGGGCCTGTATCCCAGAGCGTGGCCACTGCAGGGGGCCTGTATCCCAAAGCGTGGCCAGTGCAGGGGGCCTGTATCCCAGAGCGTGGCCAGTGCGAGGGGCCTGTATCCCAGAGCGTGGCCAGTGCAGGGGGCCTGTATCCCAGAGCGTGGCCAGTGCACAGGGCCTGTATCCCAGAGCATGGCCAGTGCAGGGGGCCTGTATCCCAGAGCGTGGCCAGTGCGAGGGGCCTGTATCCCAGAGCGTGGCCAGTGCGAGGGGCCTGTATCCCAGAGCATGGCCAGTGCAGGGGGCCTGTATCTCAGAGCATGGCCAGTGCAGGGGGCCTGTATCCCAGAGCGTGGCTAGTGTGAGGGGCCTGTATCCCAGAGCATGGCCAGTGCAGGGGGCCTGTATCCCAGAGCGTGGCTAGTGTGAGGGGCCTGTATCCCAGAGCATGGCCAGTGCAGGGGGCCTGTATCTCAGAGCATGGCCAGTGCAGGGGGCCTGTATCCCAGAGCGTGGCTAGTGTGAGGGGCCTGTATCCCAGAGCATGGCCAGTGCAGGGGGCCTGTATCCCAGAGCGTGGCTAGTGTGAGGGGCCTGTATCCCAGAGCATGGCTAGTGCAGGGGGCCTGTATCCCAGAGCGTGGCCAGTGCAGGGGTCCTGTATCCCAGAGCGTGGCCAGTGCAGGGGGCCTGTATCTCAGAGCGTGGCCAGTGCAGGGGGCCTGTATCCCAGAGCGTGGCCAGTGCAGGGGGCCTGTATCCCAGAGCGTGGCCAGTGCAGGGGGCCTGTATCCCAGAGCATGGCCAGTGCATGGGGCCTGTATCCCAAAGCGTGGCCAGTGCAGGGGGCCCATATCCCAGAGCATGGCCAGTGCGAGGGGCCTGTATACCAGAGCGTGGCCAGTGCAGGGGGCCTGTATCCCAGAGCGTGGCCAGTGCAGGGGGCCTGTATCCCAGAGCATGGCCAGTTCAGGGAGGCCTGTATCCCAGAGCATGGCCAGTGCAGGGAGGCCTGTATCCCAGAGCGTGGCCAGTGCAGCGGGCCTGTATCCCAGAGCGTGGCCAGTGCAGGGGGCCTGTATCCCAGAGCGTGGCAAGTGCAGGGGGCCTGTATCCCAGAGCGTGGCCAGTGCGAGGAGCCTGTATACCAGAGCGTGGCCAGTGCAGGGGGCCTGTATCCCAGAGCGTGGCCAGTGCAGGGGGCCTGTATCCCAGAGCATGGCCAGTTCAGGGAGGCCTGTATCGCAGAGCATGGCCAGTGCAGGGAGGCCTGTATCCCAGAGCGTGGCCACTGCAGCGGGCCTGTATCCCAGAGCGTGGCCAGTGCAGGGGGCCTGTATCCCAGAGCGTGGCAAGTGCAGGGGGCCTGTATCCCAGAGCGTGGCCAGTGCAAGGGGCCTGTGTCCCAGAGGGTGGCCCGTGCAGGGGGCCTGTATCCCAAAGCGTGGCCAGTGCAGGGGGCCCGTATCCCAGAGCGTGGCCAGTGCGAGGGGCCTGTATACCAGAGCGTGGCCAGTGCAGGGGGCCTGTATCCCAGAGTGTGGCCAGTGCAGGGGGCCTTTATCCCAGAGCGTGGCTAGTGTGAGGGGCCTGTATCCCAGAGCATGGCCAGTGCAGGGGGCCTGTATCCCAGAGCGTGGCTAGTGTGAGGGGCCTGTATCCCAGAGTATGGCTAGTGCAGAGGGCCTGTATCCCAGAGCGTGGCCAGTGTAGGGGTCCTGTATCCCAGAGCATGGCCAGTGCAGGGGGCCTGTATCCCAGAGTGTGGCCAGTGCAGGGGGCCAGTATCCCAGAGTGTGGCCAGTGCAGGGGGCCTGTATCCCAGAGCATGGCCAGTTCAGCGAGGCCTGTATCCCAGAGCGTGGCCAGTTCAGGGAGGCCTGTATCCCAGAGCATGGCCAGTGCAGGGAGGCCTGTATCCCAGAGCGTGGCAAGTGCAGCGGGCCTGTATCCCAGAGCGTGGCAAGTGCAGGGGGCCTGTATCCGAGAGCGTGGCCAGTGTGAGAGGCCTGTATCCCAGAGCGTGGCAAGTGCAGCGGGCCTGTATCCCAGAGCATGGCCAGTACAGGGGGCCTGAATCTCAGAGCATGGCCAGTGCAGGGGGCCTGTATCCCAGAGCGTGGCTAGTGTGAGGGGCCTGTATCCCAGAGCATGGCCAGTGCAGGGGGCCTGAATCTCAGAGCATGGCCAGTGCAGGGGGCCTGTATCCCAGAGCGTGGCCAGTGCAGGGGGCCTGTATCTCAGAGCGTGGCCAGTGCAGGGGGCCTGTATCCCAGAGCGTGGCCAGTGCAGGGGGCCTGTATCCCAGAGCATGGCCAGTGCAGGGGGCCTGTATCCCAGAGCATGGCCAGTGCAGGGGGCCTGTATCCCAGAGCGTGGCCAGTGCAGGGGGCCTGTATCCCAGAGCGTGGCCAGTGCAGGGGGCCTGTATCCCAGAGCATGGCCAGTGCAGGGGGCCTGTATCCCAGAGCGAGGCCAGTGCGAGGAGCCTGTATCCCAGAGTGTGGCCAGTGCGAGGGGCCTGTATCCCAGAGCATGGCCAGTGTGAGGGGCCTGTATCCCAGAGTGTGGCCAGTGCAGGGGGCCTGTATCCCAGAGCATGGCCACTGCAGGGGGCCTGTATCCCAGAGCGTGGCTAGTGTGAGAGGCCTGTATCCCAGAGCGTGGCCAGTGCAAGGGGCCTGTATCCCAGAGCGTGGCCAGTGTGAGGGGCCTGTATCCCAGAGCGTGGCCAGTGCAGGGGGTCTGTAACCCAGAGCGTGGCCAGTGCAGGGGGCCTGTATCCCAGAGCGTGGCCAGTGTGAGAGGCCTGTATCCCAGAGCGTGGCCAGTGCAAGGGGCCTGTATCCCAGAGCGTGGCCAGTGTGAGGGGCCTGTATTCCAGAGCGTGGCCAGTGTGAGGGGCCTGTATCCCAGAGCGTGGCCAGTGCAGGGGGTCTGTAACCCAGAGCGTGGCCAGTGCAGGGGGCCTGTATCCCAGAGCATGGCTAGTGCAGGGGGCCTGTGTCCCAGAGTGTGGCCAGTGCAGGGGGCCTGTATCCCAGAGCGTGGCCGGTGCGAGGGGCCTGTATCCCAGAGCGTGGCCAGTGCAGGGGGCCTGTATCCCAGAGCGTGGCCAGTGCACAGGGCCTGTATCCCAGAGCGTGGCCAGTGCAGGGGGCCTGTATCCCAGAGTGTGGCTAGTGTGAGGGGCCTGTATCCCAGAGCATGGCCAGTGCAGGGGGCTTGTACCCCAGAGCATGGCCAGTGCAGGGGGCCTGTATCCCAGAGCATGGCTAGTGCAGGGGGCCTGTATCCCAGAGCGTGGCCAGTGCTGGGGTCCTGTATCCCAGAGCGTGGCCAGTGCAGGGGGCCTGTATCCCAGAGTGTGGCCAGTGCGAGGGGCATGTATCCCAAAGCGTGGCCAGTGCAGGGGGCCTATATCCCAGAGCGTGGCCAGTGCGAGGGGCCTGTATTCCAGCGCGTGGCCAGTGAAGGGGGCCTGTATCCCAGAGTGTGGCCAGTGCAGGGGGCTTGTAACCCAGCACGAGGGCAGTGCAGGGGGCCTGTATCCCAGAGCGTGGCCAGTGCAGGGGGCCTGTATCCCAGAGCGTGGCCAGTGCAGGGGGCCTGTATCCCAGAGCGTGGCCAGTGCAGGGGGCCTGTATTCCAGAGCGTGGCCAGTGTGAGGGGCCTGTATCCCAGAGCATGGCCAGTGTGAGGGGCCTGTATCCCAGAGCGTGGCCAGTGCTGGGGGCCTGTATCCCAGAGCGTGGCTAGTGTGAGGGGCCTGTATAGCAGAGCATGGCCAGTGCAGGGGGCCTGTATCCCAGAGCGTGGCTAGTGTGAGGGGCCTGTATCCCAGAGCGTGGCCAGTGCAAGGGGCCTGTATCCCAGAGCGTGGCCAGTGTGAGGGGCCTGTATCCCAGAGCCTGGCCAGTGTGAAGGGCCTGTATCCCAGAGCGTGGCCAGTGCAGGGGCCTGTATCCCAGAGCATGGCCAGTGCAGGGGGCTTGTATCCCAGAGCGTGGCTAGTGTGAGGGGCCTGTATCCCAGTGCATGGCCAGTGCAGGGGTCCTGTATCCCAGAGCGTAGCTAGTGTGCGGGGCCTGTATCCCAGAGCATGGCTAGTGCAGGGGGCCTGTATCCCAGAGCATGGCTAGTGCAGGGGGCCTGTATCCCAGAGCGTGGCCAGTGCAGGGGTCCTGTATCCCAGAGCATGGCCAGTGCAGGGGGCCTGTATCCCAGAGTGTGGCCAGTGCGAGGGGCCTGTATCCCAGAGCGTGGCCAGTGCAGGGGGCATGTATCCCAGAGCGCGGCCAGTGCGAGGGCACTGTATCCCAGCGCGTGGCCAGTACATGGGGCCTGTATCCCAGAGCGTGGCCAGTGCAGGGGGCCTGTATCTCAGAGCGTGGCCAGTGCAGGGGGCCTGTATCCCAGAGCGTGGCCAGTGCAGGGGGTCTGTATCCCAGAGCGTGGCCAGTGCGAGGGGCCTGTATCGCAGAGCGTGGCCAGTGCGAGGGGCCTGTATCCCAGAGCATGGCCAGTGTGATGGGCCTGTATCCCAGAGCGTGGCCAGTGCAGGGGGCCTGATTCCCAGAGTGTGGCCAGTGCAGGAGGCCTGTATCCCAGAGCGTGGCTAGTGTGAGGGGCCTGTATAGTAGAGCATGGCCAGTGCAGGGGGCCTGTATCCCAGAGCGTGGCTAGTGTGAGGGGCCTGTATCCCAGAGCGTGGCTAGTGCAGGGGGCCTGTATCCCAGAGCGTGGCCAGTGTGAGGGGCCTGTATCCCAGAGCATGGCCAGTGTGAGGGGCCTGTATCCCAGAGCATGGCCAGTGCGAGGGGCCTGTATCCCAGAGTGTGGCCAGTGTGAGGGGTCTGTATCCCAGAGCGTGGCTAGTGCAGGCGGCCTGTATCCCAGAGCGTGGCCAGTGTGAGGGGCCTGTATCCCAGAGTGTGGCCAGTGTGAGGGGCCTGTATCCCAGAGTGTGGCCAGTGCAGGGAGGTCTGTATCCCAGAGCGTGGCCAGTGCAGGGGGCCAGTATCCCAGAGCGTGGCCAGTGTGAGAGGCCTGTATTCCAGAGCATGGCCAGTGCGAGGGGCCTGTATCGCAGAGCGTGGCCAGTGCAGGGGACCTGTATCCCAGAGCATGGCCAGTGCAGGGGTCCTGTATCCCAGAGCGTGGCCAGTGCGAGGGGCCTGTATCCCAGCGCGTGGCCAGTGCAGGGGGCCTGTAACCCAGAGTGTGGCCAGCGCTAGGGGGCCTGTATCCCAGCACGTGGCCAGTGCAGGGGGCCTGTATCACAGAGCATGGCCAGTGCAGGGGGCCTGTATCCCAGAGCGTGGCCGGTGCAGGGGGCCTGTATCCTAGAGCGTGGCCAGTGCAGGGGGTCTGAATCCCAGAGCACGGCCAGTGTGAGGGGCCTGTATCCCAGAGCGTGGCCAGTGCAAGGGGCCTGTATCCCAGAGCGTGGCCAGTGCAAGAGGCCTGTATCCCAGAGCGTGGCCAGTGCAAGGGGCCTGTATCCCAGAGCGTGGCCAGTGCGAGGGGCCTGCATCCCAGAGCATTGCCAGTGCAGGGTGCCTGTATCCCAGAGCATGGCCGTGCGAGGGGACAGTATCCCAGAGCGTGGCCAGTTCAGGGGGCCTCTAATCTAGAGCATGGCCAGTGCAAGGGGCTGTATCCCAGAGTGTGGACAGTGCAGGGAGGCCTGTAACCCAGAGCGTGGCCAGTGCAGGGGGCCTGTATCCCAGAGCATGGCCAGTGTGAGGGGTCTGTATCACAGAGCATGGCCAGTGCGAGGGGCCTGTATCCCAGAGCGTGGCCAGTGCAGGGTGCCTGTATCCCAGAGCGTGGCCAGTGCAAGGGGCCTGTATCCCAGAGCGTGGCCAGTGCAAGGGGCCTGTATCCCAGAGCATGGCCAGTGCGAGGAGCCTGTATCCCAGAGCGTGGCCAGTGAAGGGTGCCTGTATCCCAGACCATGGCCAGTGCGAGGGGACTGTATCCCAGAGTGTGGCCAGTGCAGGGGGCCTGTATCCCAGAGTGTGGCCAGTGCAGGGGCCTGTATCCCTGAGCGTGGCCAGTGCAGGTGGCCTGTATCCCAGAGCGTGGCCAGGGCAGGGGGCCTGTATCCCAGAGCATGGCCAGTGCGAGGGGCCTGTATACCAGTGCGTGGCCAGTGTGATGGGCCTGTATCCCAGAGCGTGGCCAGTGCAGGGGGCCTGTATCCCACAGCGTGGCTAGTGCAGGGGGCCTGTATCCCAGAGTGTGGCCAGTGTGAGGGGCCTGTATCCCAGAGCATGGCCAGTGTGAGGGGCCTGTATCCCAGTGCATGGCCAGTGCAAGGGGCCTGTATCCCAGAGCATGGCCAGTGTGAGGGGCCTGTATCCCAGAGCGTGGTTAGTGCAGGGGGCCTGTATCCCAGAGCGTGGCCAGTGTGAGGGGCCTGTATCCCAGAGTGTGGCCAGTATGAGGGGTCTGTATCCCAGAGCATGACCAGTGTGAGGGGCCTGTATCCCAGAGTGTGGCCAGTGTGAGTGGCCTGTATCCCAGAGTGCGGCCAGTGCCGGGAGGTTGTATCCCAGAGCGTGGCCAGTGCGGGGGCCTCTATCCCAGAGCGTGGCTAGTGTGAGGGGCCTGTATCCCAGAGCATGGCCAGTGCAGGGAGGCCTGTATCCCAGAGCATGGCCAGTGCAGGGAGGCCTGTATCCCAGAGCATGCCCAGTGCAGGGAGGCCTGCATCCCAGAGCATGGCCAGTGCAGGGAGGACTGTATCCCAGAGCATGGCCAGTGCAGGGAGGCCTGTATCCCAGAGGGTGGCCAGTGCAGCGGGCCTGTATCCCAGAGCGTGGCAAGTGCAGGGGGCCTGTATCACAGAGCGTGGCCAGTACGAGGGGCCTGTATCCCAGAGCGTGGCCAGTGCATGGGGCCTGTATCCCAGAGCATGGCCAGTGCGAGGGGCCTGTATCCCAGAGCGTGGCCAGTGAAGGGGGCCTGTATCCCAGAGCGTGGCCAGTGCGAGGGGCCTGTATCCCAGAGCGTGGCCAGTGCAGGGAGCCTGTATCCCAGAGCGTGGCCAGTGCACGGGGCCTGTATCGCAGAGCATGGCCAGTGCAGGGGGCCTGTATCCCGGAGCATGGCCAGTGCAGGGGGCCTGTATCCCAGAGCGTGGCCAGTGCAGGGGGCCTGTATCCCAGAGTGTGGCCAGTGCGAGGGGCATGTATCCCAAAGCGTGGCCAGTGCAGGGGGCCTATACCCCAGAGCGTGGCCAGTGCGAGGGGCCTGTATTCCAGCGCGTGGCCAGTGAAGGGGGCCTGTATCCCAGAGTGTGGCCAGTGCAGGGGGCTTGTAACCCAGCACGTGGCCAGTGCAGGGGGCCTGTATCCCAGAGCGTGGCCAGTGCAGGGGGCCTGTATCCCAGAGCGTGGCCAGTGCAGGGGGCCTGTATCCCAGAGCGTGGCCAGTGCAGGGGGCCTGTATTCCAGAGCGTGGCCAGTGTGAGGGGCCTGTATCCCAGAGCATGGCCAGTGTGAGGGGCCTGTATCCCAGAGCGTGGCCAGTGCTGGGGGCCTGTATCCCAGAGCGTGGCTAGTGTGAGGGGCCTGTATAGCAGAGCATGGCCAGTGCAGGGGGCCTGTATCCCAGAGCGTGGCTAGTGTGAGGGGCCTGTATCCCAGAGCGTGGCCAGTGCAAGGGGCCTGTATCCCAGAGCGTGGCCAGTGTGAGGGGCCTGTATCCCAGAGCCTGGCCAGTGTGAAGGGCCTGTATCCCAGAGCGTGGCCAGTGCAGGGGGCCTGTATCCCAGAGCATGGCCAGTGCAGGGGGCTTGTATCCCAGAGCGTGGCTAGTGTGAGGGGCCTGTATCCCAGTGCATGGCCAGTGCAGGGGTCCTGTATCCCAGAGCGTAGCTAGTGTGCGGGGCCTGTATCCCAGAGCATGGCTAGTGCAGGGGGCCTGTATCCCAGAGCATGGCTAGTGCAGGGGGCCTGTATCCCAGAGCGTGGCCAGTGCAGGGGTCCTGTATCCCAGAGCATGGCCAGTGCAGGGGGCCTGTATCCCAGAGTGTGGCCAGTGCGAGGGGCCTGTATCCCAGAGCGTGGCCAGTGCAGGGGGCATGTATCCCAGAGCGCGGCCAGTGCGAGGGCACTGTATCCCAGCGCGTGGCCAGTACATGGGGCCTGTATCCCAGAGCGTGGCCAGTGCAGGGGGCCTGTATCTCAGAGCGTGGCCAGTGCAGGGGGCCTGTATCCCAGAGCGTGGCCAGTGCAGGGGGTCTGTATCCCAGAGCGTGGCCAGTGCGAGGGGCCTGTATCGCAGAGCGTGGCCAGTGCGAGGGGCCTGTATCCCAGAGCATGGCCAGTGTGATGGGCCTGTATCCCAGAGCGTGGCCAGTGCAGGGGGCCTGATTCCCAGAGTGTGGCCAGTGCAGGAGGCCTGTATCCCAGAGCGTGGCTAGTGTGAGGGGCCTGTATAGTAGAGCATGGCCAGTGCAGGGGGCCTGTATCCCAGAGCGTGGCTAGTGTGAGGGGCCTGTATCCCAGAGCGTGGCTAGTGCAGGGGGCCTGTATCCCAGAGCGTGGCCAGTGTGAGGGGCCTGTATCCCAGAGCATGGCCAGTGTGAGGGGCCTGTATCCCAGAGCATGGCCAGTGCGAGGGGCCTGTATCCCAGAGTGTGGCCAGTGCGAGGGGCCTGTATCCCAGCGCGTGGCCAGTGCAGGGGGCCAGTATCCCAGAGTGTGGCCAGCGCTAGGGGGCCTGTATCCCAGCACGTGGCCAGTGCAGGGGGCCTGTATCACAGAGCATGGCCAGTGCAGGGGGCCTGTATCCCAGAGCGTGGCCGGTGCAGGGGGCCTGTATCCTAGAGCGTGGCCAGTGCAGGGGGTCTGAATCCCAGAGCGCGGCCAGTGTGAGGGGCCTGTATCCCAGAGCGTGGCCAGTGCAAGGGGCCTGTATCCCAGAGCGTGGCCAGTGCAAGAGGCCTGTATCCCAGAGCGTGGCCAGTGCAAGGGGCCTGTATCCCAGAGCGTGGCCAGTGCAAGGGGCCTGTATCCCAGAGCGTGGCCAGTGCGAGGGGCCTGCATCCCAGAGCATTGCCAGTGCAGGGTGCCTGTATCCCAGAGCATGGCCGTGCGAGGGGACAGTATCCCAGAGCGTGGCCAGTTCAGGGGGCCTCTAATCTAGAGCATGGCCAGTGCAAGGGGCTGTATCCCAGAGTGTGGACAGTGCAGGGGGCCTGTATCCCAGAGCATGGACAGTGCAGGGAGGCCTGTAACCCAGAGCGTGGCCAGTGCAGGGGGCCAGTATCCCAGAGCATGGCCAGTGCGAGGGGCCTGTATCCCAGAGCGTGGCCAGTGCAGGGTGCCTGTATCCCAGAGCGTGGCCAGTGCAAGGGGCCTGTATCCCAGAGCGTGGCCAGTGCAGGGTGCCTGTATCCCAGAGCGTGGCCAGTGCAGGGTGCCTGTATCCCAGAGCGTGGCCAGTGCAGGGTGCCTGTATCCCAGAGCGTGGCCAGTGCAAGGGGCCTGTATCCCAGAGCGTGGCCAGTGCAAGGGGCCTGTATCCCAGAGCATGGCCAGTGCGAGGAGCCTGCATCCCAGAGCATGGCCAGTGCGAGGGGACTGTATCCCAGAGTGTGGCCAGTGCAGGGGGCCTGTATCCCAGAGTGTGGCCAGTGCAGGGGCCTGTATCCCTGAGCGTGGCCAGTGCAGGTGGCCTGTATCCCAGAGCGTGGCCAGGGCAGGGGGCCTGTAACCCAGAGCATGGCCAGTGCGAGGGGCCTGTATACCAGTGCGTGGCCAGTGTGATGGGCCTGTATCCCAGAGCGTGGCCAGTGCAGGGGGCCTGTATCCCACAGCGTGGCTAGTGCAGGGGGCCTGTATCCCAGAGTGTGGCCAGTGTGAGGGGCCTGTATCCCAGAGCATGGCCAGTGTGAGGGGCCTGTATCCCAGTGCATGGCCAGTGCAAGGGGCCTGTATCCCAGAGCATGGCCAGTGTGAGGGGCCTGTATCCCAGAGCGTGGTTAGTGCAGGGGGCCTGTATCCCAGAGCGTGGCCAGTGTGAGGGGCCTGTATCCCAGAGTGTGGCCAGTATGAGGGGTCTGTATCCCAGAGCATGACCAGTGTGAGGGGCCTGTATCCCAGAGTGTGGCCAGTGTGAGGGGCCTGTATCCCAGAGTGCGGCCAGTGCCGGGAGGTTTGTATCCCAGAGCGTGGCCAGTGCGGGGGCCTCTATCCCAGAGCGTGGCTAGTGTGAGGGGCCTGTATCCCAGAGGGTGGCCAGTGCAGGGGGCATGTATCCCAGAGCGCGGCCAGTGCGAGGGCACTGTATCCCAGCGCGTGGCCAGTACATGGGGCCTGTATCCCAGAGCGTGGCCAGTGCAGGGGGCCTGTATCTCAGAGCGTGGCCAGTGCAGGGGGCCTGTATCCCAGAGCGTGGCCAGTGCAGGGGGTCTGTATCCCAGAGCGTGGCCAGTGCGAGGGGCCTGTATCGCAGAGCGTGGCCAGTGCGAGGGGCCTGTATCCCAGAGCATGGCCAGTGTGATGGGCCTGTATCCCAGAGCGTGGCCAGTGCAGGGGGCCTGATTCCCAGAGTGTGGCCAGTGCAGGAGGCCTGTATCCCAGAGCGTGGCTAGTGTGAGGGGCCTGTATAGTAGAGCATGGCCAGTGCAGGGGGCCTGTATCCCAGAGCGTGGCTAGTGTGAGGGGCCTGTATCCCAGAGCGTGGCTAGTGCAGGGGGCCTGTATCCCAGAGCGTGGCCAGTGTGAGGGGCCTGTATCCCAGAGCATGGCCAGTGTGAGGGGCCTGTATCCCAGAGCATGGCCAGTGCGAGGGGCCTGTATCCCAGAGTGTGGCCAGTGTGAGGGGTCTGTATCCCAGAGCGTGGCTAGTGCAGGCGGCCTGTATCCCAGAGCGTGGCCAGTGTGAGGGGCCTGTATCCCAGAGTGTGGCCAGTGTGAGGGGCCTGTATCCCAGAGTGTGGCCAGTGCAGGGAGGTCTGTATCCCAGAGCGTGGCCAGTGCAGGGGGCCAGTATCCCAGAGCGTGGCCAGTGTGAGAGGCCTGTATTCCAGAGCATGGCCAGTGCGAGGGGCCTGTATCGCAGAGCGTGGCCAGTGCAGGGGACCTGTATCCCAGAGCATGGCCAGTGCAGGGGTCCTGTATCCCAGAGCGTGGCCAGTGCGAGGGGCCTGTATCCCAGCGCATGGCCAGTGCAGGGGGCCTGTAACCCAGAGTGTGGCCAGCGCTAGGGGGCCTGTATCCCAGCACGTGGCCAGTGCAGGGGGCCTGTATCACAGAGCATGGCCAGTGCAGGGGGCCTGTATCCCAGAGCGTGGCCGGTGCAGGGGGCCTGTATCCTAGAGCGTGGCCAGTGCAGGGGGTCTGAATCCCAGAGCGCGGCCAGTGTGAGGGGCCTGTATCCCAGAGCGTGGCCAGTGCAAGGGGCCTGTATCCCAGAGCGTGGCCAGTGCAAGAGGCCTGTATCCCAGAGCGTGGCCAGTGCAAGGGGCCTGTATCCCAGAGCGTGGCCAGTGCAAGGGGCCTGTATCCCAGAGCGTGGCCAGTGCGAGGGGCCTGCATCCCAGAGCATTGCCAGTGCAGGGTGCCTGTATCCCAGAGCATGGCCGTGCGAGGGGACAGTATCCCAGAGCGTGGCCAGTTCAGGGGGCCTCTAATCTAGAGCATGGCCAGTGCAAGGGGCTGTATCCCAGAGTGTGGACTGTGCAGGGGGCCTGTATCCCAGAGCATGGACAGTGCAGGGAGGCCTGTAACCCAGAGCGTGGCCAGTGCAGGGGGCCAGTATCCCAGAGCATGGCCAGTGCGAGGGGCCTGTATCCCAGAGCGTGGCCAGTGCAGGGTGCCTGTATCCCAGAGCGTGGCCAGTGCAAGGGGCCTGTATCCCAGAGCGTGGCCAGTGCAGGGTGCCTGTATCCCAGAGCGTGGCCAGTGCAGGGTGCCTGTATCCCAGAGCGTGGCCAGTGCAGGGTGCCTGTATCCCAGAGCGTGGCCAGTGCAAGGGGCCTGTATCCCAGAGCGTGGCCAGTGCAAGGGGCCTGTATCCCAGAGCATGGCCAGTGCGAGGAGCCTGCATCCCAGAGCATGGCCAGTGCGAGGGGACTGTATCCCAGAGTGTGGCCAGTGCAGGGGGCCTGTATCCCAGAGTGTGGCCAGTGCAGGGGCCTGTATCCCTGAGCGTGGCCAGTGCAGGTGGCCTGTATCCCAGAGCGTGGCCAGGGCAGGGGGCCTGTATCCCAGAGTGTGGCCAGTGTGAGGGGCCTGTATCCCAGAGCATGGCCAGTGCGAGGGGCCTGTATACCAGTGCGTGGCCAGTGTGATGGGCCTGTATCCCAGAGCGTGGCCAGTGCAGGGGGCCTGTATCCCACAGCGTGGCTAGTGCAGGGGGCCTGTATCCCAGAGTGTGGCCAGTGTGAGGGGCCTGTATCCCAGAGCATGGCCAGTGTGAGGGGCCTGTATCCCAGTGCATGGCCAGTGCAAGGGGCCTGTATCCCAGAGCATGGCCAGTGTGAGGGGCCTGTATCCCAGAGCGTGGTTAGTGCAGGGGGCCTGTATCCCAGAGCGTGGCCAGTGTGAGGGGCCTGTATCCCAGAGTGTGGCCAGTATGAGGGGTCTGTATCCCAGAGCATGACCAGTGTGAGGGGCCTGTATCCCAGAGTGTGGCCAGTGTGAGGGGCCTGTATCCCAGAGTGCGGCCAGTGCCGGGAGGTTTGTATCCCAGAGCGTGGCCAGTGCGGGGGCCTCTATCCCAGAGCGTGGCTAGTGTGAGGGGCCTGTATCCCAGAGCATGGCCAGTGCAGGGAGGCCTGTATCCCAGAGCATGGCCAGTGCAGGGAGGCCTGTATCCCAGAGCATGCCCAGTGCAGGGAGGCCTGCATCCCAGAGCATGGCCAGTGCAGGGAGGACTGTATCCCAGAGCATGGCCAGTGCAGGGAGGCCTGTATCCAAGAGGGTGGCCAGTGCAGCGGGCCTGTATCCCAGAGCGTGGCAAGTGCAGGGGGCCTGTATCACAGAGCGTGGCCAGTGCGAGGGGCCTGTATCCCAGAGCGTGGCCAGTGCATGGGGCCTGTATCCCAGAGCATGGCCAGTGTGAGGGGCCTGTATCCCAGAGCGTGGCCAGTGCAGGGGGCCTGTATCCCAGAGCGTGGCCAGTGCGAGGGGCCTGTATCCCAGAGCGTGGCCAGTGCAGGGAGCCTGTATCCCAGAGCGTGGCCAGTGCACGGGGCCTGTATCGCAGAGCATGGCCAGTGCAGGGGGCCTGTATCCCGGAGCATGGCCAGTGCAGGGGGCCTGTATCCCAGAGCGTGGCCAGTGCAGGGGGCCTGTATCCCAGAGCGTGGCCAGTGCAGGGGGCCTGTATCCCAGAGCGTGGCCAGTGCGAGGGGCCTGTATCCCAGAGCGTGCCCAGTGCACGGGGCCTGTATCCCTGAGCGTGGCCAGTGCAAAGAGCCGATATACCAGAGCGTGGCCAGTGCAGGGGGCCTGTATCCCTTGCATGGCCAGTGCAGGGAGGCCTGTATCCCAGAGCATGGCCAGTGTAGGGAGGCCTGCATCCCAGAGTATGGCCAGTGCAGTGAGGCCTGTATCCCAGAGCATGGCCAGTGCAGGGAGGCTTGTATCCCAGCGCGTGGCTAGTGCAGTGGGCCTGTATCCCAGAGCGTGGCCAGTGCAGGGGGCCTGTATCACAGAGCGTGGCCAGTGTGAGGGGCCTGTATCCCAGAGCATGGCCAGTGCAGGGGGCCTGTACCCCAGAGCTTGGCCAGTGCAGGGAGGCCTTTATCCCAGAGCGTGGCCAGTGTTAGAGGCCTGTATCCCAGAGCGTAGCCAGTGTGAGGGGCCTGTATCCCAGAGCGTGGCCAGTGCGAGGGGGCCTGTATCACAGGGGGTGGCCAGTGCAGGGGGCCTGTATCCCAGAGCGTGGCCAGTGCAGGGAGGCCTGTATCCCAGAGCGTGGCCAGTGCAGGGAGGCCTGTATCCCAGAGCTTGGCCGGTGCGAGGGGCCTGTATCCCAGAGCATGGCCAGTGCGAGGGGCCTGTATCGCAGAACGTGGCCAGTGCGAGGGGCCTGCATCGCAGAACGTGGCCAGTGCGATGGGCCTGTATCCCAAAGCGTGGCCAGTGCAGGGGTCCTGTATCCCAGAGCATGGCCAGTGCGAGGGGCCTGTATCCCAGAGCGTGGCCAGTGCACGGGGCCTGTATCCCTGAGCGTGGCCAGTGCAAAGAGCCTATATAACAGAGCGTGGCCAGTGCAGGGGGCCTGTATCCCAGAGCATGGCCAGTGCAGGGAGGCCTGTATCCCAGAGCATGGCCAGTGTAGGGAGGCCTGCATGCCAGAGTATGGCCAGTGCAGTGAGGCCTGTATCCCAGAGCATGGCCAGTGCAGGGAGGCCTGTATCCCAGCGCGTGGCTAGTGCAGTGGGCCTGTATCCTAGAGCGTGGCCAGTGCAGGGGGCCTGTATCACAGAGCGTGGTCAGTGTGAGGGGCCTGTATCCCAGAGCATGGCCAGTGCAGGGGGCCTGTACCCCAGAGCGTGGCCAGTGCAGGGAGGCCTTTATCCCAGAGCGTGGCCAGTGTTAGAGGCCTGTATCCCAGAGCGTAGCCAGTGTGAGGGGCCTGTATCCCAGAGCGTGGCCAGTGCGAGGGGGCCTGTATCCCAGGGGGTGGCCAGTGCAGGGGGCCTGTATCCCAGAGTGTGGCCAGTGCAGGGTGGCCTGTATCCCAGAGCGTGGCCAGTGCAGGGAGGCCTGTATCCCAGAGCTTGGCCGGTGCGAGGGGCCTGTATCCCAGAGCATGGCCAGTGCGAGGGGCCTGTATCGCAGAACGTGGCCAGTGCGAGGGGCCTGCATCGCAGAACGTGGCCAGTGCGAGGGGCCTGTATCCCAAAGCGTGGCCAGTGCAGGGGTCCTGTATCCCAGAGCATGGCCAGTGCGAGGGGCCTGTATCCCAGAGCGTGGCCAGTGCGAGGGGCCTGTATCCCAGAGTGTGGCCAGTGCGAGGGGCCTGTATCCCAGAGCATGGCCAGTGCGAGGGGCCTGTATCCCAGAGCGTGGCCAGTGCAGGGAGGCCTGTATATCAGAGCGAGGCCAGTTTGAGGGGCCTGTATCCCAGAGCGTGGCCAGTGTGAGGAGCCTGTATCCCAGAGCATGACCAGTGTGAGGGGCCTGTATCCCAGAGCATGGCCAATGCAGGGGGCCTGTATCCCAGAGCGTGGCCAGTGCGAGGGGCCTGTATCCCAGAGCGTGGCCAGTGCGAGGGGCCTGTATCCCAGAGCGTGGCCAGTGTGAGGGGCCTGTATCGCAGAGCATGGCCAGTGCAGGGGGCCTGTATCTCAGAGCATGGCCAGTGCAGGGGGCCTGTATCCCAGAGCGTGGCTAGTGTGAGGGGCCTGTATCCCAGAGCATGGCTAGTGCAGGGGGCCTGTATCCCAGTGCGTGGCCAGTGCGAGGGGCCTGTATCCCAAAGCGTGGCCAGTGCAGGGGGCCCGTATACCAGAGCGTGGCCAGTGCAGGGGGCCTGTATCCCAAAGCGTGGCCAGTGCAGGGGGCCCGTATCCCAGAGCGTGGCCAGTGCGAGGGGCCTGTATACCAGAGCGTGGCCAGTGCAGGGGGCCTGTATCCCAGAGCGTGGCCAGTGCAGGGGGCCTGTATCCCAAAGCGTGGCCAGTGCAGGGGGCCCGTATCCCAGAGCGTGGCCAGTGCGAGGGGCCTGTATACCAGAGCGTGGCCAGTGCAGGGGGCCTGTATCCCAGAGCGTGGCCAGTGCAGGGGGCCTGTATCCCAGAGCATGGCCAGTTCAGGGAGGCCTGTATCCCAGAGCATGGCCAGTGCAGGGAGGCCTGTATCCCAGAGCGTGGCCAGTGCAGCGGGCCTGTATCCCAGAGCGTGGCCAGTGCAGGGGGCCTGTATCCCAGAGCGTGGCAAGTGCAGGGGGCCTGTATCCCAGAGCGTGGCCAGTGCAAGGGGCCTGTGTCCCAGAGGGTGGCCCGTGCAGGGGGCCTGTATCCCAAAGCGTGGCCAGTGCAGGGGGCCCGTATCCCAGAGCGTGGCCAGTGCGAGGGGCCTGTATACCAGAGCGTGGCCAGTGCAGGGGGCCTGTATCCCAGAGTGTGGCCAGTGCAGGGGGCCTTTATCCCAGAGCGTGGCTAGTGTGAGGGGCCTGTATCCCAGAGCATGGCCAGTGCAGGGGGCCTGTATCCCAGAGCGTGGCTAGTGTGAGGGGCCTGTATCCCAGAGCATGGCTAGTGCAGAGGGCCTGTATCCCAGAGCGTGGCCAGTGCAGGGGTCCTGTATCCCAGAGCATGGCCAGTGCAGGGGGCCTGTATCCCAGAGTGTGGCCAGTGCAGGGGGCCAGTATCCCAGAGTGTGGCCAGTGCAGGGGGCCTGTATCCCAGAGCATGGCCAGTTCAGGGAGGCCTGTATCCCAGAGCGTGGCCAGTTCAGGGAGGCCTGTATCCCAGAGCATGGCCAGTGCAGGGAGGCCTGTATCCCAGAGCGTGGCAAGTGCAGCGGGCCTGTATCCCAGAGCGTGGCAAATGCAGGGGGCCTGTATCCGAGAGGGTGGCCAGTGCGAGGGGCCTGTATCCCAGAGCGTGGCCACTGCAGGGGGCCTGTATCCCAGAGCGTGGCCAGTGCGAGGGGCCTGTATCTCAGAGCATGGCCAGTGCAGGGGGCCTGTATCCCAGAGCGTGGCCAGTGCGAGGGGCCTGTATCCCAGAGCGTGGCCAGTGCAGGGGGCCTGTATCCCAGAGCGTGGCCAGTGCACAGGGCCTGTATCCCAGAGCATGGCCAGTGCAGGGGGCCTGTATCCCAGAGCGTGGCCAGTGCGAGGGGCCTGTATCCCAGAGCGTGGCCAGTGCGAGGTGCCTGTATCCCAGAGCGTGGCCAGTGTGAGGGGCCTGTATCCCAGAGCATGGCCAGTGCAGGGGGCCTGTATCTCAGTGCATGGCCAGTGCAGGGGGCCTGTATCCGAGAGCGTGGCTAGTGTGAGGGGCCTGTATCCCAGAGCATGGCCAGTGCAGGGGGCCTGTATCCCAGAGCGTGGCTAGTGCAGGGGGCCTGTATCCCAGAGCGTGACCAGTGCAGGGGGCCTGTATCTCAGAGCGTGGTCAGTGCAGGGGGCCTGTATCCCAGAGCGTGGCCAGTGCAGGGGGCCTGTATCCCAGAGCATGGCCAGTGCAGGGGGCCTGTATCCCAGAGCGCGGCCAGTGCGAGGAGCCTGTATCCCAGAGTGTGGCCAGTGCGAGGGGCCTGTATCCCAGAGCATGACCAGTGTGAGGGGCCTGTATCCCAGAGTGTGGCCAGTGCAGGGGGCCTGTATCCCAGAGCGTGGCCAGTGCAGGGGGCCTGTATCCCAGAGCGTGGCCAGTGCAGGGGGCCTGTATCCCAGAGCATGGCCACTGCAGGGGGCCTGTATCCCAGAGCGTGGCTAGTGTGAGAGGCCTGTATCCCAGAGCGTGGCCAGTGCAAGGGGCCTGTATCCCAGAGCGTGGCCAGTGTGAGGGGCCTGTATTCCAGAGCGTGGCCAGTGTGAGGGGCCTGTATCCCAGAGCGTGGCCAGTGCAGGGGGTCTGTAACCCAGAGCGTGGCCAGTGCAGGGGGCCTGTATCCCAGAGCATGGCTAGTGTGAGGGGCCTGTATCCCAGAGCATGGCCAGTGCAGGGGGCCTGTATCCCAGAGCGTGGATAGTGTGAGGGGCCTGTATCCCAGAGCATGGCTAGTGCAGGGGGCCTGTGTCCCAGAGTGTGGCCAGTGCAGGGGGCCTGTATCCCAGAGCGTGGCCGGTGCGAGGGGCCTGTATCCCAGAGCGTGGCCAGTGCAGGGGGCCTGTATCCCAGAGCGTGGCCAGTGCACAGGGCCTGTATCCCAGAGCATGGCCAGTGCAGGGGGCCTGTATCCCAGAGCGTGGCCAGTGCGAGGGGCCTGTATCCCAGAGCGTGGCCAGTGCGAGGGTCCTGTATCCCAGAGCGTGGCCATTGTGAGGGGCCTGTATCCCAGAGCATAGCCAGTGCAGGGGGCCTGTATCCCAGTGCGTGGCCAGTGCAGGGGGCTTGTACCCCAGAGCGTGGCTAGTGTGAGGGGCCTGTATCCCAGAGCATGGCTAGTGCAGGGGGCCTGTATCCCAGAGCGTGGCCAGTGCAGGGGTCCTGTATCCCAGAGCGTGGCCAGTGCAGGGGGCCTGTATCCCAGAGTGTGGCCAGTGCGAGGGGCATGTATCCCAGAGCGTGGCCAGTGCAGGGGGCCTATATCCCAGAGCGTGGCCAGTGCGAGGGGCCTGTATTCCAGCGCGTGGCCAGTGAAGGGGGCCTGTATCCCAGAGTGTGGCCAGTGCAGGGGGCTTGTAACCCAGCACGTGGCCAGTGCAGGGGGCCTGTATCCCAGAGCGTGGCCAGTGCAGGGGGCCTGTATCCAAGAGCGTGGCCAGTGCAGGGGGCCTGTATCCCAGAGCGTTGCCAGTGCAGGGGGCCTGTATTCCAGAGCGTGGCCAGTGTGAGGGGCCTGTATCCCAGAGCATGGCCAGTGTGAGGGGCCTGTATCCCAGAGCGTGGCCAGTGCTGGGGGCCTGTATCCCAGAGCGTGGCTAGTGTGAGGGGCCTGTATAGCAGAGCATGGCCAGTGCAGGGGGCCTGTATCCCAGAGCGTGGCTAGTGTGAGGGGCCTGTATCCCAGAGCGTGGCCAGTGCAAGGGGCCTGTATCCCAGAGCGTGGCCAGTGTGAGGGGCCTGTATCCCAGAGCCTGGCCAGTGTGAAGGGCCTGTATCCCAGAGCGTGGCCAGTGCAGGGGGCCTGTATCCCAGAGCATGGCCAGTGCAGGGGGCTTGTATCCCAGAGCGTGGCTAGTGTGAGGGGCCTGTATCCCAGTGCATGGCCAGTGCAGGGGTCCTGTATCCCAGAGCGTAACTAGTGTGCGGGGCCTGTATCCCAGAGCATGGCTAGTGCAGGGGGCCTGTATCCCAGAGCATGGCTAGTGCAGGGGGCCTGTATCCCAGAGCGTGGCCAGTGCAGGGGTCCTGTATCCCAGAGCATGGCCAGTGCAGGGGGCCTGTATCCCAGAGTGTGGCCAGTGCGAGGGGCCTGTATCCCAGAGCGTGGCCAGTGCAGGGGGCATGTATCCCAGAGCGCGGCCAGTGCGAGGTCACTGTATCCCAGCGCGTGGCCAGTACATGGGGCCTGTATCCCAGAGTGTGGCCAGTGCAGGGGGCCTCTATCCCAGAGCGTGGCCAGTGCAGGGGGTCTGTATCCCAGAGCGTGGCCAGTGCGAGGGGCCTGTATCGCAGAGCGTGGCCAGTGCGAGGGGCCTGTATCCCAGAGCATGGCCAGTGTGATGGGCCTGTATCCCAGAGCGTGGCCAGTGCAGGGGGCCTGATTCCCAGAGTGTGGCCAGTGCAGGAGGCCTGTATCCCAGAGCGTGGCTAGTGTGAGGGGCCTGTATAGTAGAGCATGGCCAGTGCAGGGGGCCTGTATCCCAGAGCGTGGCTAGTGTGAGGGGCCTGTATCCCAGAGCGTGGCTAGTGCAGGGGGCCTGTATCCCAGAGCGTGGCCAGTGTGAGGGGCCTGTATCCCAGACCATGGCCAGTGTGAGGGGCCTGTATCCCAGAGCATGGCCAGTGCGAGGGGCCTGTATCCCAGAGTGTGGCCAGTGTGAGGGGTCTGTATCCCAGAGCGTGGCTAGTGCAGGCGGCCTGTATCCCAGAGCGTGGCCAGTGTGAGGGGCCTGTATCCCAGAGTGTGGCCAGTGTGAGGGGCCTGTATCCCAGAGTGTGGCCAGTGTGAGGGGCCTGTATCCCAGAGTGTGGCCAGTGCAGGGAGGTCTGTATCCCAGAGCGTGGCCAGTGCAGGGGGCCAGTATCCCAGAGCGTGGGCAGTGTGAGAGGCCTGTATTCCAGAGCATGGCCAGTGCGAGGGGCCTGCATCGCAGAGCGTGGCCAGTGCAGGGGACCTGTATCCCAGAGCATGGCCAGTGCAGGGGTCCTGTATCCCAGAGCGTGGCCAGTGCGAGGGGCCTGTATCCCAGCGCGTGGCCAGTGCAGGGGGCCTGTATCCCAGAGCGTGGCCAGTGCAGGGTGCCTGTATCCCAGAGCGTGGCCAGTGCAGGGGGCCTGTATCCCAGAGCATGGCCACTGCAGGGGGCCTGTATCCCAGAGCGTGGCTAGTGTGAGAGGCCTGTATCCCAGAGCGTGGCCAGTGCAAGGGGCCTGTATCCCAGAGCGTGGCCAGTGTGAGGGGCCTGTATTCCAGAGCGTGGCCAGTGTGAGGGGCCTGTATCCCAGAGCGTGGCCAGTGCAGGGGGTCTGTAACCCAGAGCGTGGCCAGTGCAGGGGGCCTGTATCCCAGAGCATGGCTAGTGTGAGGGGCTGTATCCCAGAGCATGGCCAGTGCAGGGGGCCTGTATCCCAGAGCGTGGCTAGTGTGAGGGGCCTGTATCCCAGAGCATGGCTAGTGCAGGGGGCCTGTGTCCCAGAGTGTGGCCAGTGCAGGGGGCCTGTATCCCAGAGCGTGGCCGGTGCGAGGGGCCTGTATCCCAGAGCGTGGCCAGTGCAGGGGGCCTGTATCCCAGAGCGTGGCCAGTGCACAGGGCCTGTATCCCAGAGCATGGCCAGTGCAGGGGGCCTGTATCCCAGAGCGTGGCCAGTGCGAGGGGCCTGTATCCCAGAGCGTGGCCAGTGCGAGGGTCCTGTATCCCAGAGCGTGGCCATTGTGAGGGGCCTGTATCCCAGAGCATAGCCAGTGCAGGGGGCCTGTATCAAAGTGCGTGGCCAGTGCAGGGGGCCTGTATCCCAGAGTGTGGCTAGTGTGAGGGGCCTGTATCCCAGAGCATGGCTAGTGCAGGGGGCCTGTATCCCAGAGCGTGGCCAGTGCAGGGTTCCTGCATCCCAGAGCGTGGCCAGTGCAGGGGGCCTGTATCCCAGAGTGTGGCCAGTGCGAGGGGCATGTATCCCAGAGTGTGGCCATTGCAGGGGACTTGTAACCCAGCACGTGGCCAGTGCAGGGGGCCTGTATCCCAGAGCGTGGCCAGTGCAGGGGGCCTGTATCCCAGAGCGTGGCCAGTGCAGGGGGCCTGTATCCCAGAGCGTTGCCAGTGCAGGGGGCCTGTATTCCAGAGCGTGGCCAGTGTGAGGGGCCTGTATCCCAGAGCATGGCCAGTGTGAGGGGCCTGTATCCCAGAGCGTGGCCAGTGCTGGGGGCCTGTATCCCAGAGCGTGGCTAGTGTGAGGGGCCTGTATAGCAGAGCATGGCCAGTGCAGGGGGCCTGTATCCCAGAGCGTGGCTAGTGTGAGGGGCCTGTATCCCAGAGCGTGGCCAGTGCAAGGGGCCTGGATCCCAGAGCGTGGCCAGTGTGAGGGGCCTGTATCCCAGAGCCTGGCCAGTGTGAAGGGCCTGTATCCCAGAGCGTGGCCAGTGCAGGGGGCCTGTATCCCAGAGCATGGCCAGTGCAGGGGGCCTGTATCCCAGAGCGTGGCTAGTGTGAGGGGCCTGTATAGCAGAGCATGGCCAGTGCAGGGGGCCTGTATCCCAGAGCGTGGCTAGTGTGAGGGGTCTGTATCCCAGAGCGTGGCCAGTGCAAGGGGCCTGTATCCCAGAGCGTGGCCAGTGTGAGGGGCCTGTATCCCAGAGCCTGGCCAGTGTGAAGGGCCTGTATCCCAGAGCGTGGCCAGTGCAGGGGGCCTGTATCCCAGAGCATGGCCAGTGCAGGGGGCTTGTATCCCAGAGCATGGCTAGTGCAGGGGGCCTGTATCCCAGAGCGTGGCCAGTGCAGGGGTCCTGTATCCCAGAGCATGGCCAGTGCAGGGGGCCTGTATCCCAGAGTGTGGCCAGTGCGAGGGGCCTGTATCCCAGAGTGTGGCCAGTGCAGGGGGCATGTATCCCAGAGCGCGGCCAGTGTGAGGTCACTGTATCCCAGCGCGTGGCCAGTACATGGGGCCTGTATCCCAGAGTGTGGCCAGTGCAGGGGGCCTCTATCCCAGAGCGTGGCCAGTGCAGGGGGCCTGTATCTCAGAGCGTGGCCAGTGCAGGGGGCCTGTATCCCAGAGCGTGGCCAGTGCAGGGGGTCTGTATCCCAGAGCGTGGCCAGTGCGAGGGGCCTGTATCGCAGAGCGTGGCCAGTGCAGGGGGTCTGTATCCCAGAGCATGACCAGTGTGAGGGGCCTGTATCCCAGAGTGTGGCCAGTGTGAGGGGCCTGTATCCCAGAGCGTGGCCAGTGCAGTGGGCCTGTATCCCAGAGCATGGCCAGTGCAGGGGGCCTGTATCCCAGAGCGTGGCTAGTGTGAGGGGCCTGTATAGCAGAGCATGGCCAGTGCAGGGGGCCTGTATCCCAGAGCGTGGCTAGTGTGAGGGGTCTGTATCCCAGAGCGTGGCCAGTGCAAGGGGCCTGTATCCCAGAGCGTGGCCAGTGTGAGGGGCCTGTATCCCAGAGACTGGCCAGTGTGAAGGGCCTGTATCCCAGAGCGTGGCCAGTGCAGGGGGCCTGTATCCCAGAGCATGGCCAGTGCAGGGGGCTTGTATCCCAGAGCGTGGCTAGTGTGAGGGGCCTGTATCCCAGTGCATGGCCAGTGCAGGGGTCCTGTATCCCAGAGCGTAACTAGTGTGCGGGGCCTGTATCCCAGAGCATGGCTAGTGCAGGGGGCCTGTATCCCAGAGCATGGCTAGTGCAGGGGGCCTGTATCCCAGAGCGTGGCCAGTGCAGGGGTCCTGTATCCCAGAGCATGGCCAGTGCAGGGGGCCTGTATCCCAGAGTGTGGCCAGTGCGAGGGGCCTGTATCCCAGAGCGTGGCCAGTGCAGGGGGCATGTATCCCAGAGCGCGGCCAGTGCGAGGTCACTGTATCCCAGCGCGTGGCCAGTACATGGGGCCTGTATCCCAGAGTGTGGCCAGTGCAGGGGGCCTCTATCCCAGAGCGTGGCCAGTGCAGGGGGCCTGTATCTCAGAGCGTGGCCAGTGCAGGGGGCCTGTATCCCAGAGCGTGGCCAGTGCAGGGGGTCTGTATCCCAGAGCGTGGCCAGTGCGAGGGGCCTGTATCGCAGAGCGTGGCCAGTGCGAGGGGCCTGTATCCCAGAGCATGGCCAGTGTGATGGGCCTGTATCCCAGAGCGTGGCCAGTGCAGGGGGCCTGATTCCCAGAGTGTGGCCAGTGCAGGAGGCCTGTATCCCAGAGCGTGGCTAATGTGAGGGGCCTGTATAGTAGAGCATGGCCAGTGCAGGGGGCCTGTATCCCAGAGCGTGGCTAGTGTGAGGGGCCTGTATCCCAGAGCGTGGCTAGTGCAGGGGGCCTGTATCCCAGAGCGTGGCCAGTGTGAGGGGCCTGTATCCCAGAGCATGGCCAGTGTGAGGGGCCTGTATCCCAGAGCATGGCCAGTGCGAGGGGCCTGTATCCCAGAGTGTGGCCAGTGTGAGGGGTCTGTATCCCAGAGCGTGGCTAGTGCAGGCGGCCTGTATCCCAGAGCGTGGCCAGTGTGAGGGGCCTGTATCCCAGAGTGTGGCCAGTGTGAGGGGCCTGTATCCCAGAGTGTGGCCAGTGTGAGGGGACTGTATCCCAGAGTGTGGCCAGTGCAGGGAGGTCTGTATCCCAGAGCGTGGCCAGTGCAGGGGGCCAGTATCCCAGAGCGTGGCCAGTGTGAGAGGCCTGTATTCCAGAGCATGGCCAGTGCGAGGGGCCTGTATCGCAGAGCGTGGCCAGTGCAGGGGACCTGTATCCCAGAGCATGGCCAGTGCAGGGGTCCTGTATCCCAGAGCGTGGCCAGTGCGAGGGGCCTGTATCCCAGCGCGTGGCCAGTGCAGGGGGCCTGTATCCCAGAGCGTGGCCAGTGCAGGGGGCCTGTATCCCAGAGCGTGGCCAGTGCAGGGGGCCTGTATCCCAGAGCATGGCCACTGCAGGGGGCCTGTATCCCAGAGCGTGGCCATTGCAAGGGGCCTGTATCCCAGAGCGTGGCCAGTGTGAGGGGCCTGTATTCCAGAGCGTGGCCAGTGTGAGGGGCCTGTATCCCAGAGCGTGGCCAGTGCAGGGGGTCTGTAACCCAGAGCGTGGCCAGTGCAGGGGGCCTGTATCCCAGAGCATGGCTAGTGTGAGGGGCCTGTATCCCAGAGCATGGCCAGTGCATGGGGCCTGTATCCCAGAGCGTGGCTAGTGTGAGGGGCCTGTATCCCAGAGCATGGCTAGTGCAGGGGGCCTGTGTCCCAGAGTGTGGCCAGTGCAGGGGGCCTGTATCCCAGAGCGTGGCCGGTGCGAGGGGCCTGTATCCCAGAGCGTGGCCAGTGCAGGGGGCCTGTATCCCAGAGCGTGGCCAGTGCACAGGGCCTGTATCCCAGAGCATGGCCAGTGCAGGGGGCCTGTATCCCAGAGCGTGGCCAGTGCGAGGGGCCTGTATCCCAGAGCGTGGCCAGTGCGAGGGTCCTGTATCCCAGAGCGTGGCCATTGTGAGGGGCCTGTATCCCAGAGCATAGCCAGTGCAGGGGGCCTGTATCAAAGTGCGTGGCCAGTGCAGGGGGCCTGTATCCCAGAGTGTGGCTAGTGTGAGGGGCCTGTATCCCAGAGCATGGCTAGTGCAGGGGGCCTGTATCCCAGAGCGTGGCCAGTGCAGGGGTCCTGCATCCCAGAGCGTGGCCAGTGCAGGGGGCCTGTATCCCAGAGTGTGGCCAGTGCGAGGGGCATGTATCCCAGAGCGTGGCCAGTGCGAGGGGCCTGTATTCCAGCGCGTGGCCAGTGAAGGGGGCCTGTATCCCAGAGTGTGGCCAGTGCAGGGGGCTTGTAACCCAGCACGTGGCCAGTGCAGGGGGCCTGTATCCCAGAGCGTGGCCAGTGCAGGGGGCCTGTATCCCAGAGCGTGGCCAGTGCAGGGGGCCTGTATCCCAGAGCGTTGCCAGTGCAGGGGGCCTGTATTCCAGAGCGTGGCCAGTGTGAGGGGCCTGTATCCCAGAGCATGGCCAGTGTGAGGGGCCTGTATCCCAGAGCGTGGCCAGTGCTGGGGGCCTGTATCCCAGAGCGTGGCTAGTGTGAGGGGCCTGTATAGCAGAGCATGGTCAGTGCAGGGGGCCTGTATCCCAGAGCGTGGCTAGTGTGAGGGGCCTGTATCCCAGAGCGTGGCCAGTGCAAGGGGCCTGGATCCCAGAGCGTGGCCAGTGTGAGGGGCCTGTATCCCAGAGCCTGGCCAGTGTGAAGGGCCTGTATCCCAGAGCGTGGCCAGTGCAGGGGGCCTGTATCCCAGAGCATGGCCAGTGCAGGGGGCCTGTATCCCAGAGCGTGGCTAGTGTGAGGGGCCTGTATAGCAGAGCATGGCCAGTGCAGGGGGCCTGTATCCCAGAGCGTGGCTAGTGTGAGGGGTCTGTATCCCAGAGCGTGGCCAGTGCAAGGGGCTTGTATCCCAGAGCGTGGCCAGTGTGAGGGGCCTGTATCCCAGAGCCTGGCCAGTGTGAAGGGCCTGTATCCCAGAGCGTGGCCAGTGCAGGGGGTCTGTATCCCAGAGCATGGCCAGTGCAGGGGGCTTGTATCCCAGAGCGTGGCTAGTGTGAGGGGCCTGTATCCCAGTGCATGGCCAGTGCAGGGGTCCTGTATCCCAGAGCGTAGCTAGTGTGCGGGGCCTGTATCCCAGAGCATGGCTAGTGCAGGGGGCCTGTATCCCAGAGCATGGCTAGTGCAGGGGGCCTGTATCCCAGAGCGTGGCCAGTGCAGGGGTCCTGTATCCCAGAGCATGGCCAGTGCAGGGGGCCTGTATCCCAGAGTGTGGCCAGTGCGAGGGGCCTGTATCCCAGAGTGTGGCCAGTGCAGGGGGCATGTATCCCAGAGCGCGGCCAGTGTGAGGTCACTGTATCCCAGCGCGTGGCCAGTACATGGGGCCTGTATCCCAGAGTGTGGCCAGTGCAGGGGGCCTCTATCCCAGAGCGTGGCCAGTGCAGGGGGCCTGTATCTCAGAGCGTGGCCAGTGCAGGGGGCCTGTATCCCAGAGCGTGGCCAGTGCAGGGGGTCTGTATCCCAGAGCGTGGCCAGTGCGAGGGGCCTGTATCCCAGAGCATGGCCAGTGTGATGGGCCTGTATCCCAGAGCGTGGCCAGTGCAGGGGGCCTGATTCCCAGAGTGTGGCCAGTGCAGGAGGCCTGTATCCCAGAGCGTGGCTAATGTGAGGGGCCTGTATAGTAGAGCATGGCCAGTGCAGGGGGCCTGTATCCCAGAGCGTGGCTAGTGTGAGGGGCCTGTATCCCAGAGCGTGGCTAGTGCAGGGGGCCTGTATCCCAGAGCGTGGCCAGTGTGAGGGGCCTGTATCCCAGAGCATGGCCAGTGTGAGGGGCCTGTATCCCAGAGCATGGCCAGTGCGAGGGGCCTGTATCCCAGAGTGTGGCCAGTGTGAGGGGTCTGTATCCCAGAGCGTGACTAGTGCAGGCGGCCTGTATCCCAGAGCGTGGCCAGTGTGAGGGGCCTGTATCCCAGAGTGTGGCCAGTGTGAGGGGCCTGTATCCCAGAGTGTGGCCAGTGCAGGGAGGTCTGTATCCCAGAGCGTGGCCAGTGCAGGGGGCCAGTATCCCAGAGCGTGGCCAGTGTGAGAGGCCTGTATTCCAGAGCATGGCCAGTGCGAGGGGCCTGTATCGCAGAGCGTGGCCAGTGCAGGGGACCTGTATCCCAGAGCATGGCCAGTGCAGGGGTCCTGTATCCCAGAGCGTGGCCAGTGCGAGGGGCCTGTATCCCAGCGCGTGGCCAGTGCAGGGGGCCAGTATCCCAGAGTGTGGCCAGCGCTAGGGGGCCTGTATCCCAGCACGTGGCCAGTGCAGGGGGCCTGTATCACAGAGCATGGCCAGTGCAGGGGGCCTGTATCCCAGAGCGTGGCCGGTGCAGGGGGCCTGTATCCTAGAGCGTGGCCAGTGCAGGGGGTCTGAATCCCAGAGCGTGGCCATTGCAAGGGGCCTGTATCCCAGAGCGTGGCCAGTGTGAGGGGCCTGTATTCCAGAGCGTGGCCAGTGTGAGGGGCCTGTATCCCAGAGCGTGGCCAGTGCAGGGGGTCTGTAACCCAGAGCGTGGCCAGTGCAGGGGGCCTGTATCCCAGAGCATGGCTAGTGTGAGGGGCCTGTATCCCAGAGCATGGCCAGTGCATGGGGCCTGTATCCCAGAGCGTGGCTAGTGTGAGGGGCCTGTATCCCAGAGCATGGCTAGTGCAGGGGGCCTGTGTCCCAGAGTGTGGCCAGTGCAGGGGGCCTGTATCCCAGAGCGTGGCCGGTGCGAGGGGCCTGTATCCCAGAGCGTGGCCAGTGCAGGGGGCCTGTATCCCAGAGCGTGGCCAGTGCACAGGGCCTGTATCCCAGAGCATGGCCAGTGCAGGGGGCCTGTATCCCAGAGCGTGGCCAGTGCGAGGGGCCTGTATCCCAGAGCGTGGCCAGTGCGAGGGTCCTGTATCCCAGAGCGTGGCCATTGTGAGGGGCCTGTATCCCAGAGCATAGCCAGTGCAGGGGGCCTGTATCAAAGTGCGTGGCCAGTGCAGGGGGCCTGTATCCCAGAGTGTGGCTAGTGTGAGGGGCCTGTATCCCAGAGCATGGCTAGTGCAGGGGGCCTGTATCCCAGAGCGTGGCCAGTGCAGGGGTCCTGCATCCCAGAGCGTGGCCAGTGCAGGGGGCCTGTATCCCAGAGTGTGGCCAGTGCGAGGGGCATGTATCCCAGAGCGTGGCCAGTGCGAGGGGCCTGTATTCCAGCGCGTGGCCAGTGAAGGGGGCCTGTATCCCAGAGTGTGGCCAGTGCAGGGGGCTTGTAACCCAGCACGTGGCCAGTGCAGGGGGCCTGTATCCCAGAGCGTGGCCAGTGCAGGGGGCCTGTATCCCAGAGCGTGGCCAGTGCAGGGGGCCTGTATCCCAGAGCGTTGCCAGTGCAGGGGGCCTGTATTCCAGAGCGTGGCCAGTGTGAGGGGCCTGTATCCCAGAGCATGGCCAGTGTGAGGGGCCTGTATCCCAGAGCGTGGCCAGTGCTGGGGGCCTGTATCCCAGAGCGTGGCTAGTGTGAGGGGCCTGTATAGCAGAGCATGGTCAGTGCAGGGGGCCTGTATCCCAGAGCGTGGCTAGTGTGAGGGGCCTGTATCCCAGAGCGTGGCCAGTGCAAGGGGCCTGGATCCCAGAGCGTGGCCAGTGTGAGGGGCCTGTATCCCAGAGCCTGGCCAGTGTGAAGGGCCTGTATCCCAGAGCGTGGCCAGTGCAGGGGGCCTGTATCCCAGAGCATGGCCAGTGCAGGGGGCCTGTATCCCAGAGCGTGGCTAGTGTGAGGGGCCTGTATAGCAGAGCATGGCCAGTGCAGGGGGCCTGTATCCCAGAGCGTGGCTAGTGTGAGGGGTCTGTATCCCAGAGCGTGGCCAGTGCAAGGGGCTTGTATCCCAGAGCGTGGCCAGTGTGAGGGGCCTGTATCCCAGAGCCTGGCCAGTGTGAAGGGCCTGTATCCCAGAGCGTGGCCAGTGCAGGGGGTCTGTATCCCAGAGCATGGCCAGTGCAGGGGGCTTGTATCCCAGAGCGTGGCTAGTGTGAGGGGCCTGTATCCCAGTGCATGGCCAGTGCAGGGGTCCTGTATCCCAGAGCGTAGCTAGTGTGCGGGGCCTGTATCCCAGAGCATGGCTAGTGCAGGGGGCCTGTATCCCAGAGCATGGCTAGTGCAGGGGGCCTGTATCCCAGAGCGTGGCCAGTGCAGGGGTCCTGTATCCCAGAGCATGGCCAGTGCAGGGGGCCTGTATCCCAGAGTGTGGCCAGTGCGAGGGGCCTGTATCCCAGAGTGTGGCCAGTGCAGGGGGCATGTATCCCAGAGCGCGGCCAGTGTGAGGTCACTGTATCCCAGCGCGTGGCCAGTACATGGGGCCTGTATCCCAGAGTGTGGCCAGTGCAGGGGGCCTCTATCCCAGAGCGTGGCCAGTGCAGGGGGCCTGTATCTCAGAGCGTGGCCAGTGCAGGGGGCCTGTATCCCAGAGCGTGGCCAGTGCAGGGGGTCTGTATCCCAGAGCGTGGCCAGTGCGAGGGGCCTGTATCCCAGAGCATGGCCAGTGTGATGGGCCTGTATCCCAGAGCGTGGCCAGTGCAGGGGGCCTGATTCCCAGAGTGTGGCCAGTGCAGGAGGCCTGTATCCCAGAGCGTGGCTAATGTGAGGGGCCTGTATAGTAGAGCATGGCCAGTGCAGGGGGCCTGTATCCCAGAGCGTGGCTAGTGTGAGGGGCCTGTATCCCAGAGCGTGGCTAGTGCAGGGGGCCTGTATCCCAGAGCGTGGCCAGTGTGAGGGGCCTGTATCCCAGAGCATGGCCAGTGTGAGGGGCCTGTATCCCAGAGCATGGCCAGTGCGAGGGGCCTGTATCCCAGAGTGTGGCCAGTGTGAGGGGTCTGTATCCCAGAGCGTGACTAGTGCAGGCGGCCTGTATCCCAGAGCGTGGCCAGTGTGAGGGGCCTGTATCCCAGAGTGTGGCCAGTGTGAGGGGCCTGTATCCCAGAGTGTGGCCAGTGCAGGGAGGTCTGTATCCCAGAGCGTGGCCAGTGCAGGGGGCCAGTATCCCAGAGCGTGGCCAGTGTGAGAGGCCTGTATTCCAGAGCATGGCCAGTGCGAGGGGCCTGTATCGCAGAGCGTGGCCAGTGCAGGGGACCTGTATCCCAGAGCATGGCCAGTGCAGGGGTCCTGTATCCCAGAGCGTGGCCAGTGCGAGGGGCCTGTATCCCAGCGCGTGGCCAGTGCAGGGGGCCAGTATCCCAGAGTGTGGCCAGCGCTAGGGGGCCTGTATCCCAGCACGTGGCCAGTGCAGGGGGCCTGTATCACAGAGCATGGCCAGTGCAGGGGGCCTGTATCCCAGAGCGTGGCCGGTGCAGGGGGCCTGTATCCTAGAGCGTGGCCAGTGCAGGGGGTCTGAATCCCAGAGCGCGGCCAGTGTGAGGGGCCTGTATCCCAGAGCGTGGCCAGTGCAAGGGGCCTGTATCCCAGAGCGTGGCCAGTGCAGGGGTCCTGCATCCCAGAGCGTGGCCAGTGCAGGGGGCCTGTATCCCAGAGTGTGGCCAGTGCGAGGGGCATGTATCCCAGAGCGTGGCCAGTGCGAGGGGCCTGTATTCCAGCGCGTGGCCAGTGAAGGGGGCCTGTATCCCAGAGTGTGGCCAGTGCAGGGGGCTTGTAACCCAGCACGTGGCCAGTGCAGGGGGCCTGTATCCCAGAGCGTGGCCAGTGCAGGGGGCCTGTATCCCAGAGCGTGGCCAGTGCAGGGGGCCTGTATCCCAGAGCGTTGCCAGTGCAGGGGGCCTGTATTCCAGAGCGTGGCCAGTGTGAGGGGCCTGTATCCCAGAGCATGGCCAGTGTGAGGGGCCTGTATCCCAGAGCGTGGCCAGTGCTGGGGGCCTGTATCCCAGAGCGTGGCTAGTGTGAGGGGCCTGTATAGCAGAGCATGGTCAGTGCAGGGGGCCTGTATCCCAGAGCGTGGCTAGTGTGAGGGGCCTGTATCCCAGAGCGTGGCCAGTGCAAGGGGCCTGGATCCCAGAGCGTGGCCAGTGTGAGGGGCCTGTATCCCAGAGCCTGGCCAGTGTGAAGGGCCTGTATCCCAGAGCGTGGCCAGTGCAGGGGGCCTGTATCCCAGAGCATGGCCAGTGCAGGGGGCCTGTATCCCAGAGCGTGGCTAGTGTGAGGGGCCTGTATAGCAGAGCATGGCCAGTGCAGGGGGCCTGTATCCCAGAGCGTGGCTAGTGTGAGGGGTCTGTATCCCAGAGCGTGGCCAGTGCAAGGGGCCTGTATCCCAGAGCGTGGCCAGTGTGAGGGGCCTGTATCCCAGAGCCTGGCCAGTGTGAAGGGCCTGTATCCCAGAGCGTGGCCAGTGCAGGGGGTCTGTATCCCAGAGCATGGCCAGTGCAGGGGGCTTGTATCCCAGAGCGTGGCTAGTGTGAGGGGCCTGTATCCCAGTGCATGGCCAGTGCAGGGGTCCTGTATCCCAGAGCGTAGCTAGTGTGCGGGGCCTGTATCCCAGAGCATGGCTAGTGCAGGGGGCCTGTATCCCAGAGCATGGCTAGTGCAGGGGGCCTGTATCCCAGAGCGTGGCCAGTGCAGGGGTCCTGTATCCCAGAGCATGGCCAGTGCAGGGGGCCTGTATCCCAGAGTGTGGCCAGTGCGAGGGGCCTGTATCCCAGAGTGTGGCCAGTGCAGGGGGCATGTATCCCAGAGCGCGGCCAGTGTGAGGTCACTGTATCCCAGCGCGTGGCCAGTACATGGGGCCTGTATCCCAGAGTGTGGCCAGTGCAGGGGGCCTCTATCCCAGAGCGTGGCCAGTGCAGGGGGCCTGTATCTCAGAGCGTGGCCAGTGCAGGGGGCCTGTATCCCAGAGCGTGGCCAGTGCAGGGGGTCTGTATCCCAGAGCGTGGCCAGTGCGAGGGGCCTGTATCCCAGAGCATGGCCAGTGTGATGGGCCTGTATCCCAGAGCGTGGCCAGTGCAGGGGGCCTGATTCCCAGAGTGTGGCCAGTGCAGGAGGCCTGTATCCCAGAGCGTGGCTAATGTGAGGGGCCTGTATAGTAGAGCATGGCCAGTGCAGGGGGCCTGTATCCCAGAGCGTGGCTAGTGTGAGGGGCCTGTATCCCAGAGCGTGGCTAGTGCAGGGGGCCTGTATCCCAGAGCGTGGCCAGTGTGAGGGGCCTGTATCCCAGAGCATGGCCAGTGTGAGGGGCCTGTATCCCAGAGCATGGCCAGTGCGAGGGGCCTGTATCCCAGAGTGTGGCCAGTGTGAGGGGTCTGTATCCCAGAGCGTGACTAGTGCAGGCGGCCTGTATCCCAGAGCGTGGCCAGTGTGAGGGGCCTGTATCCCAGAGTGTGGCCAGTGTGAGGGGCCTGTATCCCAGAGTGTGGCCAGTGCAGGGAGGTCTGTATCCCAGAGCGTGGCCAGTGCAGGGGGCCAGTATCCCAGAGCGTGGCCAGTGTGAGAGGCCTGTATTCCAGAGCATGGCCAGTGCGAGGGGCCTGTATCGCAGAGCGTGGCCAGTGCAGGGGACCTGTATCCCAGAGCATGGCCAGTGCAGGGGTCCTGTATCCCAGAGCGTGGCCAGTGCGAGGGGCCTGTATCCCAGCGCGTGGCCAGTGCAGGGGGCCAGTATCCCAGAGTGTGGCCAGCGCTAGGGGGCCTGTATCCCAGCACGTGGCCAGTGCAGGGGGCCTGTATCACAGAGCATGGCCAGTGCAGGGGGCCTGTATCCCAGAGCGTGGCCGGTGCAGGGGGCCTGTATCCTAGAGCGTGGCCAGTGCAGGGGGTCTGAATCCCAGAGCGCGGCCAGTGTGAGGGGCCTGTATCCCAGAGCGTGGCCAGTGCAAGGGGCCTGTATCCCAGAGCGTGGCCAGTGCAAGAGGCCTGTATCCCAGAGCGTGGCCAGTGCAAGGGGCCTGTATCCCAGAGCGTGGCCAGTGCAAGGGGCCTGTATCCCAGAGCGTGGCCAGTGCGAGGGGCCTGCATCCCAGAGCATTGCCAGTGCAGGGTGCCTGTATCCCAGAGCATGGACAGTGCAGGGAGTCCTGTAACCCAGAGCGTGGCCAGTGCAGGGGGCCAGTATCCCAGAGCGTGGACAGTGCAGGGAGGCCTGTAACCCAGAGCGTGGCCAGTGCAGGGGGCCAGTATCCCAGAGCATGGCCAGTGTGAGGGGCCTGTATCACAGAGCATGGCCAGTGCGAGGGGCCTGTATCCCAGAGCGTGGCCAGTGCAGGGTGCCTGTATCCCAGAGCGTGGCCAGTGCAAGGGGCCTGTATCCCAGAGCGTGGCCAGTGCAAGGGGTCTGTATCCCAGAGCATGGCCAGTGCGAGGAGCCTGTATCCCAGAGCGTGGCCAGTGAAGGGTGCCTGTATCCCAGACCATGGCCAGTGCAGGGTGCCTGCATCCCAGAGCATGGCCAGTGCGAGGGGACTGTATCCCAGAGTGTGGCCAGTGCAGGGGGCCTGTATCCCAGAGTGTGGCCAGTGCAGGGGCCTGTATCCCTGAGCGTGGCCAGTGCAGGGGGCCTGTATCCCAGAGCGTGGCCAGGGCAGGGGGCCTGTATCCCAGAGCATGGCCAGTGCGAGGGGCCTGTATACCAGTGCGTGGCCAGTGTGATGGGCCTGTATCCCAGAGCGTGGCCAGTGCAGGGGGCCTGTATCCCACAGCGTGGCTAGTGCAGGGGGCCTGTATCCCAGAGTGTGGCCAGTGTGAGGGGCCTGTATCCCAGAGCATGGCCAGTGTGAGGGGCCTGTATCCCAGTGCATGGCCAGTGCAAGGGGCCTGTATCCCAGAGCATGGCCAGTGTGAGGGGCCTGTATCCCAGAGCGTGGTTAGTGCAGGGGGCCTGTATCCCAGAGCGTGGCCAGTGTGAGGGGCCTGTATCCCAGAGTGTGGCCAGTATGAGGGGTCTGTATCCCAGAGCATGACCAGTGTGAGGGGCCTGTATCCCAGAGTGTGGCCAGTGTGAGGGGCCTGTATCCCAGAGTGTGGCCAGTGCCGGGAGGTTTGTATCCCAGAGCGTGGCCAGTGCGGGGGCCGCTATCCCAGAGCGTGGCTAGTGTGAGGGGCCTGTATCCCAGAGCATGGCCAGTGCAGGGAGGCCTGTATCCCAGAGCGTGGCCAGTGCGAGGGGCCTGTATCCCAGAGCGTGGCCAGTGCAGGGGGCATGTATCCCAGAGCGCGGCCAGTGCGAGGTCACTGTATCCCAGCGCGTGGCCAGTACATGGGGCCTGTATCCCAGAGTGTGGCCAGTGCAGGGGGCCTCTATCCCAGAGCGTGGCCAGTGCAGGGGGTCTGTATCCCAGAGCGTGGCCAGTGCGAGGGGCCTGTATCGCAGAGCGTGGCCAGTGCGAGGGGCCTGTATCCCAGAGCATGGCCAGTGTGATGGGCCTGTATCCCAGAGCGTGGCCAGTGCAGGGGGCCTGATTCCCAGAGTGTGGCCAGTGCAGGAGGCCTGTATCCCAGAGCGTGGCTAGTGTGAGGGGCCTGTATAGTAGAGCATGGCCAGTGCAGGGGGCCTGTATCCCAGAGCGTGGCTAGTGTGAGGGGCCTGTATCCCAGAGCGTGGCTAGTGCAGGGGGCCTGTATCCCAGAGCGTGGCCAGTGTGAGGGGCCTGTATCCCAGACCATGGCCAGTGTGAGGGGCCTGTATCCCAGAGCATGGCCAGTGCGAGGGGCCTGTATCCCAGAGTGTGGCCAGTGTGAGGGGTCTGTATCCCAGAGCGTGGCTAGTGCAGGCGGCCTGTATCCCAGAGCGTGGCCAGTGTGAGGGGCCTGTATCCCAGAGTGTGGCCAGTGTGAGGGGCCTGTATCCCAGAGTGTGGCCAGTGTGAGGGGCCTGTATCCCAGAGTGTGGCCAGTGCAGGGAGGTCTGTATCCCAGAGCGTGGCCAGTGCAGGGGGCCAGTATCCCAGAGCGTGGGCAGTGTGAGAGGCCTGTATTCCAGAGCATGGCCAGTGCGAGGGGCCTGCATCGCAGAGCGTGGCCAGTGCAGGGGACCTGTATCCCAGAGCATGGCCAGTGCAGGGGTCCTGTATCCCAGAGCGTGGCCAGTGCGAGGGGCCTGTATCCCAGCGCGTGGCCAGTGCAGGGGGCCTGTATCCCAGAGCGTGGCCAGTGCAGGGTGCCTGTATCCCAGAGCGTGGCCAGTGCAGGGGGCCTGTATCCCAGAGCATGGCCACTGCAGGGGGCCTGTATCCCAGAGCGTGGCTAGTGTGAGAGGCCTGTATCCCAGAGCGTGGCCAGTGCAAGGGGCCTGTATCCCAGAGCGTGGCCAGTGTGAGGGGCCTGTATTCCAGAGCGTGGCCAGTGTGAGGGGCCTGTATCCCAGAGCGTGGCCAGTGCAGGGGGTCTGTAACCCAGAGCGTGGCCAGTGCAGGGGGCCTGTATCCCAGAGCATGGCTAGTGTGAGGGGCTGTATCCCAGAGCATGGCCAGTGCAGGGGGCCTGTATCCCAGAGCGTGGCTAGTGTGAGGGGCCTGTATCCCAGAGCATGGCTAGTGCAGGGGGCCTGTGTCCCAGAGTGTGGCCAGTGCAGGGGGCCTGTATCCCAGAGCGTGGCCGGTGCGAGGGGCCTGTATCCCAGAGCGTGGCCAGTGCAGGGGGCCTGTATCCCAGAGCGTGGCCAGTGCACAGGGCCTGTATCCCAGAGCATGGCCAGTGCAGGGGGCCTGTATCCCAGAGCGTGGCCAGTGCGAGGGGCCTGTATCCCAGAGCGTGGCCAGTGCGAGGGTCCTGTATCCCAGAGCGTGGCCATTGTGAGGGGCCTGTATCCCAGAGCATAGCCAGTGCAGGGGGCCTGTATCAAAGTGCGTGGCCAGTGCAGGGGGCCTGTATCCCAGAGTGTGGCTAGTGTGAGGGGCCTGTATCCCAGAGCATGGCTAGTGCAGGGGGCCTGTATCCCAGAGCGTGGCCAGTGCAGGGTTCCTGCATCCCAGAGCGTGGCCAGTGCAGGGGGCCTGTATCCCAGAGTGTGGCCAGTGCGAGGGGCATGTATCCCAGAGTGTGGCCATTGCAGGGGACTTGTAACCCAGCACGTGGCCAGTGCAGGGGGCCTGTATCCCAGAGCGTGGCCAGTGCAGGGGGCCTGTATCCCAGAGCGTGGCCAGTGCAGGGGGCCTGTATCCCAGAGCGTTGCCAGTGCAGGGGGCCTGTATTCCAGAGCGTGGCCAGTGTGAGGGGCCTGTATCCCAGAGCATGGCCAGTGTGAGGGGCCTGTATCCCAGAGCGTGGCCAGTGCTGGGGGCCTGTATCCCAGAGCGTGGCTAGTGTGAGGGGCCTGTATAGCAGAGCATGGCCAGTGCAGGGGGCCTGTATCCCAGAGCGTGGCTAGTGTGAGGGGCCTGTATCCCAGAGCGTGGCCAGTGCAAGGGGCCTGGATCCCAGAGCGTGGCCAGTGTGAGGGGCCTGTATCCCAGAGCCTGGCCAGTGTGAAGGGCCTGTATCCCAGAGCGTGGCCAGTGCAGGGGGCCTGTATCCCAGAGCATGGCCAGTGCAGGGGGCCTGTATCCCAGAGCGTGGCTAGTGTGAGGGGCCTGTATAGCAGAGCATGGCCAGTGCAGGGGGCCTGTATCCCAGAGCGTGGCTAGTGTGAGGGGTCTGTATCCCAGAGCGTGGCCAGTGCAAGGGGCCTGTATCCCAGAGCGTGGCCAGTGTGAGGGGCCTGTATCCCAGAGCCTGGCCAGTGTGAAGGGCCTGTATCCCAGAGCGTGGCCAGTGCAGGGGGCCTGTATCCCAGAGCATGGCCAGTGCAGGGGGCTTGTATCCCAGAGCATGGCTAGTGCAGGGGGCCTGTATCCCAGAGCGTGGCCAGTGCAGGGGTCCTGTATCCCAGAGCATGGCCAGTGCAGGGGGCCTGTATCCCAGAGTGTGGCCAGTGCGAGGGGCCTGTATCCCAGAGTGTGGCCAGTGCAGGGGGCATGTATCCCAGAGCGCGGCCAGTGTGAGGTCACTGTATCCCAGCGCGTGGCCAGTACATGGGGCCTGTATCCCAGAGTGTGGCCAGTGCAGGGGGCCTCTATCCCAGAGCGTGGCCAGTGCAGGGGGCCTGTATCTCAGAGCGTGGCCAGTGCAGGGGGCCTGTATCCCAGAGCGTGGCCAGTGCAGGGGGTCTGTATCCCAGAGCGTGGCCAGTGCGAGGGGCCTGTATCGCAGAGCGTGGCCAGTGCAGGGGGTCTGTATCCCAGAGCATGACCAGTGTGAGGGGCCTGTATCCCAGAGTGTGGCCAGTGTGAGGGGCCTGTATCCCAGAGCGTGGCCAGTGCAGTGGGCCTGTATCCCAGAGCATGGCCAGTGCAGGGGGCCTGTATCCCAGAGCGTGGCTAGTGTGAGGGGCCTGTATAGCAGAGCATGGCCAGTGCAGGGGGCCTGTATCCCAGAGCGTGGCTAGTGTGAGGGGTCTGTATCCCAGAGCGTGGCCAGTGCAAGGGGCCTGTATCCCAGAGCGTGGCCAGTGTGAGGGGCCTGTATCCCAGAGACTGGCCAGTGTGAAGGGCCTGTATCCCAGAGCGTGGCCAGTGCAGGGGGCCTGTATCCCAGAGCATGGCCAGTGCAGGGGGCTTGTATCCCAGAGCGTGGCTAGTGTGAGGGGCCTGTATCCCAGTGCATGGCCAGTGCAGGGGTCCTGTATCCCAGAGCGTAACTAGTGTGCGGGGCCTGTATCCCAGAGCATGGCTAGTGCAGGGGGCCTGTATCCCAGAGCATGGCTAGTGCAGGGGGCCTGTATCCCAGAGCGTGGCCAGTGCAGGGGTCCTGTATCCCAGAGCATGGCCAGTGCAGGGGGCCTGTATCCCAGAGTGTGGCCAGTGCGAGGGGCCTGTATCCCAGAGCGTGGCCAGTGCAGGGGGCATGTATCCCAGAGCGCGGCCAGTGCGAGGTCACTGTATCCCAGCGCGTGGCCAGTACATGGGGCCTGTATCCCAGAGTGTGGCCAGTGCAGGGGGCCTCTATCCCAGAGCGTGGCCAGTGCAGGGGGCCTGTATCTCAGAGCGTGGCCAGTGCAGGGGGCCTGTATCCCAGAGCGTGGCCAGTGCAGGGGGTCTGTATCCCAGAGCGTGGCCAGTGCGAGGGGCCTGTATCGCAGAGCGTGGCCAGTGCGAGGGGCCTGTATCCCAGAGCATGGCCAGTGTGATGGGCCTGTATCCCAGAGCGTGGCCAGTGCAGGGGGCCTGATTCCCAGAGTGTGGCCAGTGCAGGAGGCCTGTATCCCAGAGCGTGGCTAATGTGAGGGGCCTGTATAGTAGAGCATGGCCAGTGCAGGGGGCCTGTATCCCAGAGCGTGGCTAGTGTGAGGGGCCTGTATCCCAGAGCGTGGCTAGTGCAGGGGGCCTGTATCCCAGAGCGTGGCCAGTGTGAGGGGCCTGTATCCCAGAGCATGGCCAGTGTGAGGGGCCTGTATCCCAGAGCATGGCCAGTGCGAGGGGCCTGTATCCCAGAGTGTGGCCAGTGTGAGGGGTCTGTATCCCAGAGCGTGGCTAGTGCAGGCGGCCTGTATCCCAGAGCGTGGCCAGTGTGAGGGGCCTGTATCCCAGAGTGTGGCCAGTGTGAGGGGCCTGTATCCCAGAGTGTGGCCAGTGTGAGGGGACTGTATCCCAGAGTGTGGCCAGTGCAGGGAGGTCTGTATCCCAGAGCGTGGCCAGTGCAGGGGGCCAGTATCCCAGAGCGTGGCCAGTGTGAGAGGCCTGTATTCCAGAGCATGGCCAGTGCGAGGGGCCTGTATCGCAGAGCGTGGCCAGTGCAGGGGACCTGTATCCCAGAGCATGGCCAGTGCAGGGGTCCTGTATCCCAGAGCGTGGCCAGTGCGAGGGGCCTGTATCCCAGCGCGTGGCCAGTGCAGGGGGCCTGTATCCCAGAGCGTGGCCAGTGCAGGGGGCCTGTATCCCAGAGCGTGGCCAGTGCAGGGGGCCTGTATCCCAGAGCATGGCCACTGCAGGGGGCCTGTATCCCAGAGCGTGGCCATTGCAAGGGGCCTGTATCCCAGAGCGTGGCCAGTGTGAGGGGCCTGTATTCCAGAGCGTGGCCAGTGTGAGGGGCCTGTATCCCAGAGCGTGGCCAGTGCAGGGGGTCTGTAACCCAGAGCGTGGCCAGTGCAGGGGGCCTGTATCCCAGAGCATGGCTAGTGTGAGGGGCCTGTATCCCAGAGCATGGCCAGTGCATGGGGCCTGTATCCCAGAGCGTGGCTAGTGTGAGGGGCCTGTATCCCAGAGCATGGCTAGTGCAGGGGGCCTGTGTCCCAGAGTGTGGCCAGTGCAGGGGGCCTGTATCCCAGAGCGTGGCCGGTGCGAGGGGCCTGTATCCCAGAGCGTGGCCAGTGCAGGGGGCCTGTATCCCAGAGCGTGGCCAGTGCACAGGGCCTGTATCCCAGAGCATGGCCAGTGCAGGGGGCCTGTATCCCAGAGCGTGGCCAGTGCGAGGGGCCTGTATCCCAGAGCGTGGCCAGTGCGAGGGTCCTGTATCCCAGAGCGTGGCCATTGTGAGGGGCCTGTATCCCAGAGCATAGCCAGTGCAGGGGGCCTGTATCAAAGTGCGTGGCCAGTGCAGGGGGCCTGTATCCCAGAGTGTGGCTAGTGTGAGGGGCCTGTATCCCAGAGCATGGCTAGTGCAGGGGGCCTGTATCCCAGAGCGTGGCCAGTGCAGGGGTCCTGCATCCCAGAGCGTGGCCAGTGCAGGGGGCCTGTATCCCAGAGTGTGGCCAGTGCGAGGGGCATGTATCCCAGAGCGTGGCCAGTGCGAGGGGCCTGTATTCCAGCGCGTGGCCAGTGAAGGGGGCCTGTATCCCAGAGTGTGGCCAGTGCAGGGGGCTTGTAACCCAGCACGTGGCCAGTGCAGGGGGCCTGTATCCCAGAGCGTGGCCAGTGCAGGGGGCCTGTATCCCAGAGCGTGGCCAGTGCAGGGGGCCTGTATCCCAGAGCGTTGCCAGTGCAGGGGGCCTGTATTCCAGAGCGTGGCCAGTGTGAGGGGCCTGTATCCCAGAGCATGGCCAGTGTGAGGGGCCTGTATCCCAGAGCGTGGCCAGTGCTGGGGGCCTGTATCCCAGAGCGTGGCTAGTGTGAGGGGCCTGTATAGCAGAGCATGGTCAGTGCAGGGGGCCTGTATCCCAGAGCGTGGCTAGTGTGAGGGGCCTGTATCCCAGAGCGTGGCCAGTGCAAGGGGCCTGGATCCCAGAGCGTGGCCAGTGTGAGGGGCCTGTATCCCAGAGCCTGGCCAGTGTGAAGGGCCTGTATCCCAGAGCGTGGCCAGTGCAGGGGGCCTGTATCCCAGAGCATGGCCAGTGCAGGGGGCCTGTATCCCAGAGCGTGGCTAGTGTGAGGGGCCTGTATAGCAGAGCATGGCCAGTGCAGGGGGCCTGTATCCCAGAGCGTGGCTAGTGTGAGGGGTCTGTATCCCAGAGCGTGGCCAGTGCAAGGGGCTTGTATCCCAGAGCGTGGCCAGTGTGAGGGGCCTGTATCCCAGAGCCTGGCCAGTGTGAAGGGCCTGTATCCCAGAGCGTGGCCAGTGCAGGGGGTCTGTATCCCAGAGCATGGCCAGTGCAGGGGGCTTGTATCCCAGAGCGTGGCTAGTGTGAGGGGCCTGTATCCCAGTGCATGGCCAGTGCAGGGGTCCTGTATCCCAGAGCGTAGCTAGTGTGCGGGGCCTGTATCCCAGAGCATGGCTAGTGCAGGGGGCCTGTATCCCAGAGCATGGCTAGTGCAGGGGGCCTGTATCCCAGAGCGTGGCCAGTGCAGGGGTCCTGTATCCCAGAGCATGGCCAGTGCAGGGGGCCTGTATCCCAGAGTGTGGCCAGTGCGAGGGGCCTGTATCCCAGAGTGTGGCCAGTGCAGGGGGCATGTATCCCAGAGCGCGGCCAGTGTGAGGTCACTGTATCCCAGCGCGTGGCCAGTACATGGGGCCTGTATCCCAGAGTGTGGCCAGTGCAGGGGGCCTCTATCCCAGAGCGTGGCCAGTGCAGGGGGCCTGTATCTCAGAGCGTGGCCAGTGCAGGGGGCCTGTATCCCAGAGCGTGGCCAGTGCAGGGGGTCTGTATCCCAGAGCGTGGCCAGTGCGAGGGGCCTGTATCCCAGAGCATGGCCAGTGTGATGGGCCTGTATCCCAGAGCGTGGCCAGTGCAGGGGGCCTGATTCCCAGAGTGTGGCCAGTGCAGGAGGCCTGTATCCCAGAGCGTGGCTAATGTGAGGGGCCTGTATAGTAGAGCATGGCCAGTGCAGGGGGCCTGTATCCCAGAGCGTGGCTAGTGTGAGGGGCCTGTATCCCAGAGCGTGGCTAGTGCAGGGGGCCTGTATCCCAGAGCGTGGCCAGTGTGAGGGGCCTGTATCCCAGAGCATGGCCAGTGTGAGGGGCCTGTATCCCAGAGCATGGCCAGTGCGAGGGGCCTGTATCCCAGAGTGTGGCCAGTGTGAGGGGTCTGTATCCCAGAGCGTGACTAGTGCAGGCGGCCTGTATCCCAGAGCGTGGCCAGTGTGAGGGGCCTGTATCCCAGAGTGTGGCCAGTGTGAGGGGCCTGTATCCCAGAGTGTGGCCAGTGCAGGGAGGTCTGTATCCCAGAGCGTGGCCAGTGCAGGGGGCCAGTATCCCAGAGCGTGGCCAGTGTGAGAGGCCTGTATTCCAGAGCATGGCCAGTGCGAGGGGCCTGTATCGCAGAGCGTGGCCAGTGCAGGGGACCTGTATCCCAGAGCATGGCCAGTGCAGGGGTCCTGTATCCCAGAGCGTGGCCAGTGCGAGGGGCCTGTATCCCAGCGCGTGGCCAGTGCAGGGGGCCAGTATCCCAGAGTGTGGCCAGCGCTAGGGGGCCTGTATCCCAGCACGTGGCCAGTGCAGGGGGCCTGTATCACAGAGCATGGCCAGTGCAGGGGGCCTGTATCCCAGAGCGTGGCCGGTGCAGGGGGCCTGTATCCTAGAGCGTGGCCAGTGCAGGGGGTCTGAATCCCAGAGCGTGGCCATTGCAAGGGGCCTGTATCCCAGAGCGTGGCCAGTGTGAGGGGCCTGTATTCCAGAGCGTGGCCAGTGTGAGGGGCCTGTATCCCAGAGCGTGGCCAGTGCAGGGGGTCTGTAACCCAGAGCGTGGCCAGTGCAGGGGGCCTGTATCCCAGAGCATGGCTAGTGTGAGGGGCCTGTATCCCAGAGCATGGCCAGTGCATGGGGCCTGTATCCCAGAGCGTGGCTAGTGTGAGGGGCCTGTATCCCAGAGCATGGCTAGTGCAGGGGGCCTGTGTCCCAGAGTGTGGCCAGTGCAGGGGGCCTGTATCCCAGAGCGTGGCCGGTGCGAGGGGCCTGTATCCCAGAGCGTGGCCAGTGCAGGGGGCCTGTATCCCAGAGCGTGGCCAGTGCACAGGGCCTGTATCCCAGAGCATGGCCAGTGCAGGGGGCCTGTATCCCAGAGCGTGGCCAGTGCGAGGGGCCTGTATCCCAGAGCGTGGCCAGTGCGAGGGTCCTGTATCCCAGAGCGTGGCCATTGTGAGGGGCCTGTATCCCAGAGCATAGCCAGTGCAGGGGGCCTGTATCAAAGTGCGTGGCCAGTGCAGGGGGCCTGTATCCCAGAGTGTGGCTAGTGTGAGGGGCCTGTATCCCAGAGCATGGCTAGTGCAGGGGGCCTGTATCCCAGAGCGTGGCCAGTGCAGGGGTCCTGCATCCCAGAGCGTGGCCAGTGCAGGGGGCCTGTATCCCAGAGTGTGGCCAGTGCGAGGGGCATGTATCCCAGAGCGTGGCCAGTGCGAGGGGCCTGTATTCCAGCGCGTGGCCAGTGAAGGGGGCCTGTATCCCAGAGTGTGGCCAGTGCAGGGGGCTTGTAACCCAGCACGTGGCCAGTGCAGGGGGCCTGTATCCCAGAGCGTGGCCAGTGCAGGGGGCCTGTATCCCAGAGCGTGGCCAGTGCAGGGGGCCTGTATCCCAGAGCGTTGCCAGTGCAGGGGGCCTGTATTCCAGAGCGTGGCCAGTGTGAGGGGCCTGTATCCCAGAGCATGGCCAGTGTGAGGGGCCTGTATCCCAGAGCGTGGCCAGTGCTGGGGGCCTGTATCCCAGAGCGTGGCTAGTGTGAGGGGCCTGTATAGCAGAGCATGGTCAGTGCAGGGGGCCTGTATCCCAGAGCGTGGCTAGTGTGAGGGGCCTGTATCCCAGAGCGTGGCCAGTGCAAGGGGCCTGGATCCCAGAGCGTGGCCAGTGTGAGGGGCCTGTATCCCAGAGCCTGGCCAGTGTGAAGGGCCTGTATCCCAGAGCGTGGCCAGTGCAGGGGGCCTGTATCCCAGAGCATGGCCAGTGCAGGGGGCCTGTATCCCAGAGCGTGGCTAGTGTGAGGGGCCTGTATAGCAGAGCATGGCCAGTGCAGGGGGCCTGTATCCCAGAGCGTGGCTAGTGTGAGGGGTCTGTATCCCAGAGCGTGGCCAGTGCAAGGGGCTTGTATCCCAGAGCGTGGCCAGTGTGAGGGGCCTGTATCCCAGAGCCTGGCCAGTGTGAAGGGCCTGTATCCCAGAGCGTGGCCAGTGCAGGGGGTCTGTATCCCAGAGCATGGCCAGTGCAGGGGGCTTGTATCCCAGAGCGTGGCTAGTGTGAGGGGCCTGTATCCCAGTGCATGGCCAGTGCAGGGGTCCTGTATCCCAGAGCGTAGCTAGTGTGCGGGGCCTGTATCCCAGAGCATGGCTAGTGCAGGGGGCCTGTATCCCAGAGCATGGCTAGTGCAGGGGGCCTGTATCCCAGAGCGTGGCCAGTGCAGGGGTCCTGTATCCCAGAGCATGGCCAGTGCAGGGGGCCTGTATCCCAGAGTGTGGCCAGTGCGAGGGGCCTGTATCCCAGAGTGTGGCCAGTGCAGGGGGCATGTATCCCAGAGCGCGGCCAGTGTGAGGTCACTGTATCCCAGCGCGTGGCCAGTACATGGGGCCTGTATCCCAGAGTGTGGCCAGTGCAGGGGGCCTCTATCCCAGAGCGTGGCCAGTGCAGGGGGCCTGTATCTCAGAGCGTGGCCAGTGCAGGGGGCCTGTATCCCAGAGCGTGGCCAGTGCAGGGGGTCTGTATCCCAGAGCGTGGCCAGTGCGAGGGGCCTGTATCCCAGAGCATGGCCAGTGTGATGGGCCTGTATCCCAGAGCGTGGCCAGTGCAGGGGGCCTGATTCCCAGAGTGTGGCCAGTGCAGGAGGCCTGTATCCCAGAGCGTGGCTAATGTGAGGGGCCTGTATAGTAGAGCATGGCCAGTGCAGGGGGCCTGTATCCCAGAGCGTGGCTAGTGTGAGGGGCCTGTATCCCAGAGCGTGGCTAGTGCAGGGGGCCTGTATCCCAGAGCGTGGCCAGTGTGAGGGGCCTGTATCCCAGAGCATGGCCAGTGTGAGGGGCCTGTATCCCAGAGCATGGCCAGTGCGAGGGGCCTGTATCCCAGAGTGTGGCCAGTGTGAGGGGTCTGTATCCCAGAGCGTGACTAGTGCAGGCGGCCTGTATCCCAGAGCGTGGCCAGTGTGAGGGGCCTGTATCCCAGAGTGTGGCCAGTGTGAGGGGCCTGTATCCCAGAGTGTGGCCAGTGCAGGGAGGTCTGTATCCCAGAGCGTGGCCAGTGCAGGGGGCCAGTATCCCAGAGCGTGGCCAGTGTGAGAGGCCTGTATTCCAGAGCATGGCCAGTGCGAGGGGCCTGTATCGCAGAGCGTGGCCAGTGCAGGGGACCTGTATCCCAGAGCATGGCCAGTGCAGGGGTCCTGTATCCCAGAGCGTGGCCAGTGCGAGGGGCCTGTATCCCAGCGCGTGGCCAGTGCAGGGGGCCAGTATCCCAGAGTGTGGCCAGCGCTAGGGGGCCTGTATCCCAGCACGTGGCCAGTGCAGGGGGCCTGTATCACAGAGCATGGCCAGTGCAGGGGGCCTGTATCCCAGAGCGTGGCCGGTGCAGGGGGCCTGTATCCTAGAGCGTGGCCAGTGCAGGGGGTCTGAATCCCAGAGCGCGGCCAGTGTGAGGGGCCTGTATCCCAGAGCGTGGCCAGTGCAAGGGGCCTGTATCCCAGAGCGTGGCCAGTGCAGGGGTCCTGCATCCCAGAGCGTGGCCAGTGCAGGGGGCCTGTATCCCAGAGTGTGGCCAGTGCGAGGGGCATGTATCCCAGAGCGTGGCCAGTGCGAGGGGCCTGTATTCCAGCGCGTGGCCAGTGAAGGGGGCCTGTATCCCAGAGTGTGGCCAGTGCAGGGGGCTTGTAACCCAGCACGTGGCCAGTGCAGGGGGCCTGTATCCCAGAGCGTGGCCAGTGCAGGGGGCCTGTATCCCAGAGCGTGGCCAGTGCAGGGGGCCTGTATCCCAGAGCGTTGCCAGTGCAGGGGGCCTGTATTCCAGAGCGTGGCCAGTGTGAGGGGCCTGTATCCCAGAGCATGGCCAGTGTGAGGGGCCTGTATCCCAGAGCGTGGCCAGTGCTGGGGGCCTGTATCCCAGAGCGTGGCTAGTGTGAGGGGCCTGTATAGCAGAGCATGGTCAGTGCAGGGGGCCTGTATCCCAGAGCGTGGCTAGTGTGAGGGGCCTGTATCCCAGAGCGTGGCCAGTGCAAGGGGCCTGGATCCCAGAGCGTGGCCAGTGTGAGGGGCCTGTATCCCAGAGCCTGGCCAGTGTGAAGGGCCTGTATCCCAGAGCGTGGCCAGTGCAGGGGGCCTGTATCCCAGAGCATGGCCAGTGCAGGGGGCCTGTATCCCAGAGCGTGGCTAGTGTGAGGGGCCTGTATAGCAGAGCATGGCCAGTGCAGGGGGCCTGTATCCCAGAGCGTGGCTAGTGTGAGGGGTCTGTATCCCAGAGCGTGGCCAGTGCAAGGGGCCTGTATCCCAGAGCGTGGCCAGTGTGAGGGGCCTGTATCCCAGAGCCTGGCCAGTGTGAAGGGCCTGTATCCCAGAGCGTGGCCAGTGCAGGGGGTCTGTATCCCAGAGCATGGCCAGTGCAGGGGGCTTGTATCCCAGAGCGTGGCTAGTGTGAGGGGCCTGTATCCCAGTGCATGGCCAGTGCAGGGGTCCTGTATCCCAGAGCGTAGCTAGTGTGCGGGGCCTGTATCCCAGAGCATGGCTAGTGCAGGGGGCCTGTATCCCAGAGCATGGCTAGTGCAGGGGGCCTGTATCCCAGAGCGTGGCCAGTGCAGGGGTCCTGTATCCCAGAGCATGGCCAGTGCAGGGGGCCTGTATCCCAGAGTGTGGCCAGTGCGAGGGGCCTGTATCCCAGAGTGTGGCCAGTGCAGGGGGCATGTATCCCAGAGCGCGGCCAGTGTGAGGTCACTGTATCCCAGCGCGTGGCCAGTACATGGGGCCTGTATCCCAGAGTGTGGCCAGTGCAGGGGGCCTCTATCCCAGAGCGTGGCCAGTGCAGGGGGCCTGTATCTCAGAGCGTGGCCAGTGCAGGGGGCCTGTATCCCAGAGCGTGGCCAGTGCAGGGGGTCTGTATCCCAGAGCGTGGCCAGTGCGAGGGGCCTGTATCCCAGAGCATGGCCAGTGTGATGGGCCTGTATCCCAGAGCGTGGCCAGTGCAGGGGGCCTGATTCCCAGAGTGTGGCCAGTGCAGGAGGCCTGTATCCCAGAGCGTGGCTAATGTGAGGGGCCTGTATAGTAGAGCATGGCCAGTGCAGGGGGCCTGTATCCCAGAGCGTGGCTAGTGTGAGGGGCCTGTATCCCAGAGCGTGGCTAGTGCAGGGGGCCTGTATCCCAGAGCGTGGCCAGTGTGAGGGGCCTGTATCCCAGAGCATGGCCAGTGTGAGGGGCCTGTATCCCAGAGCATGGCCAGTGCGAGGGGCCTGTATCCCAGAGTGTGGCCAGTGTGAGGGGTCTGTATCCCAGAGCGTGACTAGTGCAGGCGGCCTGTATCCCAGAGCGTGGCCAGTGTGAGGGGCCTGTATCCCAGAGTGTGGCCAGTGTGAGGGGCCTGTATCCCAGAGTGTGGCCAGTGCAGGGAGGTCTGTATCCCAGAGCGTGGCCAGTGCAGGGGGCCAGTATCCCAGAGCGTGGCCAGTGTGAGAGGCCTGTATTCCAGAGCATGGCCAGTGCGAGGGGCCTGTATCGCAGAGCGTGGCCAGTGCAGGGGACCTGTATCCCAGAGCATGGCCAGTGCAGGGGTCCTGTATCCCAGAGCGTGGCCAGTGCGAGGGGCCTGTATCCCAGCGCGTGGCCAGTGCAGGGGGCCAGTATCCCAGAGTGTGGCCAGCGCTAGGGGGCCTGTATCCCAGCACGTGGCCAGTGCAGGGGGCCTGTATCACAGAGCATGGCCAGTGCAGGGGGCCTGTATCCCAGAGCGTGGCCGGTGCAGGGGGCCTGTATCCTAGAGCGTGGCCAGTGCAGGGGGTCTGAATCCCAGAGCGCGGCCAGTGTGAGGGGCCTGTATCCCAGAGCGTGGCCAGTGCAAGGGGCCTGTATCCCAGAGCGTGGCCAGTGCAAGAGGCCTGTATCCCAGAGCGTGGCCAGTGCAAGGGGCCTGTATCCCAGAGCGTGGCCAGTGCAAGGGGCCTGTATCCCAGAGCGTGGCCAGTGCGAGGGGCCTGCATCCCAGAGCATTGCCAGTGCAGGGTGCCTGTATCCCAGAGCATGGACAGTGCAGGGAGTCCTGTAACCCAGAGCGTGGCCAGTGCAGGGGGCCAGTATCCCAGAGCGTGGACAGTGCAGGGAGGCCTGTAACCCAGAGCGTGGCCAGTGCAGGGGGCCAGTATCCCAGAGCATGGCCAGTGTGAGGGGCCTGTATCACAGAGCATGGCCAGTGCGAGGGGCCTGTATCCCAGAGCGTGGCCAGTGCAGGGTGCCTGTATCCCAGAGCGTGGCCAGTGCAAGGGGCCTGTATCCCAGAGCGTGGCCAGTGCAAGGGGTCTGTATCCCAGAGCATGGCCAGTGCGAGGAGCCTGTATCCCAGAGCGTGGCCAGTGAAGGGTGCCTGTATCCCAGACCATGGCCAGTGCAGGGTGCCTGCATCCCAGAGCATGGCCAGTGCGAGGGGACTGTATCCCAGAGTGTGGCCAGTGCAGGGGGCCTGTATCCCAGAGTGTGGCCAGTGCAGGGGCCTGTATCCCTGAGCGTGGCCAGTGCAGGGGGCCTGTATCCCAGAGCGTGGCCAGGGCAGGGGGCCTGTATCCCAGAGCATGGCCAGTGCGAGGGGCCTGTATACCAGTGCGTGGCCAGTGTGATGGGCCTGTATCCCAGAGCGTGGCCAGTGCAGGGGGCCTGTATCCCACAGCGTGGCTAGTGCAGGGGGCCTGTATCCCAGAGTGTGGCCAGTGTGAGGGGCCTGTATCCCAGAGCATGGCCAGTGTGAGGGGCCTGTATCCCAGTGCATGGCCAGTGCAAGGGGCCTGTATCCCAGAGCATGGCCAGTGTGAGGGGCCTGTATCCCAGAGCGTGGTTAGTGCAGGGGGCCTGTATCCCAGAGCGTGGCCAGTGTGAGGGGCCTGTATCCCAGAGTGTGGCCAGTATGAGGGGTCTGTATCCCAGAGCATGACCAGTGTGAGGGGCCTGTATCCCAGAGTGTGGCCAGTGTGAGGGGCCTGTATCCCAGAGTGTGGCCAGTGCCGGGAGGTTTGTATCCCAGAGCGTGGCCAGTGCGGGGGCCGCTATCCCAGAGCGTGGCTAGTGTGAGGGGCCTGTATCCCAGAGCATGGCCAGTGCAGGGAGGCCTGTATCCCAGAGCATGGCCAGTGCAGGGAGGCCTGTATCCCAGAGCATGCCCAGTGCAGGGAGGCCTGCATCCCAGAGCATGGCCAGTGCAGGGAGGACTGTATCCCAGAGCATGGCCAGTGCAGGGAGGCCTGTATCCCAGAGGGTGGCCAGTGCAGCGGGCCTGTATCCCAGAGCGTGGCAAGTGCAGGGGGCCTGTATCACAGAGCGTGGCCAGTGCGAGGGGCCTCTATCCCAGAGCGTGGCCAGTGCATGGGGCCTGTATCCCAGAGCATGGCCAGTGCGAGGGGCCTGTATCCCAGAGCGTGGCCAGTGCAGGGGGCCTGTATCCCAGAGCGTGGCCAGTGCGAGGGGCCTGTATCCCAGAGCGTGGCCAGTGCAGGGAGCCTGTATCCCAGAGCGTGGCCAGTGCACGGGGCCTGTATCGCAGAGCATGGCCAGTGCAGGGGGCCTGTATCCCGGAGCATGGCCAGTGCAGGGGGCCTGTATCCCAGAGCGTGGCCAGTGCAGGGGGCCTGTATCCCAGAGCGTGGCCAGTGCAGGGGGCCTGTATCCCAGAGCGTGGCCAGTGCGAGGGGCCTGTATCCCAGAGCGTGGCCAGTGCACGGGGCCTGTATCCCTGAGCGTGGCCAGTGCAAAGAGCCGATATACCAGAGCGTGGCCAGTGCAGGGGGCCTGTATCCCAGAGCATGGCCAGTGCAGGGAGGCCTGTATCCCAGAGCATGGCCAGTGTAGGGAGGCCTGCATCCCAGAGTATGGCCAGTGCAGTGAGGCCTGTATCCCAGAGCATGGCCAGTGCAGGGAGGCTTGTATCCCAGCGCGTGGCTAGTGCAGTGGGCCTGTATCCCAGAGCGTGGCCAGTGCAGGGGGCCTGTATCACAGAGCGTGGCCAGTGTGAGGGGCCTGTATCCCAGAGCATGGCCAGTGCAGGGGGCCTGTACCCCAGAGCGTGGCCAGTGCAGGGAGGCCTTTATCCCAGAGCGTGGCCAGTGTTAGAGGCCTGTATCCCAGAGCGTAGCCAGTGTGAGGGGCCTGTATCCCAGAGCGTGGCCAGTGCGAGGGGGCCTGTATCACAGGGGGTGGCCAGTGCAGGGGGCCTGTATCCCAGAGCGTGGCCAGTGCAGGGAGGCCTGTATCCCAGAGCGTGGCCAGTGCAGGGAGGCCTGTATCCCAGAGCTTGGCCGGTGCGAGGGGCCTGTATCCCAGAGCATGGCCAGTGCGAGGGGCCTGTATCGCAGAACGTGGCCAGTGCGAGGGGCCTGCATCGCAGAACGTGGCCAGTGCGATGGGCCTGTATCCCAAAGCGTGGCCAGTGCAGGGAGGCCTGCATCCCAGAGCATGGCCAGTGCAGGGAGGACTGTATCCCAGAGCATGGCCAGTGCAGGGAGGCCTGTATCCCAGAGGGTGGCCAGTGCAGCGGGCCTGTATCCCAGAGCGTGGCAAGTGCAGGGGGCCTGTATCCCAGAGCGTGGCCAGTGTGAGGGGCCTGTATCCCAGAGTGTGGCCAGTATGAGGGGTCTGTATCCCAGAGCATGACCAGTGTGAGGGGCCTGTATCCCAGAGTGTGGCCAGTGTGAGGGGCCTGTATCCCAGAGCGTGGTTAGTGCAGGGGGCCTGTATCCCAGAGCGTGGCCAGTGTGAGGGGCCTGTATCCCAGAGTGTGGCCAGTATGAGGGGTCTGTATCCCAGAGCATGACCAGTGTGAGGGGCCTGTATCCCAGAGTGTGGCCAGTGTGAGGGGCCTGTATCCCAGAGTGTGGCCAGTGCCGGGAGGTTTGTATCCCAGAGCGTGGCCAGTGCGGGGGCCGCTATCCCAGAGCGTGGCTAGTGTGAGGGGCCTGTATCCCAGAGCATGGCCAGTGCAGGGAGGCCTGTATCCCAGAGCATGGCCAGTGCAGGGAGGCCTGTATCCCAGAGCATGCCCAGTGCAGGGAGGCCTGCATCCCAGAGCATGGCCAGTGCAGGGAGGACTGTATCCCAGAGCATGGCCAGTGCAGGGAGGCCTGTATCCCAGAGGGTGGCCAGTGCAGCGGGCCTGTATCCCAGAGCGTGGCAAGTGCAGGGGGCCTGTATCACAGAGCGTGGCCAGTGCGAGGGGCCTCTATCCCAGAGCGTGGCCAGTGCATGGGGCCTGTATCCCAGAGCATGGCCAGTGCGAGGGGCCTGTATCCCAGAGCGTGGCCAGTGCAGGGGGCCTGTATCCCAGAGCGTGGCCAGTGCGAGGGGCCTGTATCCCAGAGCGTGGCCAGTGCAGGGAGCCTGTATCCCAGAGCGTGGCCAGTGCACGGGGCCTGTATCGCAGAGCATGGCCAGTGCAGGGGGCCTGTATCCCGGAGCATGGCCAGTGCAGGGGGCCTGTATCCCAGAGCGTGGCCAGTGCAGGGGGCCTGTATCCCAGAGCGTGGCCAGTGCAGGGGGCCTGTATCCCAGAGCGTGGCCAGTGCGAGGGGCCTGTATCCCAGAGCGTGGCCAGTGCACGGGGCCTGTATCCCTGAGCGTGGCCAGTGCAAAGAGCCGATATACCAGAGCGTGGCCAGTGCAGGGGGCCTGTATCCCAGAGCATGGCCAGTGCAGGGAGGCCTGTATCCCAGAGCATGGCCAGTGTAGGGAGGCCTGCATCCCAGAGTATGGCCAGTGCAGTGAGGCCTGTATCCCAGAGCATGGCCAGTGCAGGGAGGCTTGTATCCCAGCGCGTGGCTAGTGCAGTGGGCCTGTATCCCAGAGCGTGGCCAGTGCAGGGGGCCTGTATCACAGAGCGTGGCCAGTGTGAGGGGCCTGTATCCCAGAGCATGGCCAGTGCAGGGGGCCTGTACCCCAGAGCGTGGCCAGTGCAGGGAGGCCTTTATCCCAGAGCGTGGCCAGTGTTAGAGGCCTGTATCCCAGAGCGTAGCCAGTGTGAGGGGCCTGTATCCCAGAGCGTGGCCAGTGCGAGGGGGCCTGTATCACAGGGGGTGGCCAGTGCAGGGGGCCTGTATCCCAGAGCGTGGCCAGTGCAGGGAGGCCTGTATCCCAGAGCGTGGCCAGTGCAGGGAGGCCTGTATCCCAGAGCTTGGCCGGTGCGAGGGGCCTGTATCCCAGAGCATGGCCAGTGCGAGGGGCCTGTATCGCAGAACGTGGCCAGTGCGAGGGGCCTGCATCGCAGAACGTGGCCAGTGCGATGGGCCTGTATCCCAAAGCGTGGCCAGTGCAGGGGTCCTGTATCCCAGAGCATGGCCAGTGCGAGGGGCCTGTATCCCAGAGCGTGGCCAGTGCACGGGGCCTGTATCCCTGAGCGTGGCCAGTGCAAAGAGCCTATATACCAGAGCGTGGCCAGTGCAGGGAGGACTGTATCCCAGAGCATGGCCAGTGCAGGGAGGCCTGTATCCCAGAGGGTGGCCAGTGCAGCGGGCCTGTATCCCAGAGCGTGGCAAGTGCAGGGGGCCTGTATCACAGAGCGTGGCCAGTGCGAGGGGCCTGTATCCCAGAGCGTGGCCAGTGCATGGGGCCTGTATCCCAGAGCATGGCCAGTGCGAGGGGCCTGTATCCCAGAGCGTGGCCAGTGCAGCGGGCCTGTATCCCAGAGCGTGGCCAGTGCGAGGGGCCTGTATCCCAGAGCGTGGCCAGTGCAGGGAGGCCTGTAACCCAGAGCGTGGCCAGTGCAGGGGGCCAGTATCCCAGAGCATGGCCAGTGTGAGGGGCCTGTATCACAGAGCATGGCCAGTGCGAGGGGCCTGTATCCCAGAGCGTGGCCAGTGCAGGGTGCCTGTATCCCAGAGCGTGGCCAGTGCAAGGGGCCTGTATCCCAGAGCGTGGCCAGTGCAAGGGGTCTGTATCCCAGAGCATGGCCAGTGCGAGGAGCCTGTATCCCAGAGCGTGGCCAGTGAAGGGTGCCTGTATCCCAGACCATGGCCAGTGCAGGGTGCCTGCATCCCAGAGCATGGCCAGTGCGAGGGGACTGTATCCCAGAGTGTGGCCAGTGCAGGGGGCCTGTATCCCAGAGTGTGGCCAGTGCAGGGGCCTGTATCCCTGAGCGTGGCCAGTGCAGGGGGCCTGTATCCCAGAGCGTGGCCAGGGCAGGGGGCCTGTATCCCAGAGCATGGCCAGTGCGAGGGGCCTGTATACCAGTGCGTGGCCAGTGTGATGGGCCTGTATCCCAGAGCGTGGCCAGTGCAGGGGGCCTGTATCCCACAGCGTGGCTAGTGCAGGGGGCCTGTATCCCAGAGTGTGGCCAGTGTGAGGGGCCTGTATCCCAGAGCATGGCCAGTGTGAGGGGCCTGTATCCCAGTGCATGGCCAGTGCAAGGGGCCTGTATCCCAGAGCATGGCCAGTGTGAGGGGCCTGTATCCCAGAGCGTGGTTAGTGCAGGGGGCCTGTATCCCAGAGCGTGGCCAGTGTGAGGGGCCTGTATCCCAGAGTGTGGCCAGTATGAGGGGTCTGTATCCCAGAGCATGACCAGTGTGAGGGGCCTGTATCCCAGAGTGTGGCCAGTGTGAGGGGCCTGTATCCCAGAGTGTGGCCAGTGCCGGGAGGTTTGTATCCCAGAGCGTGGCCAGTGCGGGGGCCGCTATCCCAGAGCGTGGCTAGTGTGAGGGGCCTGTATCCCAGAGCATGGCCAGTGCAGGGAGGCCTGTATCCCAGAGCATGGCCAGTGCAGGGAGGCCTGTATCCCAGAGCATGCCCAGTGCAGGGAGGCCTGCATCCCAGAGCATGGCCAGTGCAGGGAGGACTGTATCCCAGAGCATGGCCAGTGCAGGGAGGCCTGTATCCCAGAGGGTGGCCAGTGCAGCGGGCCTGTATCCCAGAGCGTGGCAAGTGCAGGGGGCCTGTATCACAGAGCGTGGCCAGTGCGAGGGGCCTCTATCCCAGAGCGTGGCCAGTGCATGGGGCCTGTATCCCAGAGCATGGCCAGTGCGAGGGGCCTGTATCCCAGAGCGTGGCCAGTGCAGGGGGCCTGTATCCCAGAGCGTGGCCAGTGCGAGGGGCCTGTATCCCAGAGCGTGGCCAGTGCAGGGAGCCTGTATCCCAGAGCGTGGCCAGTGCACGGGGCCTGTATCGCAGAGCATGGCCAGTGCAGGGGGCCTGTATCCCGGAGCATGGCCAGTGCAGGGGGCCTGTATCCCAGAGCGTGGCCAGTGCAGGGGGCCTGTATCCCAGAGCGTGGCCAGTGCAGGGGGCCTGTATCCCAGAGCGTGGCCAGTGCGAGGGGCCTGTATCCCAGAGCGTGGCCAGTGCACGGGGCCTGTATCCCTGAGCGTGGCCAGTGCAAAGAGCCGATATACCAGAGCGTGGCCAGTGCAGGGGGCCTGTATCCCAGAGCATGGCCAGTGCAGGGAGGCCTGTATCCCAGAGCATGGCCAGTGTAGGGAGGCCTGCATCCCAGAGTATGGCCAGTGCAGTGAGGCCTGTATCCCAGAGCATGGCCAGTGCAGGGAGGCTTGTATCCCAGCGCGTGGCTAGTGCAGTGGGCCTGTATCCCAGAGCGTGGCCAGTGCAGGGGGCCTGTATCACAGAGCGTGGCCAGTGTGAGGGGCCTGTATCCCAGAGCATGGCCAGTGCAGGGGGCCTGTACCCCAGAGCGTGGCCAGTGCAGGGAGGCCTTTATCCCAGAGCGTGGCCAGTGTTAGAGGCCTGTATCCCAGAGCGTAGCCAGTGTGAGGGGCCTGTATCCCAGAGCGTGGCCAGTGCGAGGGGGCCTGTATCACAGGGGGTGGCCAGTGCAGGGGGCCTGTATCCCAGAGCGTGGCCAGTGCAGGGAGGCCTGTATCCCAGAGCGTGGCCAGTGCAGGGAGGCCTGTATCCCAGAGCTTGGCCGGTGCGAGGGGCCTGTATCCCAGAGCATGGCCAGTGCGAGGGGCCTGTATCGCAGAACGTGGCCAGTGCGAGGGGCCTGCATCGCAGAACGTGGCCAGTGCGATGGGCCTGTATCCCAAAGCGTGGCCAGTGCAGGGAGGCCTGCATCCCAGAGCATGGCCAGTGCAGGGAGGACTGTATCCCAGAGCATGGCCAGTGCAGGGAGGCCTGTATCCCAGAGGGTGGCCAGTGCAGCGGGCCTGTATCCCAGAGCGTGGCAAGTGCAGGGGGCCTGTATCCCAGAGCGTGGCCAGTGTGAGGGGCCTGTATCCCAGAGTGTGGCCAGTATGAGGGGTCTGTATCCCAGAGCATGACCAGTGTGAGGGGCCTGTATCCCAGAGTGTGGCCAGTGTGAGGGGCCTGTATCCCAGAGCGTGGTTAGTGCAGGGGGCCTGTATCCCAGAGCGTGGCCAGTGTGAGGGGCCTGTATCCCAGAGTGTGGCCAGTATGAGGGGTCTGTATCCCAGAGCATGACCAGTGTGAGGGGCCTGTATCCCAGAGTGTGGCCAGTGTGAGGGGCCTGTATCCCAGAGTGTGGCCAGTGCCGGGAGGTTTGTATCCCAGAGCGTGGCCAGTGCGGGGGCCGCTATCCCAGAGCGTGGCTAGTGTGAGGGGCCTGTATCCCAGAGCATGGCCAGTGCAGGGAGGCCTGTATCCCAGAGCATGGCCAGTGCAGGGAGGCCTGTATCCCAGAGCATGCCCAGTGCAGGGAGGCCTGCATCCCAGAGCATGGCCAGTGCAGGGAGGACTGTATCCCAGAGCATGGCCAGTGCAGGGAGGCCTGTATCCCAGAGGGTGGCCAGTGCAGCGGGCCTGTATCCCAGAGCGTGGCAAGTGCAGGGGGCCTGTATCACAGAGCGTGGCCAGTGCGAGGGGCCTCTATCCCAGAGCGTGGCCAGTGCATGGGGCCTGTATCCCAGAGCATGGCCAGTGCGAGGGGCCTGTATCCCAGAGCGTGGCCAGTGCAGGGGGCCTGTATCCCAGAGCGTGGCCAGTGCGAGGGGCCTGTATCCCAGAGCGTGGCCAGTGCAGGGAGCCTGTATCCCAGAGCGTGGCCAGTGCACGGGGCCTGTATCGCAGAGCATGGCCAGTGCAGGGGGCCTGTATCCCGGAGCATGGCCAGTGCAGGGGGCCTGTATCCCAGAGCGTGGCCAGTGCAGGGGGCCTGTATCCCAGAGCGTGGCCAGTGCAGGGGGCCTGTATCCCAGAGCGTGGCCAGTGCGAGGGGCCTGTATCCCAGAGCGTGGCCAGTGCACGGGGCCTGTATCCCTGAGCGTGGCCAGTGCAAAGAGCCGATATACCAGAGCGTGGCCAGTGCAGGGGGCCTGTATCCCAGAGCATGGCCAGTGCAGGGAGGCCTGTATCCCAGAGCATGGCCAGTGTAGGGAGGCCTGCATCCCAGAGTATGGCCAGTGCAGTGAGGCCTGTATCCCAGAGCATGGCCAGTGCAGGGAGGCTTGTATCCCAGCGCGTGGCTAGTGCAGTGGGCCTGTATCCCAGAGCGTGGCCAGTGCAGGGGGCCTGTATCACAGAGCGTGGCCAGTGTGAGGGGCCTGTATCCCAGAGCATGGCCAGTGCAGGGGGCCTGTACCCCAGAGCGTGGCCAGTGCAGGGAGGCCTTTATCCCAGAGCGTGGCCAGTGTTAGAGGCCTGTATCCCAGAGCGTAGCCAGTGTGAGGGGCCTGTATCCCAGAGCGTGGCCAGTGCGAGGGGGCCTGTATCACAGGGGGTGGCCAGTGCAGGGGGCCTGTATCCCAGAGCGTGGCCAGTGCAGGGAGGCCTGTATCCCAGAGCGTGGCCAGTGCAGGGAGGCCTGTATCCCAGAGCTTGGCCGGTGCGAGGGGCCTGTATCCCAGAGCATGGCCAGTGCGAGGGGCCTGTATCGCAGAACGTGGCCAGTGCGAGGGGCCTGCATCGCAGAACGTGGCCAGTGCGATGGGCCTGTATCCCAAAGCGTGGCCAGTGCAGGGGTCCTGTATCCCAGAGCATGGCCAGTGCGAGGGGCCTGTATCCCAGAGCGTGGCCAGTGCACGGGGCCTGTATCCCTGAGCGTGGCCAGTGCAAAGAGCCTATATACCAGAGCGTGGCCAGTGCAGGGAGGACTGTATCCCAGAGCATGGCCAGTGCAGGGAGGCCTGTATCCCAGAGGGTGGCCAGTGCAGCGGGCCTGTATCCCAGAGCGTGGCAAGTGCAGGGGGCCTGTATCACAGAGCGTGGCCAGTGCGAGGGGCCTGTATCCCAGAGCGTGGCCAGTGCATGGGGCCTGTATCCCAGAGCATGGCCAGTGCGAGGGGCCTGTATCCCAGAGCGTGGCCAGTGCAGGGGGCCTGTATCCCAGAGCGTGGCCAGTGCGAGGGGCCTGTATCCCAGAGCGTGGCCAGTGCAGGGAGCCTGTATCCCAGAGCGTGGCCAGTGCACGGGGCCTGTATCGCAGAGCATGGCCAGTGCAGGGGGCCTGTATCCCGGAGCATGGCCAGTGCAGGGGGCCTGTATCCCAGAGCGTGGCCAGTGCAGGGGGCCTGTATCCCAGAGCGTGGCCAGTGCAGGGGGCCTGTATCCCAGAGCGTGGCCAGTGCGAGGGGCCTGTATCCCAGAGCGTGGCCAGTGCACGGGGCCTGTATCCCTGAGCGTGGCCAGTGCAAAGAGCCGATATACCAGAGCGTGGCCAGTGCAGGGGGCCTGTATCCCAGAGCATGGCCAGTGCAGGGAGGCCTGTATCCCAGAGCATGGCCAGTGTAGGGAGGCCTGCATCCCAGAGTATGGCCAGTGCAGTGAGGCCTGTATCCCAGAGCATGGCCAGTGCAGGGAGGCTTGTATCCCAGCGCGTGGCTAGTGCAGTGGGCCTGTATCCCAGAGCGTGGCCAGTGCAGGGGGCCTGTATCACAGAGCGTGGCCAGTGTGAGGGGCCTGTATCCCAGAGCATGGCCAGTGCAGGGGGCCTGTACCCCAGAGCGTGGCCAGTGCAGGGAGGCCTTTATCCCAGAGCGTGGCCAGTGTTAGAGGCCTGTATCCCAGAGCGTAGCCAGTGTGAGGGGCCTGTATCCCAGAGCGTGGCCAGTGCGAGGGGGCCTGTATCCCAGAGCGTAGCCAGTGTGAGGGGCCTGTATCCCAGAGCGTGGCCAGTGCGAGGGGGCCTGTATCACAGGGGGTGGCCAGTGCAGGGGGCCTGTATCCCAGAGCGTGGCCAGTGCAGGGAGGCCTGTATCCCAGAGCGTGGCCAGTGCAGGGAGGCCTGTATCCCAGAGCTTGGCCGGTGCGAGGGGCCTGTATCCCAGAGCATGGCCAGTGCGAGGGGCCTGTATCGCAGAACGTGGCCAGTGCGAGGGGCCTGCATCGCAGAACGTGGCCAGTGCGATGGGCCTGTATCCCAAAGCGTGGCCAGTGCAGGGGTCCTGTATCCCAGAGCATGGCCAGTGCGAGGGGCCTGTATCCCAGAGCGTGGCCAGTGCACGGGGCCTGTATCCCTGAGCGTGGCCAGTGCAAAGAGCCTATATACCAGAGCGTGGCCAGTGCAGGGGGCCTGTATCCCAGAGCATGGCCAGTGCAGGGAGGCCTGTATCCCAGAGCATGGCCAGTGTAGGGAGGCCTGCATGCCAGAGTATGGCCAGTGCAGTGAGGCCTGTATCCCAGAGCATGGCCAGTGCAGGGAGGCCTGTATCCCAGCGCGTGGCTAGTGCAGTGGGCCTGTATCCCAGAGCGTGGCCAGTGCAGGGGGCCTGTATCACAGAGCGTGGTCAGTGTGAGGGGCCTGTATCCCAGAGCATGGCCAGTGCAGGGGGCCTGTACCCCAGAGCGTGGCCAGTGCAGGGAGGCCTTTATCCCAGAGCGTGGCCAGTGTTAGAGGCCTGTATCCCAGAGCGTAGCCAGTGTGAGGGGCCTGTATCCCAGAGCGTGGCCAGTGCGAGGGGGCCTGTATCCCAGGGGGTGGCCAGTGTAGGGGGCCTGTATCCCAGAGTGTGGCCAGTGCAGGGAGGCCTGTATCCCAGAGTGTGGCCAGTGCAGGGAGGCCTGTATCCCAGAGCTTGGCCGGTGTGAGGGGCCTGTATCCCAGAGCATGGCCAGTGCGAGGGGCCTGTATCGCAGAACGTGGCCAGTGCGAGGGGCCTGCATCGCAGAACGTGGCCAGTGCGAGGGGCCTGTATCCCAAAGCGTGGCCAGTGCAGGGGTCCTGTATCCCAGAGCATGGCCAGTGCGAGGGGCCTGTATCCCAGAGCGTGGCCAGTGCGAGGGGCCTGTATCCCAGAGTGTGGCCAGTGCGAGGGGCCTGTATCCCAGAGCATGGCCAGTGCGAGGGGCCTGTATCCCAGAGCGTGGCCAGTGCAGGGAGGCCTGTATCTCAGAGCGAGGCCAGTTTGAGGGGCCTGTATCCCAGAGCGTGGCCAGTGTGAGGAGCCTGTATCCCAGAGCATGACCAGTGTGAGGGGCCTGTATCCCAGAGCATGGCCAATGCGAGGGGCCTGTATCCCAGAGCGTCGCCAGTGCAGGGGGCCTGTATCTGTCTCCTTTAGTAGCACCCACAGACCCCTAGAGTCATTGGGGGAATTCTAACACCCAAAATGAGTGAGTTTGGGTCGGGTGGGAAGTAAAAATGTAAAAAATCTCAAACCCGAACCCAGCCCATTTTAAGGCCGCCCACTTCTGGTTTTAATGCAGTTGGGACAGGGGGACAGGCAACCAAGCTGCTCCCAGGAGATGGGCTGCTTATTTGAACATTTTAGTGCCATCTTTAAACCTGGCAGGCCTCATTCACAGGTCTCGGCAACCCGCCTGCTGAAGGGAGGCGAGGACTGCTGCACGGAACAGGTGCACTTCCAGTGTTGCCTGTGGGCCACGAGGTTCTTCCCCCCTCACCCCCCCAGCAAACCAGTTAACCTCCCAGTGACCGGACCCCCCACACTGTGCCATCTGATGCCCCCCGACCCCCGATCTTTCGGCACTCCCTATCCATGCCCCCCCGAACCCCGATCTCTCACTCCCTACCCATGCCCCCTGACCCCCGATCTCTCACTCCCTATCCATGCCCCCCGACCCCCGATCTCTCACTCCCTATCCATGCCCCCCCGACCCCCGATCTCTCGGCACTCCCAATCCATGCCCCCTGACTCCCGATCTCTCACTCCCTATCCATGCCCCCCTGACCCCCGATCTCTCACTCCCTATCCATGCCCCCCGACCTCTCGGCACTCCCTATCCATGCCCCCCGACCCCCGATCTCTCACTCCCTACCCATGCCCCCTGACCCCCGATCTCTCACTCCCTATCCATGCCCCCCGACCCCCGATCTCTCACTCCCTATCCATGCCCCCTGACCCCCGATCTCTCACTCCCTATCCATGCCCCCCGACCCCCGATCTCTCACTTCCTATCCATGCCCCCCCGACCCCCGATCTCTCGGCACTCCCTATCCATGCCCCCCGACCCCCGATCTCTCACTCCCTATCCATGCCCCCTGACCCCGATCTCTCGGCACTCCCTATCCATGCCCCCCGACCCCCGATCTCTCGGCACTCCCGATCCATGCCCCCTGACTCCCAATCTCTCGGCACTCCCTATCCATGCCCCCTGACTCCCGATCTCTCACTCCCTATCCATGCCCCCTGACCCCCGATCTCTCGCTCCCTATCCATGCCCCCTGACCCTCGATCTCTCACTCCCTATCCATGCCCCCTGACCCCCGATCTCTCACTCCCTATCCATGCCCCCTGACCCTCGATCTCTCACTCCCTATCCATGCCCCCTGACCCTTGATCTCTCACTCCCTATCCATGCCCCTGACCCCCGATCTCTCGGCACTCCCCACCCATGCCCCCTGACCCCCGATCTCTCGGCACTCCCGATCCATGCCCCCTGACCCCCGATCTCTCACTCCCTACCCATGCCCCCTGACCCCCGATCTCTCACTCCCTATCCATGCCCCCTGACCCTCGATCTCTCACTCCCTATCCATGCCCCCTGACCCTCGATCTCTCACTCCCCACCCATGCCCCCTGACCCCCGATCTCTCGGCACTCCCGATCCATGCCCCCTGACCCCCGATCTCTCACTCCCTATCCATGCCCCCCGACCTCTCACTCCCTCCTCCCTGCTTCCTGGCCCTAGGCCGTAGGCCAGTCAGCCTCACAATCTGGCTTGCTGCGGTTGGGAAACCGATTTAAAAAATGGTTATCATTATTAAATTCTGCAGAACCTGAGGGAAACCCGCTGCATGCTGATTGGCCGTTGCACAATCTGTCGACTCTACGTACATCTACTGCCCGCTCCCAGCGCTGACATTATTCCTTCACCAAGAGGCCGTCCGGCACAGCCCACACCAGAATTGTACGCACGCTGCTCTGACTCCATTGTTGGCCCAAAACAGCACCCATAGCACCCGAACAACGGGCGCCAGCTAATCCAATTTCCAGGCCACGGTCTCCTTTAACACACACACTGACCCCTAGAGTCACCATTCCCTGATCCGAAGGTTCCCAATCCCTTTGCTCTTTGACTGTGTCTTATTGACCGGGCACCCAGTGTCCTTGACATCCTGCTGGAGTCCCGCACTCACCGCTCCTGTCCCGCAGTGTCCCAGAGCTGGAGAGCGATGTGTCTGTTCTCCACCATCAGTGTCTTCACTCGATAGTCTATCCCTGCAGTAACAGAGGAACAGATTAACGTGCGCAGTGAGCCAGGGAATAAACCAGGTGTCAGCTGGGGCATACCACCTTCTCTGAGGGAACCTGCGATGTAAGGGCATGGGCGGGCTATTGTGCAGCTCAAGCCTGGCCGTCACCAATGGCTCGATGTGATTGGTTACTGACCACAACTCCATGGTGTCTGCCGTGGCTCACTGGGCAGCACTCTCACCTCAGAGTCAGAAGGTCATGGGTTCAAGCCCCACTCCAGAGACTTGAGCCCATAATCCAGGCCGACACTCCAGCGCAGTGCCGAGGGAGTGCTGCACTGTCAGGAGCCGATGAGACGTTAAACCGAGGCCCCGTCTGCCCACTCAGGTGGACATAAAAGATTCCATGGCACTATTCAAAGAGCAGGGGAGTTCTCCGTGGTGTTCTGGATAGCATTTATCCCTCAACCAACATCACTAAAGCATCATTACCACATTGCTGTTTGTGTGTGTAAATCAGCTGCCGCGTATCCGACATTAGAATGGATCCAGGGATGAGGAACTTCAGTTACGTGGATTGCCCGGAGAAGCTGGGGTTGTTCTCCTTGGAGCAGAGAAGGTTGAGAGGAGATTTGATAGAGGTGTTCAAAATCATGAGGGGTCTGGACAGAGTAGAGAGAGAGAAACTGTTCCCATTGGCAGAGGGGCCGAGAACCAGAGGAGCGAGTGGTTCGGATCGGGAATGCGCTGCCTGAAAGGGTGCGGGAGGCAGATTCAATGGGGAATTGGATAAACACATGAAGGAGAAAAATTTGCAGGGATATGGGGAAAGAGCGGGAGAGTGGGACTAACTGGATTGCTCTTCGAAAGAGTCGGCCCAGACTCGATGGGCCGAAAGGCCTTCTGTGCTGTGCTATTCTATGATTCCATGACTACACCAATGACGACACTTGGAGTATTTCATTGGCTGTAAAGCACTTTGGAACGTCCTGATGTCGTTAACGGCGCTATAGAAATGCAAGGCCTTCTTTCTTCCTTCTTTCAATGGGACTGCTACCTTGGCGAGCTCCATCTGAGAGCAATGTGTGTAAAGAAAGAGAGAATTACATTAAAACAGTGCCTTTCACATTCTCAGGGTACCTCAGTGATTCACAGCCAACGGAATACTTTTGATGTGCCATCAGTGTTCATCAACAAATACAGCTGCAGATTTGTGCACAGCAAGAGCCCACAAAACAGTAAATGAAACAACAGACCAGGTTACCTGTTTGTGGTGGTGTTGGTTGAGGGAGTAATGTTGGTAAGGACACCTGCACCAAACACACTAAAGCAGACGGGCCCTCGGTTTAGGACTTCATCAGAAAGAAGGCGCCTCCGACAGTGTAGCATGGCCTTCAGTCCAGGAGTGGAGCTTCGACCCATCACACAGAGGGCAGCTCCGCTAAATGGACAGTGTCATGGATGACTAACTTTATGTTATAGTGTACGATTCATTCCTGCCCTGGGAGTGTTTGATGGGGCAGTGTAGAGGGAGCTTTACTCTGTATCTAACCCGTGCTGTACCTGCCCTGGGAGTGTTTGATGGGACAGTGTAGAGGGAGCTTTACTCTGTATCTAACCCGTGCTGTACCTGCCCTGGGAGTGTTTGATACGACAGTGTAGAGGGAGCTTTACTCTGTATCTAACCCGTACTGTACCTGCCCTGGGAGTGTTTGATGGGACAGTGTAGAGGAAGCTTTACTCTGTATCTAACCCGTGCTGTACCTGCCCTGGGAGTGTTTGATGGGACAGTGTAGAGGGAGCTTTACTCTGTATCTAACCCGTGCTGTACCTGCCCTGGGAGAGTTTGATGGGGCAGTGTAGAGGGAGCTTTACTCTGTATCTAACCCGTGCTGTACCTGCCCTGGGAGTGTATGACGGGACAGTGTAGAGGGAGCTTTACTCTGTATCTAACCCGTGCTGTACCTGCCCTGGGAGAGTTTGATGGGACAGTGCAGAGGGAGCTTTACTCTGTATCTAACCCGTGCTGTACCTGTCCTGGGAGTGTTTGATGGGACAGTGTAGAGGGAGCTTTACTCTGTATCTAACCCGTGCTGTACCTGCCCTGCGAGTGTTTGATGGGACAGTGTAGAGGGAGCTTTACTCTGTATCTAACCCGTGCTGTACCTGCCCTGGGAGTGTTTGATGGGACAGTGCAGAGGGAGCTTTACTCTGTATCTAACACGTGCTGTACCTGCCCTGGGATGTGTTTGATGGGACAGTGTAGAGGGAGTCATAGAGTCATAGAGTTTTACAGCACAGAAAGAGGCCCTTCGGCCCATCGTGTCTGCGCCGCCCATCCATCCCTGTCCAGTCTAATCCCATTTTCCAGCATTTGGTCCATAGCCTTGTATGCTATGGCATTCCAAGTGCTCATCCAAATGCTTCTTGAATGTTGTGAGGGTTCCTGCCTCCACCACCCTTTCAGGCAGTGAGTTCCACATTCCATCCACCCTCTGGGTGAAAAAGTTCCTCCTCAAATCCCCTCTAAATCTCCTGCCCCTTACCTTGAATCTATGCCCCCTTGTTATTGACCCCCCTACTAAGGTGAAAAGTTCCTCTTTATCTACCCTATCTATGCCCCTCATCATTTTGTACACCTCAATCAGGTCCCCCCTCAGCCTTCTTCGCTCCAATGAAAACAACCCCAGCCTGTTTAGTCTTTCTTCATAGCTGAGGCGCTCCATCCCAGGTAACATCCTGGTGAATCTTCTCTGCACCCTCTCCAAAGCAATCACATCCTTCCTATAGTGAGGCGACCAGAACTGCACACAGTACTCCAGCTGTGGCCTCACCAGCGTTTTGTACAGCTCCATCATAACCTCCCTGCTCTTATATTCTATGCCTCGTCTAATGAAGGCAAGTATCCCATATGCCTTTTTAACCACCTTATCTACCTGTTCCGCTGCCTTCAGGGATCTATGTACATGTACACCAAGGTCCCTCTGACCCTCTGTGCTTCCTAGGGCCCTACCACTCATTGTGTATTCCCTTGCCTTATTTGTCCGTCCAAAATGCATCACCTCGCAGTTTTCAGGGTTAAATTCCATTTGCCACTTTTCCGCCCATCTGACCAACCCGTTTATATCGTCCTGTAGCCTGAGGCTTTCCTCCTCGCAATTTACCACCCCACCAATTTTCGTGTCATCTGCGAACTTACTGATCATACCTTTCACATTCTCATCCAAATCATTTATGTAGATCACAAACAGCAAGGGACCCAGCACCGATCCCTGAGGTACCCCACTGGACACAGGCTTCCAGTCACAAAAGCAACCTTCGACCATTACCCTCTGCCTCCTGCGACTCAGCCAGTTTAGGATCCAACGTGCCAAGGCACCCTGGATCCCATGGGCTCTTACCTTCTTGACCAGTCTCCTATGCGGGACTTTGTCAAAAGCCTTACTGAAGTCCATGTATACCACATCCACAGCATTTCCCTCATCCACACACCTTGTCACCCCCTCGAAAAATTCAATCAGATTGGTCAGACATGATTTACCCTTGACAAAGCCATGCTGACTATCTCCGATTAATCCTTGCCTCTCCAAGTGGAGACTAATTTTGTCCCTCAGAAGTTTTTCCAATAATTTCCCAACCACAGATGTTCGGCTCACTGGCCTGTAATTCCCTGGTTTATCCCTGCTACCCTTCTTGAATAATGGTACTACGTTAGCTGTTCTCCAGTCCTCTGGTGTATCCCCTGTGGCCAGAGAGGTTCTGAAAATTTGTGTCAGAGCCCCTGCAATCTCCTCCTTTGCCTCACACAGCAGCCTGGGATACATCTCGTCCGGGCCTGGGGATTTATCCACTTTTTAGCCTGCTAAAACCGCTAGTACCTCCTCCCTCTCGATGCTAATATGTTCAAGTATATCACAGTCCCCTTGCCCGATTTCTATGTCTACATCGTCTTCCTCCATAGTGAACACAGATGCAAAAAATTCATTTAAAACCCCGCCTACATCATCTGGCTCTACACACAGATTGCCACTTTGGTCCCGAATGGGTCCTACCCTTTCCCTGGTTATCCTCTTGCCCTTAATATACTTATAAAACATCTTAGGATTTTCCTTTATTTTGCTCGCCAGTGTTATTTCATGGCCCCTCCTCGCTCTCCTAATTTATTTTTTAAGTATGCCCCTGCACTTTTTATACTCCTCTAGGGCTTCCTCCGTCTTTAGTCTTTTGTAACTGCCAAAAGCCCCCCTTTTTTTCCTAATGCATTTTTGTATATCCCTTGTCATCCAAGGTTCCCTTTGCTTGTTGGTCCCACCCTTGACCTTTACAGGAACATGTTGGCGTTGTACTCTCTCTATTTCCCTTCTGAAAGTCTCCCACTGCTTTGATGTGGATTTTCCTATAAGTAGCTGCTCCCAGTCCACTTTGGCCAGATCCTGCCTTATCATATTAAAATCGGCCTTCCCCCAATTTAGAACCCTTATTTCTGGGCCGTCTTTGTCTTTTTCCATGACCACCTTAAATCTCACCGAATTATGGTCACTGTCGCCAAAATGCTCTCCTACTGACACTTCCACCACTTGCCCGGCTACATTCCCTAGAATTAGGTCCAGTACCGCCCCCTCTCTTGTAGGACTTTCTACACGCTGGCTCAAAAAGCTCTCCTGGATGCACTTTAAGAATTCTGCACCCTCTAAGCCTTTCACACTCTGACTATCCCAATTAATATTGGGGAAGTTGAAATCCCCCACTATTATTACCCTATTATTTTTGCACTTCTCTGAGATTTGCCTACATATCTGTTCCTCTATCTCCCCCTGACTGTTTGGGGGCCTATAGTACACTCCCAGCAAAGTGCTTGCCCCCTTTTTGTTTTTAAGTTCTACCCATATGGCCTCATTAGAGGAACCCGCTAATATATCATCCTTCCTTACAGCAGTAATTGACTCCTTAATTAATATTGCAACACCCCCTCCCCTTTTACACCCCCCTCTGTCTCGCCTGAAGATTCTATACCCCGGAATATTGAGCTGCCAGTCCTGACCCTCCCTCAACCATGTCTCCGTGATAGCAAGAATATCATACTCCCATGTGTTTAACAACAACTTCAGTTCATCCATCTTATTTGCAATACTCCTTGCATTAAAATAAATGCCTTCCAGCCTTGCCATATTCCCTTTTGCCTTCACATATTTGCTCTGCCTTCCCACCTGACTTGTTTTTTCCTCCGTATTTGGCTGTAATTCACCCCCTACTATAGCTCCACTCTGTATCCCATCCCCCTGCCAAGGGAACTTTACTCTGTATCTAACCCTGTGCTGTACCTGCCCTGGGATGTGTTTGACGGGACAGTGTAGGGGGAGCTTTACTCTGTATCTAACCCATGCTGTACCTGCCCTGGGAGTGTTTGATGGGCCAGTGTAGAGGGAGCTTTACTCTGTATCTAACCCGTGCTGAACCTGCCCTGGGAGTGTTTGATGGGACAGTGCAGAGGGAGCGTTACTCTGTATCTAACCCGTGCTGTACCTGCCGTGGGAGTGTTTGATGGGACAGTGTAGAGGGAGCTTTACTCTGTATCTAACCTGTGCTGTACCTGCCCTGGGAGAGTTTGATGGGAAAGTGCAGAGGGAGCTTTACTCTGTATCTAACCCGTGCTGTACCTGCCCTGGGAGTTTTTGATGGGACAGTGTAGAGGGAGTTTTACTCTGTATCTAACCCGTGCTGTACCTGCCCTGGGAGTGTTTGATGGGACAATGTAGAGGGAGCTTTACTCTGTATCTAACCCGTGCTGTACCTGCCCTGGGAGTGTTTGATGGGACAATGTAGAGGGAGCTTTACTCTGTATCTAACCCGTGTTGTACCTGCCCTGGGAGTGTTTGATGGGAGAGTGTAGAGGGAGCTTTACTCTGTATCTAACCCGTGCTGTACCTGCCCTGGGAGTGTTTGATGGGAGAGTGTAGAGGGAGCTTTACTCTGTATCTAACCTATGCTGTGCCTGCCCTGGGAGTGTTTGATGGGACTGTGTAGAGGGAGCTTTACTCTGTATCTAAACGGTGCTGCACCTGCCCTGGGAGTGTTTGATGGGACAGTGTAGAGGGAGCTTTATTCTGTATCTAACCCCGTGCTGTACCTGGTCTCGGAGGGTTTGATGGGACAGTGTAGAGGGAGCTTTACTCTGTATCTAACCCGTGCTGTACCTGTCCTGGGAGTGTTTGATGGGACAGTGTAGAGGGAGCTTTATTCTGCATCTAACCCGTGCTGTACCTGTCCTGGGATTGTTTGATGGGACAGTGTAGAGGGAGCTTTATTCTGTATCTAACCCCGTGCTGTACCTGGTCTCGGAGGGTTTGATGGGACAGTGCAGAGGGAGCTTTACTCTGTATCTAACCCGTGCTGTACCTGTCCTGGGCGTGTTTGATGGGAGAGTGTAGAGGGAGCTTTACTCTGCATCTAACCTGTGCTGTACCTGCCCTGGGAGTGTTTGATGGGACTGTGTAGAGGTAGCTTTACTCTGTATCTAACCCGTGCTGCACCTGCCCTGGGAATGTTTGATGGGACATTGTAGAGGGAGCTTTATTCTGTATCTAACCCGTGCTGTACCTGCCCTGGGAGTGTTTGATGGGACAGGGTAGAGGGAGCTTTACTCTGTATCTAACCCGTGCTGTACCTGGTCTCGGAGGGTTTGATGGGACAGTGTAGAGGGAGCTTTACTCTGTATCTAACCCGTGCTGCACCTGCCCTGGGAATGTTTGATGGGGCAGTGTTGAGGGAGCTTTACTCTGTATCTAACCCGTGCTGTACCTGCCCTGGGAGTGTTTGATGGGACAGGGTAGAGGGAGCTTTACTCTGTATCTAACCCGTGCTGCACCTGCCCTGGGAATGTTTGATGGGGCAGTGTAGAGGGAGCTTTATTCTGTATCTAACCCGTGCTGCACCTGCCCTGGGAGTGTTTGATGGGACAGTGTAGAGGGAGCTTTACTCTGTATCTAACCCGTGCTGTACCTGGTCTCGGAGGGTTTGATCTAAGGGGGTGATTTGGTGCTCCCAGCGCTGAGCGGTGCATCTTGGGAAATTGCCTGTTATTTCAGGAGCCAGTGTCTCTGTGAGCATGGCCAGAATCAGCAAACATAAATGTCCCGAGGTCATTTCGCACCTACATAAAACCTTTAATAAGACCTCAGGGTACTGAGTGCAGTACTTGGCTCCATAGGAAGGATATTCATGCTTCAGAGAGAGTACAGCCCAGATTCACTGCGAGGCTGCCTGGAATGAGGAATTACAAATACAAGACTTGAAAAACTGGGTCTGTTTTCGTTAGAACAGAGGAGAATATGGTGATGTGTTCGAAGTGTTTAAAATGATGAAAGGATGGGACAGGGTAGTTGAAGCAGACGGTTTCCAGTAGTTTAGGGGTCTAGAACAAGGGGCCATAGATACAAGATTGAATGAAAGAGATTTCGAACAGAGGGCAGGAGAAACCTCTTCACACCGAGAGCTGTGAGGCTGGGAATTCACTCCCAGGGTTCGTGGCTGAGGCAGAGACTACGTCAAGATTGAAGATTGGATTGGATAGGCTGAAGGAAAAGGGGATGAACGGAAATGGGAACAGGCTGGGTAAATGTGATTCGGACCACTTGCTCGTGTGGAGGGTAAATGCTGACACGGACTGGCTGGGCCTATGGCCTGTTTACGTGGTGCAACCCTGTATTTCTAGGGATTTGATGAAATAGTATTTCTCACAGTTTAAATCTGATCAAACGCACCCACACCTGACCAGGACTGCCTGACAGGGTATCTCCCTCCCAAACCCCCAGACTGTGGCTGTACAACAAACATTCCCCTTTAAATCATTTACGCCCCATTAAATGAAGCAATGATGTCATACCTACTGTGGCAGCTAACCCGGGCTCGAAATTATCGTCATAAAAACGCTGGATGAAGGACGTTTTTCCAGCATTTGCATTCCCAACAAACATGACGTTGTAGAGATGGTCAGGATCCTTGGTCCTTCCCACCTGTGGAAGGGAAGCAGACAGAACTAGTGAATGGGGAACACGCATTCAATTTCCTGCATTATATCGGATGTACGGCCATTCGGCCCAACCAGTCCATGCCGGCGTTTATGCTCCACTCGAGCCTCCTCCCGTCTTTCCTCATCTAAATCTATCAGCGTAACCCTCGATTCCCTTCTCCCTCATAGGCTTGTCTAGCCTCCCCTTAAATGCATCGATACCATTCGCTTCAACCACTCCGTCTGGTAGTGAGTTCATAGAAACATAGGAAAATAGGAGCAGGAGTCGGCCATTTGGCTCTTCGAGCCTGCTCCGCCATTCAATATGATCATGGCTGATTCTCTATCTCAATACCATATTCTCGCTCTCTCCCCATACCCCTTGACGCCTTTTGTATCTAGAAATCTATCTATCTCCTTCTTAAATATATTCCACATTCTTGCCACTCTCCTGAATTCCCGATTGGATTTCTTGGTGACTATCTTATATTGATGGCCTCTAGTTTTGCTCGTCCCCACAAGTGGAAACATTCTCTCTGTATCCACTCTATCAAAACCCTTCATCATTTTAAAGACCTCTATTAGGTCACCCCTCAGCCTTTTCTTTTCAAGAGAAAAGAGACCCAGCCTGTTCATCCTTTCCTGATAGGTATACCCTCGCATTTCTGGTATCATCCTTGTAAATCTTTTTGCTACTCTCTCCTTTTTATCCTCTATATCCTTTTTATAATAAGGTGACCAAAATTGTACGCAGTACTCCAAGTGTGGCCGAACCAAGTTTTACATAACTTCCCTACTTTTCAATTCTATCCCTCTAGAAATAAACCCTAGTGCTTGGTTTGATTTTTTTATGGCCTTGTTAACCTGTGCCGCTACTTTCAGTGATTTGTGTATTTGTACTCCGAGATCTCTTTGTTCCACTACCCCATTTAGATTCTTATTTTCCAAGTGATAAGTGACCTCCCTATTTTTCTGACCAAAATGTAATCCCTCACATTGATCTGTGTTGAAATTCATTTGCCAATTATATGCCCATTCTGCAAGTCTTCTCGTAATTTGTTGCAGTTCTCCTCGGTATTGACTATCCCCCCCAATTTAGTGTCATCCGCAAATTTAGAAATTGTGTTCCAAAATCTAAATCATTAATATAAATTGTGAACAACATTGGTCCCAGCACTGATCCTTGTGGAACACCACTTCCCACCTTCTGCCACTCTGAATAGCTCCCCTTTACTCCCACTCTCTGCTTTCTGTCCTGAAGCCAGCTAGTTACCCATTCTGCTACTTGTCCCCGACTCAGCATTCTCTGACCTTATTCATTAGTCCATTATGAGGTACCTTATCGAAGGCCTTTTGGAAATCTAGATAAATTACATCTACTACACTACCCTTGTCTACTCTCTCTGTTACCTCTTCAAATAATTCAATGAGGTTGGTCAAGCAAGATTTTCCCTTTTGAAACCCATGCTGACTATTCATTATTATATTTTTGCTTTCTAGATGTTCTTCTATTCTCCCCTTTAGTAGGGATTCCATTATTTTTCCTACCACTGATGTTAAGCTGACTGGTCTATAAATCCCTGGACATGTTCGATCTCCCATCATAAATATAGGTATTATATTAGCTAGTCACCAGTCCTGTGGCACTACACCATTTTCTAACAAATTTTTAAATGTGTAATAGTACCTCAGCTATCTCTTGCCTAGATTCTTTTAAAATGCATGGAAGCAATCCATCCGGACCAGGGGTTTAATCCTCTTTGAGTTTGATTAGTTTCTTTAATATTTCTCCTTTTTGTTTTAAATGCAGTTATCTCATTTCTAATCTCATCCTCCGATGTCATGCCCACCTGTTCTATCTCCCTGGTAAACACTGAAGCAAATTAATTGTTTAATATTTCTGCCATCTCTCTATTGCTGCCTGTGGTATTATCCTGTCCATCCTGTCATGGCCCGATTCTCACAGCTACTTTTGCAACATCCCATCGCTCCCTAAACTGCAATGTCAGGGGAACGGAGGGGGTCACAATGAGTTCAACAATACCAAGAACTGGACTACAGTCCTCCACAGACTGATGGTGATACAGTAACAGAGGTCAAACATTCAATACTCCCGTACGACATTCCCTCATCCGCTGTTTTAACAGTGGGCTAAAGCCATTTACTTTATACTAATCGCCCTCCCCCAGGCCTCCCCGAACAGAAATTGCCAAAAGAGTATCAATTTAGGGACTCCAAGCCCACTGAACTAAGCATGCTCCAACTCCCATCGGGTAATGTCCTTACAGCAGAAAACAGCGCCAGCGCATCACTCAGTCCCAGACAGTGCGCTAACCCCAGACAGTGTGCTAACCCAGACAGTGCGCTAACTCCAGACAGTGCGCTAACTCCAGACAGTGCGCTAACTCCAGACAGTGCATTAACCCCAGGCAGTGCGCTAACCCCAGACAGTGTGCTAACCCCAGGCAGTGCGCTAATCCCAGGCAGTGCACTAATCCCAGACAGTGCGCTAACCCAGACAGTGCGCTAACTCCAGACAGTGCATTAACCCCAGACAGTGTGCTAACCCCAGACAGTGCGCTAACCCCAGGCAGTGCGCTAACCCCAGGCAGTGCGCTAACCCCAGGCAGTGCGCTAACCCCAGGCAGTGCGCTAACCCCAGGCAGTGCGCTAACCCCAGGCAGTGCGCTAACCCCAGGCAGTGCGCTAATCCCAGGCAGTGCGCTAATCCCAGACAGTGCGCTAACCCCAGACAGTGCGCTAACCCCAGGCAGTGCGCTAACCCCAAACAGTGCGCTAACCCCAGGCAGTGCGCTAACCCCAGGCAGTATTGATTTGATTTAAGTTGATTTAAATTAATTGAAGGGTAAGTGATGGCAGGACAGCTTGGTGCCCTGGTATGCTCCTCCTGCATATGTGGGAAATCAGGGACACTTCCTGTGTCTCTGATGACCATGTGTGCGGGAAGTGTATCCAGCTGCAGCTACTGGCAGACCGCATTGCGGCGCTGGAGCTGCGAATGGATACATACTGGAGCATTCACGATACTGAGGATGTTGTGAAAAGCGCGTTTAGGGGGTTGGTCACACTGCAGGTAAAGGCTGCACAGGCAGGAAGGGAATGGGTGACCGCCAGGCAGAGTAGTAGGCGCAGGCAGGTAGTGCAGGGGTCCCCTGTGACCATCCCCCTCTCAAACAGATATACCACTTTGGATATTGTTGAGGGAGATGGCTTATCAGGGGAAGGCAGCAGCAGCCAACTTCCTGGCACCGTGGGTGGTTCTGCTGCACAGGACAGGAGGGAAAAAGAGTGGGAGAGCTATAGTAAAACGGGATTCTATTGTAAGGGGAATAGATAGGCGTTTCTGCGGCCGCAAACGAGACTCCAGGATGGTATGTTGCCTCCCTGGTGCAAGGGTCAAGAATGTCTCGGAGTGGCTGCAGAGCATTCTGGAGGAGGAGGGGGAGCAGCCAGTTGTCGTGGTGCATATAGGTACCAACGATATAGGTATAAAACGGGACGAGGTCATAAAAGCTGAATATAGGGAGTTAGGAGGTAAATTAAAAAATAGGACCTCAAAGGTAGTAATCTCAGGATTGCTATCAGTGCCACGTGCTAGTCAGAGTAGAAATTGAAGGATATTTCGGATGAATACGTGGCTAGAGGAATGGTGCAAGGGGGAGGGATTCAAATTCCTGGGTCATTGGAACCGGTTCTGGGGGAGGTGGGACCAGTACAAACTGGACGGTTTGCACCCGGGCAGGGCTGGGACCGATGTCCTAGGGGGAGTGTTTGCTAGTGCTGTTGGGGAGGGTTTAAACTAAAATGGCAGGGGGTTGGGAACCTGTGCAGGGAGACAGAGGAAAGGAAAACAAGGATAGAAGCAAAAGACAGGAAGGAGAAAAGCAAAAGTGGCAGTCAGAGAAATCAAGGGTTTAAATCAAACATGGCCACAGTAAATAATAATTCTAAAAGGTCTAAGAGTGTTAAAAAAACAAGCCTGAAGGCTTTGTGTCTTAATGCGAGGAGCATTTGTAATAAGGTGGATGAATTAGCTGCACAAATAGATGTAAATGGATATGATATGATTGAGATTACGGAAACATGGCTCCAGGGTGACCCAGGCTGGGAACTCAACATCCAGGGGTATTCAATATTCAGGAAAGACAGGCAAAAAGGAAAAGGAGGTGGGGTAGCATTGCTGGTTAAAGAGGAGATTAACACAATTGTAAGGAAGGATATTAGCTCTGATGATGTGGAATCTGTATGGGTAGTGCTAAGAAATACCAAGGGGCAGAAAACGTTAGTGGGAGTTGTATACAGACCCCCAAACAGTAATGCCGAGGTTGGGGATGGCATTAAATGGGAAATTATAGACGCATGCAATAAGGGCACAGCAGTTATCATGGGTGACTTTAATCTACATATAGATTGGGCTAACCAAATTAGTAACAATACTGTGGAGGAGGAATTCCTGGAGTGTATGCGGGATGGTTTCCAATATGTTGAGGAACCAACTAGCGATCAGGCCATTTAGACTGGGTATTATGTAATGAGAAAGGATTAATTAGCAATCTTGTTGTGCGAGGCCCCTTGGGGCAGAGCGATCATAATATGATAGAATTCTTCATTAAGATGGAGAGTGAAGTACTTGACTCAGAGACTAGGGCCCTGAATTTAAATAAAGGAAACTACGATGGTATGAGGCGCGAGGTGGGTAGGATGGATTGGGGAATGTTACTTAAAGGGTTGACGGTGGATAGGCAACAGCAAATATTTAAAGATCGCATGCATGAACTACAGAATTTGATCATCCCTCTTTGGCATAAAAATAAAACAAAAAAGGTGACTCAACCGTGGCTAACAAGGGAAATTAGGGATATCATAAGATCCAAGGAGAACACATATAAATTGGCCAGAAAAAGCAGCAAACCTGATGATTGGGAGCAGTTTAGGATTCAGCAAAGGAGGAAAAAGGGATTAATTAAGAGGGGGAAAATAGAATATGAGAGTAAGCTTTCAGGGAACATAAACACTGACTGTAAAAGCTTCTATAGATATGTGAAGAGAAAAAGATTGGTGAAGTCAAGTGTAGGTCCCTTGCAGTCAGAATCAGGGGAATTTATAATGGGGAACAAAGAAATGGCGGACCAATTGAATACATACTTTGGTTCTGTCTTCACAAAGGAGGACACAAAAAACTTCCCAGAGATGTCGGGGAACATAGGGTCTAATGAGAGGGAGGAACTGAATGAAATCAGTATTTGTAGGGAAATGGTGTTCAGGAAATTGATGGGATTGAAGGCCGATAAATCCCCAGGGCCTGATCATCTACATCCTAGGGTACTTAAGGAAGTGGCCCTAGAAATAGTAGATCCATTGCTGGTCATCTTCCAAAATTCTATAGATTCTGGAACAGTTCCCATGGATTGGAGGGTAGCTAATGTTACCCCACTATTCAAAAAAGGTGGTAGAGAGAAAACGGGGAATTATAGACTGGTGAGCCTGACATCGGTAGTGGGGAAAATGCTAGAGTCCATTATAAAAGATGCAATAGCAGAGCACTTGGAAAACAGTGACAGGATCGGACAAAGTCAACATGGATTTACAAAAGGTAAATCGTGCTTGACTAATCTACTGGAATTTTTTGAGGATGTAAGTGGTAGAATAGATAAGGGAGAACCAGTGGATGTGGTGTATTTGGACTTTGAGAAGGCTTTCGATAAGGTCCCGCATAAGAGATTAGCGTGTAAAGTTAAGGCACATGGGATTGGGGGCAAGGTACTGACTTGGATAGAGAACTGGTTGGCAGACAGGAAGCAAAGAGTTGGAATAAACGGCTCTTTTTCCGAGTGGCAGGCAGTGACTAGTGGGGTACCGCAGGGATCGGTGTAGGACCCCCAGCTATTCACAATGTATATTAATGATCTAGACGAGGGAACTAGATGTAATATCTCCAAGTTTGCAGATGACACAAAGCTGGGTGGGCATGTGTGCTGTGAGGAGGATGCCGAGAAACTCCAGTATGATTTGGACAGGTTGGGTGATTGGGCAGATGTATGGCAGATGCAGTATAATGCGGATAAATGTGAGGTTATCCATTTTGGTGGCAAAAACAGGAAGGCAGATTATTATCTGAACAGCAATAGACTGGGAGAAGGGGAAGTGCAATGAGACCTGGGTGTCCTTGTGCACCAGTCGCTGAAGGTAAGCATGCAGGTGCAGCAGGCGGTTAAGGCAGCAAATGGTATGTTGGCCTTCGTAGCGAGAGGGTTCGAGTACAGGAACAAGGATGTCTTGCTGCAATTGTACAGGGCCTTGGTGAGACCACACCTTGAGTATTGTGTGCAGTTTTGGTCGCCTTATCTAAGGAAGGATGTTCTTGCCATGGAGGGAGTGCAGTGAAGATTCACCAGACTAATACCTGGGATGGCAGGAATGACGTATGAGGAGAGATTGGGTCGATTGGGCTTATACTCGCTGGAGTTTAGAAGAATGAGAGGGGATCTCATTGAAACTTATAAAATTCCAACAGGACTGGACGGACTAAATGCAGGAAGGATGTTCCCGATGGCGGGGGAGTCCAGAACCAGGGGTCACAGTCTAAGGATAAGGGGTAAGCCATTTAGGACAGAGATGAGGAGGAACTTCTTCACCCAGAGAGTGGTGAACCTATGGAATTCTCTACCACAGAAGGCAGTTGAGGCCAATTCATTAAATATATTCAAGGAGTTAGATATATTTCTTAAGGCTAAAGCTAAAGGGATCAAGAGATATGGGGAGAAAGCAGGGACCGGGTACTGAATTTGGATGATCAGCCATGATCTCATTGAATGGCGGAGCAGGCTCGAGGGGCCGAATGGCCTACTCCTGCTCATATCTTCTATGTTTCTATGTTTCTAACCCGAGACAGTGTGCGAACCCGAGACCGTTTGCTAACACGTGACACTGCGCTAACCCCAGACAGCGCGCTAACCCCAGACAGCGCGCTAACCCCAGACAGCGCGCTAACCCCAGACAGCGCGCTAACCCCAGACAGCGCGCTAACCCCCGACAGCGCGCTAACCCCCGACAGCGCGCTAACCCCAGACAGCGCGCTAACCCCAGACAGCGCGCTAACCCCAGACAGCGCGCTAACCCCAGACAGCGCGCTAACCCCAGACAGCGCGCTAACCCCAGACAGCGCGCTAACCCCAGACAGTGCGCTAATCTCTTGACTACAGACTCTCAAAGCTCAACCTCCAGGCCTTATTTGGTTATTCTGCCCTTAGTTCTGTGTCTGTCTCTAGAGCCGAGGGGAAGGTTGCCCTTCTTCGCTATTCTTTGTTATGACCTTTCCCTGAAGGTGTAGCCGACACAAACTGAGACCTAAACCAGGGCAGCCTGACTCTGATCCAGAGTGGGTTCCAGTACGGCTGGGACCCTTCGTCCCTCTGGTCCATGAGGAGATCTGAGTCTCTCTGTGGAGACAGCACTGGGAGAGCCAGTTCCTGCAGGAATGAGGCCTTGCTGCTGGTCTAACAGTGGAGAAGCCTGCTTCCCGGGCCCAGCTACCTCTTTGATTCTCTCTGTTGCTCCATCTCTTGCTGAAGCTGCTGCTGTTTCCTCACAGGCTCCATCTCCATCACCGCCAGTCCCCACGGTCACTTCCTGACCTTCGACCCTCAGCTGAGGGAGCCCAGGATCCTCTCCCAGGGGGTCCGGTTTGCTCGACGTGTTGCGAGTCACTCGGCGTCGGATTGAGCGAGTTCTCTGAAATCTGCGGAGCAGGAATTACAGAGGGAGAACAGGATTACACTGTCTTCACCAGCAAAAAGTAAAACTGCTAAATAAATCTCCCAGATAAATAACAGGGAAATAAAGAAAGACTTGCATTTCTGTAGCGCCTTTCATGACCTTAGATGTCCCAAAGATCTTTACAGCCAATGAAGTACTTTATGAAGTGCCAGTCACTGTTGTAATGTAGGAAATGCGGCAGCCAATTTGCGCACAGCAAGCTCCCACAAACAGCAGTGTGAAAATGACCAGATAATCTGTTTTTTAGTGATGTTGTTTGGGGCGATACATATTGGCCAGGACACCGGGGAGAACTCATCTGCTCTTTTTCGAAATAGTGCCATGGGATCAATTATGTCCCCGAGAGAGGACCTCGGGGCCTCGGTTCCGTGTGCGGGGCGTGTGCATGGTGTGCGGGGTGTGTGTACGGTGTGCGGGGTGTGTGTACGGTGTGCGGGGTGAGTGTACGGTGTGCGGGGCGTGTGCATGGTGTGCAGGGCGTGTGCATGGTGTGCGGGGCGTGTGCACGGTGTGCGGGGCGTGTGCACGGTGTGTGGGGCGTGTGCACGGTGTGCAGGGTGTGCGGGGTGTGTGTGCGGGGTGTGTGCACGGTGTGCGGGGAGTGTGCACTGCGTACGGGGAGTGTGCACGGCGTGCGGGGAGTGTGCACGGCGTGCGGGGAGTGTGCACGGCGTGCGGGGAGTGTGCACGGCGTGCGGGGAGTGTGCACGGCGTGCGGGGAGAGTGCACGGCGTGCGGGGAGTGTGCACGGCGTGCGGGGAGAGTGCACGGCGTGCGGGGAGTGTGCACGGCGTGCGGGGGGTGTGCAGGGCGTGCGGGGGGTGTGCAGGGCGTGCGGGGGGTGTGCAGGGCGTGCGGGGAGTGTGCAGGGCGTGCGGGGGGTGTGCAGGGCGTGCGGGGGGTGTGCAGGGCGTGCGGGGAGTGTGCAGGGCGTGCGGGAGTGTGCAGGGCGTGCGGGGAGTGTGCAGGGTGTGCGGGGAGTGTGCAGGGCGTGCGGGGAGTGTGCAGGGCGTGCGGGGGGTGTGCAGGGCGTGCGGGGGGTGTGCAGGGCGTGCGGGGCGTGTGCAGGGCGTGCGGGGGGTGTGCAGGGCGTGCGGGGAGTGTGCAGGGCGTGCGGGGAGTGTGCAGGGCGTGCGGGGGGTGTGCAGGGCGTGCGGGGAGTGTGCAGGGCGTGCGGGGAGTGTGCAGGGCGTGCGGGGAGTGTGCAGGGCGTGCGGGGAGTGTGCAGGGCGTGCGGGGGGTGTGCAGGGCGTGGGGGGGGTGTGCAGGGCGTGCGGGGAGTGTGCAGGGCGTGCGGGGAGTGTGCAGGGCGTGCGGGGGGTGTGCAGGGCGTGCGGGGGGTGTGCAGGGCGTGCGGGGAGTGTGCAGGGTGTGCGGGGGGTGTGCAGGGCGTGCGGGGGGTGTGCAGGGCGTGCGGGGAGTGTGCAGGGTGTGCAGGGTGTGCGGGGAGTGTGCAGGGCGTGCGGGGGGTGTGCAGGGTGTGCGGGGAGTGTGCAGGGTGTGCGGGGAGTGTGCAGGGCGTGCGGGGGGTGTGCAGGGCATGCGGGGAGTGTGCAGGGTGTGCAGGGCGTGCGGGGAGTGTGCAGGGCGTGCGGGGAGTGTGCACGGCGTGCGGGGAGTGTGCAGGGCCTGTGGGGGGTGTGCAGGGTGTGCGGGGGGTGTGCAGGGCGTGCGGGGGGTGTGCAGGGCGTGCGGGGAGTGTGCAGGGCCTGTGGGGGGTGTGCAGGGCCTGTGGGGAGTGTGCAGGGTGTGCGGGGGGTGTGCAGGGCGTGCGGGGGGTGTGCAGGGCGTGCGGGGGGTGTGCAGGGCGTGCGGGGGGTGTGCAGGGCGTGCGGGGGGTGTGCAGGGCGTGCGGGGAGTGTGCAGGGCCTGTGGGGGGTGTGCAGGGCCTGTGGGGAGTGTGCAGGGTGTGCGGGGAGTGTGCAGGGCGTGCGGGAGTGTGCAGGGCCTGTGGGGGGTGTGCAGGGCGTGCGGGGAGTGTGCAGGGCGTGCGGGGGGTGTGCAGGGCGTGCGGGGGGTGTGCAGGGCCTGTGGGGGGTGTGCAGGGCGTGCGGGGAGTGTGCAGGGTGTGCGGGGAGTGTGCAGGGCGTGCGGGGGGTGTGCAGGGCGTGCGGGGAGTGTGCAGGGCCTGTGGGGGGTGTGCAGGGCGTGCGGGGAGTGTGCAGGGCGTGCGGGGAGTGTGCAGGGCGTGCGGGGGGTGTGCAGGGCCTGCGGGGGGTGTGCAGGGCGTGCGGGGAGTGTGCAGGGCCTGTGGGGGGTGTGCAGGGCGTGCGGGGAGTGTGCAGGGCGTGCGGGGAGTGTGCAGGGCGTGCGGGGGGTGTGCAGGGCCTGCGGGGGGTGTGCAGGGTGTGCGGGGAGTGTGCAGGGCGTGCGGGGGGTGTGCAGGGCGTGCGGGGGGTGTGCAGGGCGTGCGGGGAGTGTGCAGGGCCTGTGGGGGGTGTGCAGGGCGTGCGGGGAGTGTGCAGGGCGTGCGGGGAGTGTGCAGGGCGTGCGGGGGGTGTGCAGGGCCTGCGGGGGGTGTGCAGGGCGTGCGGGGGGTGTGCAGGGTGTGCGGGGAGTGTGCAGGGCGTGCGGGGGGTGTGCAGGGCGTGCGGGGGGTGTGCAGGGCGTGCGGGGAGTGTGCAGGGCCTGTGGGGGGTGTGCAGGGCGTGCGGGGCGTGTGCAGGGCGTGCGGGGAGTGTGCAGGGCGTGCGGGGGGTGTGCAGGGCCTGTGGGGGGTGTGCAGGGCGTGCGGGGGGTGTGCAGGGCGTGCGGGGGGTGTGCAGGGCGTGCGGGGAGTGTGCAGGGCGTGCGGGGGGTGTGCAGGGCCTGTGGGGGGTGTGCAGGGCGTGCGGGGAGTGTGCAGGGCGTGCGGGGAGTGTGCAGGGCGTGCGGGGAGTGTGCAGGGCGTGCGGGGAGTGTGCAGGGCGTGCGGGGAGTGTGCAGGGCCTGTGGGGGGTGTGCAGGGCGTGCGGGGAGTGTGCAGGGCGTGCGGGGAGTGTGCAGGGCGTGCGGGGGGTGTGCAGGGCGTGCGGGGAGTGTGCAGGGCGTGCGGGGGGTGTGCAGGGCGTGCGGGGAGTGTGCAGGGCGTGCGGGGAGTGTGCAGGGCGTGCGGGGAGTGTGCAGGGCGTGCGGGGAGTGTGCAGGGCGTGCGGGGAGTGTGCAGGGCGTGCGGGGAGTGTGCAGGGCGTGCGGGGAGTGTGCAGGGCGTGCGGGGAGTGTGCAGGGCCTGTGGGGGGTGTGCAGGGCGTGCGGGGAGTGTGCAGGGCGTGCGGGGAGTGTGCAGGGCCTGTGGGGGGTGTGCAGGGCGTGCGGGGGGTGTGCAGGGCGTGCGGGGAGTGTGCAGGGCGTGCGGGGAGTGTGCAGGGCCTGTGGGGGGTGTGCAGGGCGTGCGGGGAGTGTGCACGGCGTGCGGGGAGTGTGCACGGCGTGCGGGGGGTGTGCAGGGCGTGCGGGGGGTGTGCAGGGCGTGCGGGGGGTGTGCAGGGCGTGCGGGGGGTGTGCACGGCGTGCGGGGGGTGTGCAGGGCGTGCGGGGGGTGTGCAGGGCGTGCGGGGAGTGTGCAGGGCGTGCGGGGTGTGTGCAGGGCGTGCGGGGAGTGTGCAGGGCATGCGGGGAGTGTGCAGGGCGTGCGGGGGGTGTGCAGGGCGTGCGGGGAGTGTGCAGGGCGTGCGGGGAGTGTGCAGGGCGTGCGGGGAGTGTGCAGGGCGTGCGGGGGTGTGCAGGGCGTGCGGGGAGTGTGCAGGGCGTGCGGGGAGTGTGCAGGGCGTGCGGGGAGTGTGCAGGGCGTGCGGGGAGTGTGCACGGCGTGCGGGGAGTGTGCAGGGCGTGCGGGGAGTGTGCAGGGCGTGCGGGGAGTGTGCAGGGCGTGCGGGGCGTGTGCAGGGCGTGCGGGGAGTGTGCAGGGCGTGCGGGGAGTGTGCACGGCGTGCGGGGAGTGTGCAGGGCGTGCGGGGAGTGTGCAGGGCGTGCGGGGAGTGTGCAGGGCGTGCGGGGCGTGTGCAGGGCGTGCGGGGAGTGTGCACGGCGTGCGGGGAGTGTGCACGGCGTGCGGGGGGTGTGCAGGGCGTGCGGGGGGTGTGCAGGGCGTGCGGGGGGTGTGCACGGCGTGCGGGGGGTGTGCAGGGCGTGCGGGGGGTGTGCAGGGTGTGCGGGGAGTGTGCAGGGCGTGCGGGGTGTGTGCAGGGCGTGCGGGGAGTGTGCAGGGCTTGCGGGGAGTGTGCAGGGCGTGCGGGGGGTGTGCAGGGCGTGCGGGGAGTGTGCAGGGCGTGCGGGGAGTGTGCAGGGCGTGCGGGGAGTGTGCAGGGCGTGCGGGGGTGTGCAGGGCGTGCGGGGAGTGTGCAGGGCGTGCGGGGAGTGTGCAGGGCGTGCGGGGAGTGTGCAGGGCGTGCGGGGAGTGTGCACGGCGTGCGGGGAGTGTGCAGGGCGTGCGGGGAGTGTGCAGGGCGTGCGGGGAGTGTGCAGGGCGTGCGGGGCGTGTGCAGGGTGTGCGGGGAGTGTGCAGGGCGTGCGGGGAGTTTGCATGGTGTGCGGGGAGTGTGCATGGTGTGCGGGGAGTGTGCAGGGCGTGCGGGGAGTGTGCAGGGCGTGCGGGGAGTGTGCAGGGCGTGCGGGGAGTGTGCAGGGCGTGCGGGGAGTGTGCAGGGCGTGCGGGGAGTGTGCAGGGCGTGCGGGGAGTGTGCAGGGCGTGCGGGGAGTGTGCAGGGCGTGCGGGGAGTGTGCAGGGCGTGCGGGGAGTGTGCAGGGTGTGCGGGGAGTGTGCAGGGTGTGCGGGGGGTGTGCAGGGCGTGCGGGGAGTGTGCAGGGCGTGCGGGGGGTGTGCAGGGTGTGCGGGGAGTGTGCAGGGCGTGCGGGGAGTGTGCAGGGTGTGCGGGGAGTGTGCAGGGTGTGCGGGGAGTGTGCAGGGTGTGCGGGGAGTGTGCAGGGTGTGCGGGGAGTGTGCATGGTGTGCGGGGAGTGTGCACGGTGTGCAGGGAGTGTGCGGGGAGTGTGCACGGTGTGCAGGGAGTGTGCGGGGAGTGTGCACGGTGTGCGGGGAGTGTGCGGGGAGTGTGCACGGTGTGCGGGGAGTGTGCGGGGAGTGTGCATGGTGTGCGGGGAGTGTGCGGGGAGTGTGCACGGTGTGCGGGCTGTGTACAGGGTCTCTTACCCTTCTTTCTCCTCTCGTTGAGCTGCTTCCTCCTCTTGGCCCACCAGCCGATCCTGGGCCTCCTGCAGCTCCTGTTGGATCTGCTCCAGCCGCGTCTCCAGCTCCTGATTGGTCAGATTGAGCTTGAGGTTCTCAGTGCTGGTCTCCTCCTGTTTACTGCGCAGAGAGACAAGCTCCGCCTCCAACTGGGAGGAAATCAACAGGTTAACTCATTTCATTACATGTCAATAAACCATCACATGATCTTGAGACGAGGGAATTCTACTGACAGAGTGGATTAACAGTGTTTCATTCCCATTCCACAGGTTGACCCTTGCAGCTGATTCAAATCTCACTGATTGTTGATGCTATCGGTCGGTGGGGTCTGTTCATTCCTGAGGGCTCCCCACTCACAGGGACACAACCAACTCACAGCCACATCATCTGCTTGCAAGACAGCCCGTAACGGAATATTCCTACAAACTATTTTCAAAATATAATCCACGGCAAGCATCATCAACAATGCAAACTCCCCACAGTCTGGGCCTGTCTGGCCCCAGTCCCACAGTCTGGGCCTGTCTGGCCCCAGTCCCACAGTCTGGGCCTGTCCGACCCCAGTCTCACAGTCTGGGCCTGTCTGGCCCCAGTCCCACAGTCTGGGCCTGTCCGGCCCCAGTCCCACAGTCTGGGCCTGTCCGACCCCAGTCTCACAGTCTGGGCCTGTCCGACCCCAGTCCCACAGTCTGGGCCTGTCCTTCCTGTAATGTATGTACCTTTAAGGGGAGAACTACTTTTTACAGCTCCTGTATACTGTAGTACCGGCAGTGACCACACCTGTATATAAACCCTGAGTAGTGATCTGTACAGTTAGTTCTAGAGTAAGCCTCATTCAGTAAACACCTGTTGATCGTTCCCTGCAGTCTTTTCACAGAATCATCACAGAAACCCCACAGTGCAGATAGAGGCCATTTCGGCCCATCGAGCCTGCACCGACACATATCCCACCCGATCCCCGTAACCCCTACACCAACACATATCCCACCCTATCCCCGTAACCCCCCGTATTTAATCCCCCTAACACTAAGGGTCAATTTATCATAGCCAATCAACCTAACTCGCACATCTTTGGACTGATTATTGAAGGACAAACATTAAGATACACGGATCTAACATTGGCGACGAGCAGATTCGAACCTACCTGCAACTCTGCATCACCTCCCAGGGATTCGCTCCTGGAGAACAGTGGAAGAAGGCCGAGTCCAGAAGCAAGGGCGTCGACCACAGGCAACCGCCCAGTCATCCAGCGGAGATGTGAGCATCGCAGGGGAGGCTGTCGAGAGCCAAGCTTGGCTTTCCAGTCACGGTGGTCCAGCGGCACGAGCTGGCAACAGGTACTGCGCAGACCCTTCCCGGACAGCGGCGGGCTAGAGCCCAACCGAGCGGCACAGAAAAAGGCCGAGCAGCGTCGACGGGGGAGAGAGAGAGGGTAGAGCGCACAGGGCGCAGCCGGTGTTCAGGACCGAGCGGCGTCAACGGGGGAGAGAGGCGAAAGAGAGCAGAGCGCAGCCGGTGTTCAAGGGCCGAGCAGCGTCAACGGGGGAGAGAGGCGCGCAGGAAAACGCACAGAGCGCAGCCGGTGTTCAAGGGCCGAGCAGCGTCGACAGGGGAGAGAGGCGCGCAGGAAAACGCGAAGCGCTGCCATTGCCATGAGGACCGCAGAGAGCAGCATTGGCAGCAGCGCAGGAGCAGCGCACGAAACCCACAGGGCGTCGCCATTTGCCACGAGGACCGCCGAGAGCGGCGTTGGCAGCAGCGCGGGAGACGCCATTTTAAGCCGCAGCGTGGAAGAAAGGAAAGCGCAGGAGACGCCATTTTAAGCCAGTCTAACCACACCCAAAAATGCCGAAGAGTGGCAGTATCACAGCATTCCACAATGAAGTCGAAGATTGGACGACATATGTCGAACGCATAGAAGTATACTGCAAGGCGAATGAAGTGCCAGATGACAAGAAAGCGCTGGTATTGTTGAATTCAATGGGTGCAAAAACGTACGGCTTACTACGAAACCTAGTAACCCCAGAGAAGCCAGTAGAAAAGGATTTTGAAAACATAGTGTCAATCCTACAGGACCACTTAAACCCCACACCGCTGCTGATAGCAGAAAGATTCAAGTTTCACAAAAGGAACCAGCATAAAGATGAAAGTAATGCTGAGTATTTAACGGAACTGCGCAAGCTACCGAAACACTGCCAGTTTGGAACGGGACGAGCAGATACTTTAAGGGACAAGTTTGTGTGTGGGCTTCAAAGTGAAGGAACCCAGAAACGGCTTCTATCAGAAAAGGATCTTACGCTGGACAAGGCTTTCAGCATTGCAGTATCACACGAAGCAGCAGCACGGGGCGCTGCAAAGATACAACGGAGACAGCAAGAATATGGCACAAATGAAATGTCATACGGAACAGTGAAGTGCTATCGCTGCGGCAGAACAACACACGACCATAATGATTGCTGGTTCAAGGACAAAGTGTGCAGACAGTGTGGAAAAGCAGGACACATAGCAAGAGTCTGCAGGTCGGGAAAGAAAACCAGCAGCAAGAAATCTCCACAGGAGAAGTACAAGAAGGTACATAAGGTGACGGAGAGTAGTTCAGACGAACAGAAGAGTGATACAGACTCCGGAAGCAAGGAGCTGGGTTGTCTGAAACTACATAATGTGATCAAAACGGAGGATCACCAAACTATCTGGGTCACGCTCAAGATAGCAGGAGTCCAAGTGAAAATGGAATTGGACACAGGATCAGCCCTAACAGTCATAAACCGAAGGGACTACAAGCGGCTATTCTCACATATATCCTTGAGAGATACAAAGATTGTCTTGAAGACGTACACGGGGCAAAAAGTCTACCCCAAAGGAAAAATAAGGGTGAATGTTATATATAACGGCAAGGAAACACCAAAAATGGACCTATATGTATTGCCAGATGGAGGACCACCACTACTAGGACGTGAATGGATCCGGAAGATACAGCTAGGTTGGCATTCCATATAGGCATTGACTGTGGCTGACAAAAAGGATGACGACGTCACACCTGGGCGACTGTCAAAGATCCTAACTGACGCGAAAGAAGTGTTCCAGCAAGAACTCGGAACACTAAAAGGCATGACAGCGATGATTAAAATTGAAGAAAACGCAAGCCCAAAATTTTTTAAGGCCAGACCGGTACCTTATGCGATCCGCCCAGCCGTCGAAGCAGAGCTGGAGAGTCTGGAACGTTCAGGTGTACTGTCCAAGGTAGACTGGAGCGAGTGGGCTACACCCATCGTCCCTGTGATGAAAAAGTCGTTGAGCAGCACGCCTGGGGAACCAAGGAATGTTCGCATCTGTGGGGACTTTAAGGTAACAGTGAACCCGGTCCTTCACACCGTACAATATCCACTTCCGCGGATTGAAGATATTTTCGCCTCGCTATCTGGAGGGAAACGCTTCACTAAGATTGATCTGGCCCAGGCGTATCTGCAAATGGAGTTAGAAGAAGCATCAAAAAAATACCTCCCAATCAACACCCATAAAGGTCTCTGCCAATACAACCGGCTGGTATTCGGGGTAGCATCAGCTCTGGCTATTTGGCAGAGGGCAATGGAACAAGTCCTGGAAGGGATCCCAGGGACGCAGTGTTATTTCGACGGCATCCTGGTCATGGGCGAAAATGACAGTGATCACCTTGCCAACCTGGAGCAGGTGCTCACTAGATTGCAGGAATATGGGCTCCGAGCTAACCGCCCCAAATGCGAGTTTTTTTAGAAAACAGATCTCGTATTGTGGCCACGTTATCGATAAAGAGGGGTTGCATAAGTCCCCAGAGAAGAGTGAGGCAGTAGTCAAGGCTCCAGCACCGGAAAATGTGTCACAACTGAGGTCGTTCCTCGGGCTGGTAAACTACTACCATAAGTTCTTGCCAAATTTGTCTACAATACTACACCCACTGAACACCCTACTGCAAGCTTGGGTGCCATGGAAGTGGAGTGGCGAATGTAGACGAGCTTTCCAGAAGAGCAAAACACTAATCACATCGAAAGAGGTATTGGCCCATTACAACCCAGCATTACCAATTCGGTTGGCATGTGATGCGTCACCCTACGGCATTGGAGCGGTGCTGTCGCACAAATTCTCGGACGGCTCAGAGAGGCCAAGAGCATTTGCGTCATGATCACTAACCTCAGCTGAGCGTAACTACGCCCAGATTGACAGGGAGGCCCTCAGCCTAGTGTGGGGAGTGAAAAAGTTCAATCACTATCTGCACGGGCAGAAGTTCACCTTGCTGACTGACCACCAACCACTTGTCTCCATCTTTAATCCAAAGAAGGGCGTTCCGGTGATGACTGCGCAACGGCTGCAAAGATGGTCCCTTTTCTAGGGGCGCACCAATATGAAATCGAGTATAAGGGCACGAAACAGCATGGAAACACTGATGGGCTATCACGCCCGCCACTGCCTACTGCGGAGGAAGCACCAGCAGTGGATCCTGTCGAAATATTTCATTCGACTATAATTGATGCTTGCCAGTAACTAACGCTGGTATAGAGAAGGAGACCCGAAATGACCCGACCCTGTCTCGGGTATATGGTTTGACGGTGAAGGGATGGCCAGCACATGGCGACTCACTGTTGCCAGCATTCTCATCCAGAAGAGAACAGCTGTCAGTATGCCAGGGGACCTTGATGTGTGGATCCCGAGTGGTAATTCCACCCAAGTTAAGGGAGAGAGTGCTCAATGAGCTTCACGAAGGTCATCTGGGAGGGGTGAAAATGAAAAGCCTTGCTAGGGCTTATGTGTGGTGGCCGGGGATCGATCAGCAAATCGAGGACCTGACAAAGAGCTGCTCAGGATGCCAGAAGGTCCAAAATGCACCACCACATGCCCCTCTACACCCATGGGAGTGGCCCTCATCTCCATGGCAATGGGTACATATTGATTTTGCTGGTCCATTCATGGACTCAATGTTTTTAATAGCCGTGGATGCGCACTCGAAATGGCCTGAGGTGATCAAAATGTCCTCCACCACCACGGAGAAAACTATTGCAGTCCTACGGACCATTTTTGCCAGGAACGGCTTGCCAGAGCAGATTTGCTCTGATAATGGACCAAAGTTTGTGTCCGAAGAGTTTCGAAGATTTATGAAAAGGAATGGGGTAAGGCATTATACATCCGCCCCGTATCATCCAGCCACAAATGGATTGGCTGAGAGGTTCGTACAAACCTTTAAGAAGGCAATAAAGGCTATGTACAATGACAACATTCCGCTGCAGCACAAGGTGGACAATTTCCTGTTCCTCTACCGGAATGCGACACATGCAGTCACCAACCAGGCCCCAGCCATGATGTTCTTTAACCGAAGGTTAAGATCTCGTCTGGATTTGCTCAGACCAAACGTACGAAGAGATGTTGAGAGTAAGCAATTCCAGCACATCCATGAGAAGCCAACAAGGAGCTTCAATGTAGGGCAACCAGTCTTGGCCCGTGACTACCGAACAGAAAAATGGCAGCCAGGAACGATATGCACACGGCAGGGCCCACTAATGTACACAGTGGACGTTGGGGAGAGCATCGTGAGACGCCATGCTGACCAGATCCTAGAGTCACAGGAACAAGTCAACCCCATGCCTCGCCCATACGTACCTGGTGATGAACCCGACGTACCGGTCGCATCTACCCCAGAAACAGTAGCATCGGAAGCTGATGAACCAACCGACGACAGGGGGCCAGAATCGCCTCCGCACCAAGAGCAAGACACTCGGGAAAGGCGCTATCCAGAAAGGATCAGGAAGCCTCCCCAAAGACTGAATATATAAATAGACTATTTTCAGCTAATGTTGCATGTTAAAAGTGTTAATTGTAATTAGTTTGATATTTAATTGTTAAATGAGTGTTATGGTACTGTTAATCTAAAAGGGGAGTGTAGTGTATGTAACGTTCCACCTTTAAGAGAACTATTTTAAGGGTTGCACTACTTTATCTTGGCTACTGTATACTGTAATACCGGTGGTGACCACACTGGTATATAAGTGCTGTGTAAGGATTTATTGGGCAGATTCGCCCTGACCTTCGAATAGTAAAGTCCTGTTAAAGTTACTCTTGTAGTCTGTGTATTAATTCACCATATAACCCACAGACTTTACAGTGGCGACGAGTTCGATCTTACCCTGCGGCAGCGATACATCCGAAGCAGTTAACGAGCATCGAGAGGAGGCACCCGCCCTCGTCATTCTGCTGAGAGAAGACTCGAGTCTGCAGAGCAAGGAAGAAGGAAGAATTCAGACACGAAGCCTTCCATCAGCAACAGGCAGTGATCGTCCCTTCTGCCACGGTGGTGAGTGAGCCGATCAGCCACGAGAAGCAAGTCGGCCACGTTGACTGTGAGTAGGGGGAAAATAAAAATAAAAAGAACGGAGGAAGGGCGGTGAACTCGACCACGGTCGGGGGGGAAAGGAGCCGGACAGAAGTCGGGCCCAGAGGCGCTGAGACTGGGGCAGCGTGGGGCACGGAAGCCACGGTGCAAGCGGGAACGCAGCCGGTGTGAGAGACCGGGCTACCAGCGGGAACGCAGCCGGTGTGAGAGACCGGGCTACAAGCGGGCTGGGAGATGCAACAGCGTCGTGAGACAGCTCGACCGCGACCGGCGAAAGGCCGGGCAGCTACCGAGGCCGCGAGGCGCTGCGACCGGGATCGTAAGGCGCGGGAAGAAATAAAAATAAGAAACCGCGGAGAACTCAGCCGCAGCCGGGGGAGGAAAGGACCGGACTGCGAGAGGGCTGGGAGGCGCGATTGGAAGCCGCTGAGGGAGAGACAGAGCCCGAGCGAGCGGGAGAGACAGAGCCGAGCGAGGGAGACCGAGGAGATTCAGCCAGCGGCTGGAACTGTTCGCCGTCAATGGGTTGTCCCCAGCGCCGGTTGCCCTGCCGAGAAAAGGGAACAAAGAACGTACTGAAGCCGGCGCGCAGGCTGCGAACCCCGAAAGCCAGCGGTCGTCGCCCGAGGGAAAAGCTTACCCCTCCCGCCAGTAGGCGGAGAAGAAGACCGGAGCGGGAAACCGCCATTTTGAAAGTGGGCGGGGAAGAAGACAAGCGCGGGAAACCGCCATTTTTGGAAGAAAAAAAAAGTTAAAGAAAAATTTCGTTGTTGTTTCTCAGGAAGATTGTGAAGATGCCTAAGCGTGGCAACATCAACGAATTCGATTCGGATGTGGAAGATTGGACCACGTATGTAGAACGCAGCGAGATATATTGTAAGGTCAATAAGATAGCAAATTATGATAAAGCTCTAACCTTACTAAACTCAATGGGTGCGAAGACATACGGGTTATTGAAGCATCTTCTATCACCAGCTAAACCGGCGGATCAGTCTTTCGCTAATATTGTTGCTGTCCTGAAGGATCATGTGAACCCCACACCGCTGATGTTAGCGGAACGAGCTAAATTTTACGGGAGAACGCAACTAAAGGAGGAAAGCAACGCGGAGTACCTGGTTGAACTGCGTAGGCTAGCAAAATACTGTCAGTTTGGGGTAAATCTGACAGAGGCACTGAGAGACAAGTTCGTGTGCGGGATGTCGAAGGAAGGAACACAAAGCGACTGCTCGAAGAGAACGATCTTACACTTGATAAGGCTGTCCTTATTGCAGCATCGCACGAAGCCGCAGCGAGAGGCACGGCGGAAATGCAGCTGAAGACAGCGGTACTCAGTGTGGATCAAATGACTTCGGGTACAACGAAATGTTACCGTTGTGGGAAGACAACACACGACCAGAACCAATGCTGGTTTAAAAACCAGGAATGTAGAAAATGTGGCAAACCTGGTCACATAGCTAAAGTATGCCGGTCAGGAAAGAAGACCAGCAACAATAAGTCACCGCAGAAGAAGTACAGAAAGGTACATAAGGTGACTGTGAAGAGTCCAGATGAACTGAATTCGGATTCAGACCCCAACAGCAAGGAACTGGGTAGTCTGAGGATTCACAATGTGAGTAAAGAAGCTGACCGACAAACTATCTGGGTCACACTGCAGATTGCAAAAGTCCAAGTGAAGATGGATGTGGACACCGGATCGGCGTTGACGGTCATGAATAAACAAGATTACAAAAAGTTATTCAAACATATTCCCCTATGGGATACGGAGATAGTATTGCAGACATACACGGGGCATAAAGTATACCCCATCGGAAAGATAAAAGTCAAGGTGAGACACAAGGGCAAAGATCACCAAGGAATGGACTTATATGTACTACCCGAGGGAGGTCCACCACTTCTGGGACGGGAGTGGATCAGGAAAATAAAGATAGACTGGCACTCACTAAACACAATGACGGTAGATTTCGGAAAGAAAGATGTCAAACCTGAACGGTTGTCCAGAATATTGGATGAGGCTAAAGAGGTATTCCAGCAGGGACTGGGAACACTGAGAGGAATTAAGGCAAAAATCAAGATTGCAGAACATGCCAGCCCAAAATTTTTCAAAGCCAGATCGGTACCTTACGCGATACGACCTGCTGTGGAGGCAGAACTGGAAGAGCTTGAACGTGCAGGGGTACTGTCGAAGGTGGACTGGAGTGAGTGGGCCACGCCCATTGTTCCCGTCATGAAGTCTTCATCAAGTAACAAGCCAGGGGGACCGGGGAAGGTCCGCATCTGCGGAGACTTCAAGATCACAGTTAATCCGGTGCTTCACACGGTACAATACCCGCTTCCGCGGATTGAGGATATCTTTGCTTCATTGTCTGGCGGGAAACACTTCACCAAGATAGACCTGGCACAAGCATATTTACAGATGGAGGTCGAGGAAGAGTCGCGCCAGTATCTCACAATCAACACGCACAGAGGCTTGTATCGATATAATAGACTGGTTTTTGGAGTAGCTTCGGCTCCAGCAATTTGGCAGAGGGCCATGGAGCAGGTCTTACAGGGTATTCCAAGCACTCAGTGTTACTTGGACGATATCCTGATTACGGGAGAAGACGAGGAGGAACACCTCACAAATTTGAAACTGGTGCTCACCAGGTTGAAGGAATATGGCCTTCGAGTTAATCGCCAGAAATGTGAGTTCTTCCAGAAACGGATCTCGTACTGCGGTCATGTCATTGACCAAGAGGGGCTGCACAAGTCACTTGACAAGATCGAAGCGGTCGTGAAGGCCCCCGCTCCAGAAAATGTATCACAGTTGAGGTCGTTTCTGGGGTTGATTAATTATTACCATAAGTTTCTGCCAAATCTATCCACGGTGCTGCATCCGCTGAATGCTCTGTTGCGGAAAGAAGTACCATGGAAGTGGAGCGAGGACTGTAAGAAGGCCTTTCGCAGAAGCAAGGCGTTGATTACCTCTGAGGAAGTGTTGGCTCACTTCAACCCAACGCTACCTCTTCGTCTAGCTTGTGATGCTTCCCCTTATGGTATTGGAGCTGTACTCTCACACAAGTTACCAAATGGCTCGGAAAGGCCAGTCGCATTTGCGTCCCGATCATTGACCTCCGCTGAGCGAAATTATGCTCAGATAGATAGGGAGGTTCTCAGCCTTGTGTGGGGAGTAAAGAAATTCAATCATTACCTGCAGGGCAAGAAGTTTACATTGCTGACAGACCACCAGCCGTTGGTGTCCATATTCAACCCTAACAAGGCCGTTTCCACTATGACAGCACAAAGGCTACAGAGGTGGTCCGTTCTACTAGGGGCACACCAATATGACATCGAATACAAAAGGTCCAAACAGCATGGAAATGCTGATGGGTTATCGCGCCTACCGTTGCCAGTGGAAGAAGAGGCGACTACAGTGGACCCAGTGGAGATGTTCCACTCAACCATAATGGAATGTCTACCAGTAACAAATTCCATGATCGAAAAGGAAACAAGAAATGACCCGACTCTCTCACGAGTCTACGATTTAACGGTGGAGGGATGGCCAGTACACGGCGAACCAATGCTGCCAGCATTTTCGCACAGAAGAGAACAGCTGTCAGTGTGCCGAGGAACCTTGATGTGTGGATCTAGAGTGGTGATTCCACCCAAACTCCAGCAGAAAGTACTAAAGGAGCTTCACGAGGGGCATCTGGGTGGAGTGAAAATGAAGAACCTAGCCAGAGCGTTTGTGTGGTGGCCAGGTATTGATGGAGACATCGAAGAAATAACCAAGAGCTGTCTAGGATGCCAGAAGGTCCAAAACGCACCACCACAAGCTCCTCTGCATCCATGGGAGTGGCCCTCATCTCCATGGCAAAGGGTACATATCGACTTTGCTGGTCCATTTATGGACTCAATGTTTTTAATCGCGGTGGATGCACACTCCAAGTGGCCGGAGGTAATAAAAATGTCCTCCACCACCACGGAAAAAACCATCACAGTATTAAGGACCATATTTGCCAGGAATGGGCTGCCGGAACAGATCTGTTCTGATAATGGACCGCAATTTGTGTCCGAAGAATTCAGGAAGTTCTTAAAAAGCAATGGGGTTAAGCACTATACGTCCGCTCCATACCATCCCGCCACCAATGGATTAGCTGAAAGGTTTGTCCAGACCTTCAAGAAGGCCATAAAGGCCATGGGTAATGAAGACATAAATCTACAACATAAGGTAGATAACTTCTTGTTGGCGTACAGGAATGCAACACATGCGGTCACAAACCAAACTCCCGCCATGATGTTTTTCAATAGAAGAATAAGATGCCGGCTGGATTTGATTAAGCCAAACGTCAGAAGGGACGTAGAGAACCGGCAATTTCAAGGCATGAATGAAAGGCCAACTAGATCCTTTCAGATAGGTCAACAAGTTTTGGCCCGGGACTACCGTGCCGAGAAATGGCAGCCTGGAACTATTGGAAAAAGGCTAGGACCGCTGATGTATACCGTGGACATTGGTGAAAGCATAATAAGGCGCCATGTTGACCAGATCATAGAATCATCCACAAAGGCCAAACCTACTCCACAACTCTATACGTCTAATGTTGAAGCAGAGATACCCAGAGCATCTACTTCCGATCCGGTAATACTGGAATCCGATGAACCTGAAACGGTCCTTCAAGCCGAATCGACCTTGCCAGAAGAACCTACTACACCACCGAAAACGACTACACCACCGAGGCGTTATCCGGACAGAGTCCGGAAACCTCCAGAGAGACTGAATCTGTGAACTGTTTCACATAAAGTTGTATATATGTTAAGATGTTATATTAATGGGAATATGTATATATTGTTAACCTAAAAAGGGAGGATTGTAGTGTATGTAACGTACCACCTTTAAGAGAACTATTTTAAGGGTTGCACTACTTTATCTTGGCTACTGTATACTGTAATACAGTGACCACACCGGTATATAAGTGCTGTGTAAGGATTTATTGGGCAGATTCGCCCTGACCTTCGAATAGTAAAGTCCTGTTAAAGTTACTCTTGTAGTCTGTGTATTAATTCACCATATAACCCACAGACTTTACAGGGAGAAATTGTAATGTATGTACCTTTAAGGGGAGAACTACTTTTTACAGCTCCTGTATACCGTAGTACCGGCAGTGACCACACTTGTATATAAACCCTGAGTAGTGATCTGTACACTTAGTTTTAGAGTAACCCTCATTCAGTAAACACCTGTTGAATCGTTCCCTGCAGTCTTTTGTCTGATTAATGAAGGACAAACATTAAGATACACGGATCTAACACTTCCCAGTCCCACAGTCTGGGCCTGTCTGACCCCAGTCCTACAGTCTGGGCCTGTCCGACCCCAGTCCCACAGTCTGGGCCTGTCCTTCCCCAGTCCCACAGTCTGGGCCTGTCCGACCCCAGTCCCACAGTTTGGGCCTGTCCGGCCCCAGTCCCACAGTCTGGGCCTGTCCGGCCCCAGTCCCACAGTCTGGGCCTGTCCGGCCCCAGTCCCACAGTCTGGGCCTGTCCGGCCCCAGTCCCACAGTCTGGGCCTGTCCGGCCCCAGTCCCACAGTCTGGGCCTGTCCGGCCCCAGTCCCACAGTCTGGGCCTGTCCGGCCCCAGTCCCACAGTCTGGGCCTGTCCGGCCCCAGTCCCACAGTCTGGGCCTGTCCGGCCCCAGTCCCACAGTCTGGGCCTGTCCGGCCCCAGTCCCACAGTCTGGGCCTGTCCGGCCCCAGTCCCACAGTCTGGGCCTGTCCGGCCCCAGTCCCACAGTCTGGGCCTGTCCGGCCCCAGTCCCACAGTCTGGGCCTGTCCGGCCCCAGTCCCACAGTCTGGGCCTGTCCGGCCCCAGTCCCACAGTCTGGGCCTGTCCGGCCCCAGTCCCACAGTCTGGGCCTGTCCGGCCCCAGTCCCACAGTCTGGGCCTGTCCGACCCCAGTCCCACAGTCTGGGCCCGTCCGACCCCAGTCCCACAGTCTGGGCCTGTCCGGCCCCAGTCCCACAGTCTGGGCCCGTCCGACCCCAGTCCCACAGTCTGGGCCCGTCCGGCCCCAGTCCCACAGTCTGGGCCTGTCCGACCCCAGTCCCACAGTCTGGGCCCATCTGGCCCCAGTCCCACAGTCTGGGCCCGTCCTTCCCCAGTCCCACAGTCTAGGCCTGTCTGGCCCCAGTCCCACAGTCTGGGCCTGTCTGGCCCCAGTCCCACAGTCTGGGCCTGTCCTTCCCCAGTCCCACAGTCTGGGCCCGTCCGACCCCAGTCCCACAGTCTGGGCCTGTCCGGCCCCAGTCCCACAGTCTAGGCCTGTCTGGCCCCAGTCCCACAGTCTGGGCCTGTCTGGCCCCAGTCCCACAGTCTGGGCCTGTCTGGCCCCAGTCCCAAAGTCTGGGCCTGTCCGGCCCCAGTCCCACAGTCTGGGCCTGTCTGGCCCCAGTCCCACAGTCTGGGCCTGTCCGGCCCCAGTCCCACAGTCTGGGCCTGTCTGGCCCCAGTCCCAAAGTCTGGGCCTGTCCGGCCCCAGTCCCACAGTCTGGGCCTGTCCGGCCCCAGTCCCACAGTCTGGGCCTGTCCGGCCCCAGTCCCAAAGTCTGGGCCTGTCCGGCCCCAGTCCCACAGTCTGGGCCTGTCCGGCCCCAGTCCCACAGTCTGGGCCTGTCCTTCCCCAGTCCCACAGTCTGGGCCCGTCTGGCCCCAGTCCCACAGTCTGGGCCTGTCCGGCCCCAGTCCCACAGTCTGGGCCTGTCCGGCCCCAGTCCCACAGTCTGGGCCTGTCCGGCCCCAGTCCCACAGTCTGGGCCTGTCCGGCCCCACTCCCACAGTCTGGGCCTGTCTGGCCCCAGTCCCAAAGTCTGGGCCTGTCCGGCCCCAGTCCCACAGTCTGGGCCTGTCTGGCCCCAGTCCCACAGTCTGGGCCCGTCCTTCCCCAGTCCCACAGTCTGGGCCTGTCTGGCCCCAGTCCCACAGTCTGGGCCTGTCCGGCCCCAGTCCCACAGTCTGGGCCTGTCTGGCCCCAGTCCCACAGTCTGGGCCTGTCTGACCCCAGTCCCACAGTCTGGGCCCGTCCGGCCCCAGTCCCACAGTCTGGGCCTGTCCGGCCCCAGTCCCACAGTCTGGGCCTGTCCGGCCCCAGTCCCACAGTCTGGGCCTGTCCGGCCCCAGTCCCACAGTCTGGGCCTGTCCGGCCCCAGTCCCACAGTCTGGGCCTGTCCTTCCCCAGTCCCACAGTCTGGGCCCGTCTGGCCCCAGTCCCACAGTCTGGGCCTGTCCGGCCCCAGTCCCACAGTCTGGGCCTGTCCGGCCGCAGTCCCACAGTCTGGGCCTGTCCGGCCCCAGTCCCACAGTCTGGGCCTGTCCGGCCCCACTCCCACAGTCTGGGCCTGTCTGGCCCCAGTCCCAAAGTCTGGGCCTGTCCGGCCCCAGTCCCACAGTCTGGGCCTGTCTGGCCCCAGTCCCACAGTCTGGGCCCGTCCTTCCCCAGTCCCACAGTCTGGGCCTGTCTGGCCCCAGTCCCACAGTCTGGGCCTGTCCGGCCCCAGTCCCACAGTCTGGGCCTGTCTGGCCCCAGTCCCACAGTCTGGGCCTGTCTGACCCCAGTCCCACAGTCTGGGCCCGTCCGGCCCCAGTCCCACAGTCTGGGCCTGTCCGGCCCCAGTCCCACAGTCTGGGCCTGTCCGGCCCCAGTCCCACAGTCTGGGCCTGTCCGGCCCCAGTCCCACAGTCTGGGCCTGTCCTTCCCCAGTCCCACAGTCTGGGCCTGTCCGGCCCCAGTCCCACAGTCTGGGCCTGTCCGGCCCCACTCCCACAGTCTGGGCCTGTCCGGCCCCAGTCCCACAGTCTAGGCCTGTCCTTCCCCAGTCCCACAGTCTGGGCCCGTCCGGCCCCAGTCCCACAGTCTGGGCCTGTCTGGCCCCAGTCCCACAGTCTAGGCCTGTCCTTCCCCAGTCCCACAGTCTGGGCCCGTCCGGCCCCAGTCCCACAGTCTGGGCCTGTCCGACCCCAGTCCCACAGTCTGGGCCTGTCCTTCCCCAGTCCCACAGTCTGGGCCTGTCCGGCCCCAGTCCCACAGTCTGGGCCTGTCCGGCCCCAGTCCCACAGTCTGGGCCTGTCTGGCCCCAGTCCCACAGTCTGGGCCTGTCCTTCCCCAGTCCCACAGTCTAGGCCTGTCTGGCCCCAGTCCCACAGTCTGGGCCTGTCCGGCCCCAGTCCCACAGTCTGGGCCTGTCCTGCCCCAGTCCCACAGTCTGGGCCTGTCCGGCCCCAGTCCCACAGTCTGGGCCTGTCCTTCCCCAGTCCCACAGTCTAGGCCTGTCTGGCCCCAGTCCCACAGTCTGGGCCTGTCTGGCCCCAGTCCCACAGTCTGGGCCTGTCCGGCCCCAGTCCCACAGTCTGGGCCTGTCCGGCCCCAGTCCCACAGTCTGGGCCTGTCCTTCCCCAGTCCCACAGTCTGGGCCTGTCCTTCCCCAGTCCCACAGTCTGGGCCTGTCCGACCCCAGTCCCACAGTCTAGGCCTGTCCGGCCCCAGTCCCACAGTCTGGGCCTGTCTGGCCCCAGTCCCACAGTCTGGGCCTGTCCTTCCCCAGTCCCACAGTCTGGCTCTAACAGTGGAGAAGCCTGCTTCCCGGGCCCAGCTACCTCTTTGATTCTCTCTGTTGCTCCATCTCTTGCTGAAGCTGCTGCTGTTTCCTCACAGGCTCCATCTCCATCACCGCCAGTTCCCACGGTCACTTCCTGACCTTCGACCCTCAGCTGAGGGAGCCCAGGATCCTCTCCCAGGGGGTCCGGTTTGCTCGACGTGTTGCGAGTCGCTCGGCGTCGGATTGAGTGAGTTCTCTGAAGTCTGCGAAGCAGGAATTACAGAGGGAGAACAGGATTACACTGTCTTCACCAGCACCGACTGTAACAGGGCGATGACTGCTCTGTGGCCGGGAGGGGGATCTCAGGGAGATAGGGAGTGTTCAATAGAAAATGGTTCAATTAAACAGATGGGCCAAGGAATGGCAGATAGGCTGCTGGAGATGCTGGAGAAGTGGAAGCTGCATGCTATAGACCGAGCTAAGCGAACCCACAATCAACGGATCAGATCAAAGCTCTGCAGTCCTGCCACATCCAGTCGTCAATGGTGGTGGACCATTAAACAACTAACGGGAGGAGGAGGCTCCATGAATATCCCCATCCTCAATGATGGTGGAGCCCAGCACGTGAGTGCAAAAGACAAGGCTGAAGTGTTTGCAACCAACTTCAGCCAGAAGTGCCGAGTGGATGATCCATATCGGCCTCCTCCTGAGTTCCCATCACAGAAGCCAGTCTTCAGCCAATTCGATTCACTCCACGTGATATCAAGAAACGGCTAAGCGCACTGGATACAGCAAAGGCTATGGGCCCCGACAACATCCCGGCTATCGTGCTGAAGACTTGTGCTCCAGAACTAGCCGCACCTCTAGCCAAACTGTTCCAGTACAGCTACAACACTGGCATCTATCCGACAATGTGGAAAACTGCCCAGGTATGTCCTGTCCACAAAAAGCAGGACAAATCCAATCCGTACAATTACCGCCCCATCAGTCTACTCTCAATCATCAGCAAAGTGATGGAAGGTGTCATCAACAGTGCTATCAAGCGGCACTTACTCACCAATAACCTGCTCACTGATGCCCAGTTTGGGTTTCGCCAAGATCACTTGGCTCCAGACCTCCAGACCTCATTACCTTGGTCCAAACATGGACAAAGGAGCTGAATTCCAGAGGTGAGGTGAGAGTGACTGCCCTTGACATCAAGGCAGTATATGACTGAGTGTGGCATCAAAGAGCCCTAGTAAAACTGAAGTCAATGGGAATCGGGGGGGGGGGGGAACTCTCCACTGGCTGGAGTCATACCTAGCACAAAGGAAGATGGTTGTGGTGATTGAAGGTCAATCATCACAGCCCCAGGACATCGCTGCAGGAGTTCCTCAGGGCAGTGTCCTAGGCCCAACCATCTTCAGCTGTCATCAATAAGGTCACAAATGGGGATGTTCGCTGATGACTGCACAGTGTTCAGTGCCATTCACAACTCCTCAGATAATGAAGCAGTCCATGCCTACATGCAAAAGACCTGGACGACGTTCAGGCTTGGGCTGATAAGTGGCAGGTAACATTCGCGCCACACAACTGTCAGACAATGACTATCTCCAACAAGCGAGAGTCTAACCACCTCCCCTTGACATTCAATGGCATTACCATCGCCGAATCCCCCACCATCAACATCCTGGGGATCACCATTGACCAGAAACTTAACTGGACCAGCCACATAAATACTGTGGCAACAAGAGCAGGTCAGAGGCTGGGAATTCTGCGGCGAGTGTCTCACCTCCTGACTCCCCAAAGCCTTTCCACCATCTACAAGGCACAAGTAAGGAGTGTGATGGAATACTCTCCACTTGCTTGGATGAGTGCAGCTCCAACAACACTCAAGAAGCTCGACACCATCCAGGATAAAGCAGCCCGCTTGATTGGCACCCCATCCACCACCTTAAACATTCACTCCCTCCACCACCGGCACACCGTGGCTGCAGTGTGCACCATCTACAAGATGCACTGCAGCAACTCGCCAAGGCTTCTTCAACAGCACCTCCCAAACCCGCGACCTGATCCACCTAGAAGGACAAGGGCAGCAGGCGCATGGGAACACCGCCACCTCCAAGTTCCTCTCCAAGTCACACACCATCCTGACTTAGAAGTATATCGTCGTTCCTTCATTGTCACTGGGTCAAAATCCTGGAACTCCCTCCCGAACAGCACTGTGTGAGTACCTTCACCACATGGACTGCAGCGGTTCAAGAAGGCGGCTCATCACCACCTTCTCAAGGGCAATTAGGGATGGGCAATAAATGCTGGCCTTGCCAGCGATGCCCACACCTCAAAAAAAAAATGAAGTAAAAAAAATGTTTCTTAGGTCATCCATATTGAAATAGGAAACAGCAAAGATGTGATCAGGATAACTAACTAACTTGCATTTTTAAAATTCATTCTTCGGACATCACATGGGCATCGCTGGCATTTATTACCACTGGCAAGGCCACATTTATTCCCTTTCCCTGAGAACAACCATGTAATGTGGGAATGGATTCACATGTCGGCCAGACCGGGTAAGGATGGCGGGTTCCCTTCCCTGAAGGACATTAACCAGCTGGGTTTTTACAATAATCTGGTAGCTTCCATGGTCATTTTCATCTGACGCCAGCCTGCAATTTACCAACTTGACATGGTAAAATGTGAACTCTCAAACTCTGAAATGCCAGTCCAGCACCATAATGACCAGGCTAGCTTATCGCATCCTCAGTACAGCCCAGAGTACGTCACAGCCACTGACTGGCTCTTGAAGTACAGTCGATGATGTTACATAGAGGATGGTGGACATAGAAAAGGAGACAGATCAGGGTGCAAATATTGATCATTCACTCTTATCAAAGCCTATTATTTCTAGGAGAGAGACTGTGGAGAGTTAGCAACGAGTTGAATCCGGTTTTAGAACACGTGCACAGGTCAAGCATCACTTGGATCACAGTGTGGAATGTGGCAACCCAACCGTCACAACAGATGTGACGAGATCTCAGTGTTTACAGAAGGGCAACAAGAACAACTGTGGTAGCAGGTCCTGAGGACAGGCTCGCTGGGCAGGACACATCATTGGGGAAAGGGCACTTGGCAGGGGTCATGACCCAGGTGCTCAAGGTGCTGTGAGGCTCAGGTGAGGTCAATTGTACATTTCACTAACAAGAAGCAGAGAACACAGGGTGAAATCAGTAAGCTGCAGGTGAGACCACACATGAGAAACTTCTTCCTCCAGTTCAGCAGTAGGTGTGAAAGAGACAGGCAGAATAAACACTTCATACCAAGTCTGTTGCTTCCTTCAAAAAGATGCTGGAGAAATATCTGATTGGGATCAGGAGTGGAGACTATTTAAAAAATAAATTTATCTATTCGTTCACGGGATGTGGGTGCCGCTGGCAAGGCCAGCATTTATTGCCCATCCCTAATTACCCCTTGAGAAGGTGGTGGTGAGCCGCCTTCTTGTACGGCTGCAGTCCGTGTGGTGAAGGTGCTCCCACAGTGCTGTTGGGGAGGGAGTTCCAGGATTTTGACCCAGCGATGATGAAGGATCGGCGATATATTTCTAAGTCAGGATGGTGTGTGACTTGGAGGGTAAACTGGAGGTGGTGGTGTTCCCATGCAGCTGCTGCCCTTGCCCTTCTAGGTGATACAGGTCACGGGTTTGGGAGGTGTTGTTGAAGAAGCCTTGGCCAGTTCTCGGGATAGGTGCAAATGGAGATAACCAATTCGCCCAAGGGGCACAATGATTCCTCGGCCCCTCGGACAGTGCAATCACTTACCCTTCCTTTTCCCCTTGATCCCCCTCATTCTGATCCTGGGCCTCCTGCAGCTCCTGTTGGATCTGCTCCAGCCGCGTCTCCAGCTCCTGATTGGTCAGATTGAGCTTGATGTTCTCAGTGCTGGTCTCGTCCTGTTTACTGCGCAGAGAGACAAGCTCTGCCTCCAACTGGAAGGGACGAAATCAACAGGTCAACTCAAGTGAGTCTGGGACTGTCCAAACCATTATTCTTGGACTTTATTCAAGTATCAGCTAATCTTTCGATTGGTCTTTCATAGAATCATAGAATGATACAGCACAGAAGGAGGCCATTCGGCCCATCGAGCTCTCCAATTAGTCCCACTCCCCCGCCCTTTCCTCACAGCCCTGCAAATTTTACTTATTCACGTATTTATCCAGTTCCGTTTTGAAAGTTATTATTGAATCTGCTTCCATCGCCCTTTCAGGCAGCGCATTCCAGATCACAAGTCGCTGTGTAAAAAATTCTTCTCATCTCCCCACTGGTTCTTTTGTGAATGACCTTCAATCTGTGTCCTCTGGTTACTGACCCTCCCGCCAGTGGAAACACTTTCTCCTCATTTACTCCATCAAAACTCTTCATCATTTTGACCACCTCTATTAAATCTCCCCTTAACCTTCTCTGCTCCAAGGAGAACAACACCAGCTCCTCTAGTTTCACCACATAACTGAAGTTCCTCATCCCTGGGACCATTCTAGCAAATCTCCCCTGCTCCCTCTCTCAGGACTTGACATCCTGTGTGGTGCGGTGCCCAGAATTGGTCACAGTGTTCTAACTGAGGCCTTATCAGGTTGCCCTTCTTCGATATTCTTTGTTATGACCTTTCCCGGAAGGTGTAGCCGACACAAACTGAGACCTAAACCAGGACAGCCTGACTCCAATCCAGAGCAGGTTCCAGTATGGCTGGGACCCTTCGTCCCTCTGGTTTAAGAGGAGATCTGAGTCTCTCTGTGGAGACAGCACTGGGAGAGCCAGTTCCTGCAGGAATGAGGCCTTGCTGCTGGTCTAACAGTGGAGAAGCCTGCTTCCCGGGCCCAGCTACCTCTTTGATTCTCTCTGTTGCTCCATCTCTTGCTGAAGCTGCTGCTGTTTCCTCACAGGCTCCATCTCCATCACCGCCAGTCCCCACGGTCACTTCCTGACCTTCGACCCTCAGCTGAGGGAGCCCAGGATCCTCTCCCAGGGGGTCCGGTTTGCTCGACGTGTTGCGAGTCGCTCGGCGTCGGATTGAGCGAGTTCTCTGAAGTCTGCGGAGCAGGAATTACAGAGGGAGAACAGGATTACACTGTCTTCACCAGCACCGACTGTAACAGGGCGATGACTGCTCTGTGGCCGGGAGGGGGATCTCAGGGAGATAGGGAGCTCTGTACTATAGGAAGGATGTGGAGGAATTAGAGAGGATAGAGAGCAGATTCACTAGGATGAAGGGCCCTGGTGAGACCACACCTGGAGTATTGTGGACAGTTTTGGTCTCCATATCTAAGGAAGGATATACTTGCCATAGAGGGAGTGCAACGAAGGTTCACCAGACTGGTTCCTGGGATGGGGGGATTGTCCTATGAGGAGAGATTGAGTAGACTAGGCCGATATTCTCTAGAGTTTAGAAGAATGACAGGTGATCTCATTGAAACATACAAAATTCTTACAGGGCTTGACAAGGTAGATGCAGCGAGGATGTTTCCCCTGGCTGGGGAGTCTAGAACCAGGGGTCACAGTCTCAGAATAAGGGGTCGGTCATTTAGGACTGAGATGAGGAGGAATTTCTTCACTCAGAGGGTGGTGAATCTTTGGAATTCTCTACCCCAGAGGGCTGTGGAGGCTCAGTCGTTGAGTATATTCAAGGCTGAGATCGATAGATTTTTGAATATTAAGGAATCAAGGGATATGGGGGTAGTGCAGGAAAGTGGAGATGAGGTAGAAGATCAGCCATGATCTTATTGAATGGCGGAGCAGGCTCGAGGGGCCGAATAGCCGACTCCTGCTCCTATTTCTTCTGTTCTTATGATGCTGCCCGGTCTGAGAAATACTAATACACAGGAAGAGTTGGAATGTTCGGGCTGTTTTCATTAGAATGGGGCAGAATACAGCGGGATTTGATGGAGGTGGTTAATGTTAGGAAGGGATGGGACAGAATAGAGAACAACAGAGCAGAAAGGGATATCGGAATGGGGCGAGCACGTGGGATTAGGATCACTGCTCGTCTGGATGTTAAACCCCAACACCGACTGGTTTGGCCGAAGGGCCTGTTTTCTGTGGTGTAAATTCGATGTAATTCTGTGTAACGGACGAGTTAAATACAAATTGACCAATTACACAGACGGGCCAATCGACGGCGGACGCAGTTTAATGTGGGTCAACACTGGGGCGGGAAGGAGAAATTACACTGAATGAAAATAGATCGCTGAGCAAAGGGAGGGAGGAATAGAAATGATCTGCGATCGGCCACATAGACTGGGGAAAGCACAACAGGTCAAATGGTGACGGCAATGAGTGTCGAGACAGGAGTTGGGGCAGTGTTCACCAACAATTTGTTTTTGAACCGACAAGGGAGCAGGTTATAGTAGATTCAGTGATGAGTAACAGACCGGAATTAGTTCACCATCTGACGGTAAAGCAGCATCTTGAAATTGTGACCATAATACGACTGAATTTATCTCAGGTTTGAGCGGGAGAATAGAGAGTCTCAAACAAAGGAATGAGAAATAAATTGACCACAGAAATCTGGGCTGAGCTGTTATTGGGTAAATCCACAGACGAACAGTGCGAAACATTCAAAGAGATATTTGGTACAATCCAAACCCAGTACACACCCCAACAGGCAAAAGCTCCACTTGTGCAGTGAAGCAACCCTGGTCAACAAAGGGGGTAAGAGACAGTATCAAGAGAAGGGAAAAGGCTCGCACACAGGCAAGGAAAAGGGTAAAAGGGTAAATCCAGCAAAGGTGGGAAATAGCAAAAGAGAAAGAAACTTGCAAAGAATATCAACACCAACAGTTAAAGGTTTTATCAATTCATTAAGAGAAAGCGAGAGGTGAGGCAGGAATGTGGGCCCAGTAAAGACAGATGCAGGAGAGACTATAATGGCCAAGAAGGAAATGCCAGACTTGTTAAGTGAGGACTTTGTCTCCATTTTCACTATAGAGGGAGAGGATAGAATACCAGTAATAGAAGAGAGCCCAAAATAAATCAAGGGGAAGAACTTATTGGATTCAGCCATGAATTCATTGAATGACGGAACAGGCTCGAAGTGCTGAATGGCCCACCACTGTTCCGATGTAAGACTGGCAGAGAATTCAGGACATCACAACCTTCAAATCAGAATGGATATTTGGTGGAATCTCTGCCCCATGGTGTAGTGGGTGAGAGAGGCTGGGGGCGACGCAGTTAATAATGTATGTCCTGAGGAAGGAGCTGGAAATATGTGTGTGGCGTGCGATTAGAGGATACAGGGATGGGGCAATGACTGAGACGATCAAATGCTCCATGGGACACAACACCTCCTGGGAATCTCTTACCCTTCTTTCTCCACTCGTTGAGCTGCTTCCTCCTCTTGGCCCACCAGCCGATCCTGGGCCTCCTGCAGCTCCTGTTGGATCTGCTCCAGCCGCGTCTCCAGCTCCTGATTGGTCAGATTGAGCTTGAGGTTCTCAGTGCTGGTCTCGTCCTGTTTACTGCGCAGAGAGACAAGCTCCGCCTCCAACTGGAAGGGACGAACACACAAAGGGACCGCGTCCAGTCACTGATTAAAAGACAATCATCGCGAATCGTGTATTGTAAAACCTCTCTTGCTCTCAGTCTCTTTCTCTGTCTATCTCTCCATCAGACACTAATTCCAGAAGTGGCGATGGGCTGCAGGATCCAGTGGACCAGCTCCCTGCCCAATTTCCCATCCCCACCCCCCAGAATCACGCTGGGAAACTAGCGAGACTCCAGAGGGAAATCAGCACTAATAATTTCACCCAATTCCCTCAGTCGGCAAACCCGCAGAAATGAACATCTCCCAACATCAACTGATCCTCTGCCATGATTAACTCCTGAATACAGGCAACATTTAACAAGGGCGAGCAGTTAGCACTGATTATCGACATTGCGGTATAGCATAATCAGAAAGGATGGGGATGGTAGAAGGAGGGTGGGGTAGCTATACACATTAGAGACAACATAATGGCAGTCAGAAAAAGGGACTTAACTAACAGAATGTTAGAAACAGAATCCATATGGATTGAAATAAAAGATAAGAAGGGATGGATCACGCTAATCGGGTATCCTACAGACCATCCAACTAGAGAGGAAACGGAGGAAGAAATATGTAAACAAATACGTGAAATGAGTAAAGGACATAGAATAATAATCATGGGAGATTTTAACTACCCCCAAATAATCAGGGGAGAAGAGGTGGTGAAAGGGGTAAAGTGAATGGAGTTTATAGAATGTGTTCAGGACTCGTTTCTTACCCAGTGTGTAAAAAGCCCAACAAGAGATGGAGCACTTCTGGATCTAGTAATGGGAAATGAACCAGAGCAGATAAGAGAGGTAAGTTTAGGAGAACATCTAGGCAATAGTGATCACAACATAATAAGGTTGAAGATAAAGATTGAGAAGGACATAAGTGAGACAAATACCAAAGTAATAAATTAGAAAAAGACCATTTTAAGGGATGACAATGGAAACTGGAAAAAAATACTGACAAAGATAGAAATAGAAAAGCAATGGGTAACATTTAAAAGAATGATCAATAGTGTCCAGGAGAAATATAACCCACTAAAAACCAAGAACAAACTAGCCAGTAATGACACACCATGTCTGAATAAGATAGAAAGGGCGGAGATAATGGATAACATCGTCAAACTTTAAGAGGATAAAACCCCTGGTCCGGACGGATTGCATCCACACATATGAAAAGAAGTTAGGGAAGAGATAGCAGAGACATTGTTACATATATATCAAAAAAATTCATTAGAAAAGGGAACAGTGCCAGAGGACTGGTGGCCAGCTAATGCCAGGACTATATATAAAAGAGAGAACGAACAAGCCCAGGGAACTACGGAACAATTAGCTAAACGTCAGTGGTAGGAAAGATAATGGAATCCTTCCTCAAAGATGTAACAGAAAAACATTTGGAAACTGAAAATATAACAAAGAGTGGTCAGCACGGATTTCACAGGGAAGGTCAGGGTTCACCAATAATATTCAACTCCTCGAAGAAGTAACAGAAAGGGTGGATATGGGTAATGTAGTCGATATAATTTGGATTCTGTTCAGAAGATTCTGCCATCATTTCACCCACTCCCCTCTCCCCATTCTCATCCACAGTCAGTGTCCCGGCCCTCTGTCTGAGCCCAGTGATGGGACATGAACCCTCACTGCTCCCCCGGTGTGTACTGTCCATGTACCAGAGCTCACCCTCACACACACACGGGCTGTGACTGAATCCCCCCTTTTCCCTGCTGTGTCCATCCCTCATTACCTGCAGAAAAGCTTCATCGGAACGTGGCCCCTCACTGCCGGGAGATTGATCTCGCTCTCTGTAATCAAACCAAAGAATCAGACAGACAGGGAGAGACCGTCAGTGACAGTGTCAGAGAGAGAGGTTGCTGGGAAGATAAATTGTTTGATTTCCACAACCGCCGTCAACTCATGATGTACGGGGAGTGTGCACGGTGTGCGGGGTGCGTGCACGATGTGCGGGGTGCGTGCACGGTTTGCGGCGTGTGTGCACGGTGTGCAGTGAGTGTGCATGTTGTGCGGGGAGTGTGCACAGTGTGTAGGGAGTGTGCACGGTGTGCGGGGTGCGTGCACGATGTGCGGGGTGTGTGCACGGTGTGCGGGGAGTGTGCACGGTGTGCGGGGTGTGTGCACGGTGTGCGGGGAGTGTGCACGGTGTGCGGGGTGCGTGCACGGTTTGCGGCGTGTGTGCACGGTGTGCAGTGAGTGTGCATGTTGTGCGGGGAATGTGCACAGTGTGTGGGGAGTGTGCACGGTGCGCGGGGAGTGTGTACACGGTGTGCGGGGAGTGTGTACACGGTGTGCGGGGAGTGCGCACGGTGTGTGTGGAGTGTGCACGGTGTGCAGGGAGTGTGCACGGTGTGCGGGGAGTGCGCACAGTGTGCGGGGTGTGTGCACGGTGTGCGGGGAGTGTGCACGGTGTGCGGGGAGTGTGCACGATATGCAAGGAGTGTGCACGGTTTGCGGGGAGTGTGCACAGTCTGCGGGCAGTGTGCACGGTGTGCGGGCTGTGTACAAGGTGTGCGGGGAGTGTGTACGGTGTGCGCGGAGTGTGCACGGTGTGCAGGGAGTGCGCACGGTGTGCGGGGAGTGCGCACGGTGTGCGGGGTGTGTGCACGGTGTGCGGGGAGTGTGCACGGTGTGCGGGGAGTGTGCACGGTGTGCGGGGAGTGTGCACGATATGCAGGGAGTGTGCACGGTGTGCGGGGAGTGTGCACAGTCTGCGGGCTGTGTGCACGGTGTGCGGGCTGTGTGCACGGTGTGCGGGGAGTGTGTACAGTGTGCAGGGAGTGTGCACGGTGTGCGGGCTGTGTACAGGGTGTGCGGGGAGTGTGTACGGTGTGCGCGGAGTGTGCACGGTGTGCGGGGAGTGTGCACGGTGTGCGGGGAGTGTGCACGGTGTGCGGGGTGTGTGCACGGTGTGCGGGGAGTATGCACGGTGTGTACAGGGTCTCTTACCCTTCTTTCTCCTCTCGTTGAGCTGCTTCCTCCTCTTGGCCCACCAGCCGATCCTGGGCCTCCTGCAGCTCCTGTTGGATCTGCTCCAGCCGCGTCTCCAGCTCCTGATTGGTCAGATTGAGCTTGCGGTTCTCAGTGCTGGTGTCGTCCTGTTTACTGCACAGAGAGACAAGCTCCGCCTCCAACTGGAAGGGACGAACACACAAAGGGTCCGTGTCCAATAACCGATTAAAAGACAATCCTCACAAATAGTTTATTCCTAACAATCTCTCTATATCTCTCAGTGTCATTCACTCTCTCTGTCTCTATAATCATCCCTCTTGCTCTGTCAGCCTCACTCGCTCTCTCCACATCATCTCTCTGAGTATCTCTCACTCTCCCCTGTCTCTCTCTCAGTCTGGTATAAGGCTGCAGGATCTAGTTGGTTAATTCCTCACTTGATCTCCAAGCCCTAGCCCCTAGAATCTCGCTGGGAAACCGGTGACACTCCTAGACATTACCCAAGTAGCGTCCATTCTTTCGCTTGGTCTTCCCACGATATTCTTTGTTATGACCTTTCCCTGAAGGAGTAGCCGACACAAACTGAGACCTAAACCAGGACAGCCTGACTCTGATCCAGAGCGGGTTCCAGTACGGCTGGGACCCTTCGTCCCTCTGGTCTAAGAGGAGATCTGAGTCTCTCTGTGGAGACAGCACTGGGAGAGCCAGTTCCTGCAGGAATGAGGCCTTGCTGCTGGTCTAACAGTGGAGAAGCCTGCTTCCCGGGCCCAGCTACCTCTTTGATTCTCTCTGTTGCTCCATCTCTTGCTGAAGCTGCTGCTGTTTCCTCACAGGCTCCATCTCCATCACCGCCAGTCCCCACGGTCACTTCCTGACCTTCGACCCTCAGCTGAGGGAGCCCAGGATCCTCTCCCAGGGGGTCCGGTTTGCTCGACGTGTTGCGAGTCGCTCGGCGTCGGATTGAGCGAGTTCTCTGAAATCTGCGGAGCAGGAATTACAGAGGGAGAACAGGATTACACTGTCTTCACCAGCACCGACTGTAACAGGGCGATGACTGCTCTGTGGCCGGGAGGGGGATCTCAGGGAGATAGGGAGCTCTGTACTATAGGAAGGATGTGGAGGAATTAGAGAGGATAGAGAGCAGATTCACTAGGGTGAAGGGCCCTGGTGAGACAACACCTGGAGTATTGTGGACAGTTTTGGTCTCCATACCTAAGGAAGGATATACTTGCCATAGAGGGAGTGCAACGAAGGTTCACCAGACTGGTTCCTGGGATGGGGGGATTGTCCTATGAGGAGACATTGAGTAGACTAGGCCGATATTCTCTAGAGTTTAGAAGAATACGAGGTGATCTCATTGAAACATACAAAATTCTTACAGGGCTTGACAGGGTAGATGCAGCGAGGATGTTTCCCCTGGCTGGGGAGTCTAGAACCAGGGGTCACAGTCTCAGAATAAGGGGTCGGTCATTTAGGACTGAGATGAGGAGGAATTTCTTCACTCAGAGGGTGGTGAATCTTTGGAATTCTCTACCCCAGAGGGCTGTGGAGGCTCAGTCGTTGAGTATATTCAAGGCTGAGATCGATAGATTTTTGAATATTAAGGAATCAGGGGATATGGAGATAGTGCAGGAAAGTGGAGATGAGGTAGAAGATCAGCCATGATCTTATTGAATGGCAGAGCAGGCTCGAGGGGCCGAATGGCCGACTCCTGCTCCTATTTCTTATGTTCTTATGATGCTGCCCGGTCTGAGAAATACTAATACACAGGAAGAGTTGGAATGTTCGGGCTGTTTTCATTAGAATGGAGCAGAATACAGGGGGACTTGATGGAGGTGGTTAATGTTCGGAAGGGATGGGACAGAATAGAGAACAACAGAGCAGAAAGGGATATCGGAATGGGGCGGGCACTTGGGATTAGGATCACTGCTCGTCTGGATGTTAAACCCCAACACCGACTGGTTTGGCCGAAGGGCCTGTTTTCTGTGGTGTAAATTCGATGTAATTCTGTGTAACGGACGAGTTAAATACAAATTGACCAATTACACAGACGGGCCAATCGACGGCGGACGCAGTTTAATGTGGGTCAACACTGGGGCGGGAAGGAGAAATTACACTGAATGAAAATAGATCGCTGAGCAAAGGGAGGGAGGAATAGAAATGATCTGCGATCGGCCAGATAGACTGGGGAAAGCACAACAGGTCAAATGGTGACGGCAATGAGTGTCGAGACAGGAGTTGGGGCAGTGTTCGCCAACAATTTGTTTTTGAACCGACGAGGGAGCAGGTTATAGTAGATTTAGTGATGAGTAACGGACCAGAATTAGTTCACCATCTGACGGTAAAGCAGCATCTTGAAATTGTGACCATAATACGACTGAATTTATCTCAGGTTTGAGCGGGAGAAGAGAGAGTCTCAAACAAAGGAATGAGAAATAAATTGACCACAGAAATCTGGGCTGAGCTGTTATTGGGTAAATCCACAGACGAACAGTGCGAAACATTCAAAGAGATATTTGGTACAATCCAAACCCAGTACACACCCCAACAGGCAAAAGCTCCACTTGTGCAGTGAAGCAACCCTGGTCTACAAAGGGGGTAAGAGACAGTATCAAGAGAAGGGAAAAGGCTCACACACAGGCAAGGAAAAGGGTAAAAGGGTAAATCCATCAAAGGTGGGAAATAGCAAAAGAGAAAGAAACTTGCAAAGAATATCAACACCAACAGTTAAAGGTTTTATCAATTCATTAAGAGAAAGCGAGAGGTGAGGCAGGAATGTGGGCCCAGTAAAGACAGATGCAGGAGAGACTATAATGGCCAAGAAGGAAATGCCAGACTCATTAAGTGAGGACTTTGTCTCCATTTTCACTATAGAGGGAGAGGATAGAATACCAGTAATAGAAGAGAGCCCAAAATAAATCAAGGGGAAGAACTTATTGGATTCAGCCATGAATTCATTGAATGACGGAACAGGCTCGAAGTGCTGAATGGCCCACCACTGTTCCGATGTAAGACTGGCAGAGAATTCAGGACTTCACAAGCTTCAAATCAGAATGGATATTTGGTGGAATCTCTGCCCCATGGTGTTGTGGGCGAGAGAGCCTGGGGGCGAAGCAGTTAATAATGTATGTCCTGAGGAAGGAGCTGGAAATATGTGTGTGGCGTGCGATTAGAGGATACAGGGATGGGGCAATGACTGAGATGATCAAATGCTCCATGGGACACAACACCTCCTGGGAATCTCTTACCCTTCTTTCTCCACTCGTTGAGCTGCTTCCTCCTCTTGGCCCACCAGCCGATCCTGGGCCTCCTGCAGCTCCTGTTGGATCTGCTCCAGTCGCGTCTCCAGCTCCTGATTGGTCAGATTGAGCTTGAGGTTCTCAGTGCTGGTCTCGTCCTGTTTACTGTGCAGAGAGACAAGCTCCGCCTCCAACTGGAAGGGACGAACACACAAAGGGACCGCGTCCAGTCACTGATTAAAAGACAATCATCGCGAATCGTGTATTGTAAATCCTCTCTTGCTCTCAGTCTCTTTCTCTGTCTATCTCTCCATCAGACAGTAGTTCCAGAAGTGGCGATGAGCTGCAGGATCCAGTGGACCAGCTCCCTGCCCAATTTCCCATCCGCACCCCCCAGAATCACGCTGGGAAACTAGCGAGACTCCAGAGGGAAATCAGCACTAATAATTTCACCCAATTCCCTCAGTCAGCAAACCCGCAGAAATGAACATCCCCCAACATCAACTGATTCTCTGCCACGATTAACTCCTGAATACAGGCAACATTTAACAAGGGCAAGCAGTTAGCACTGATTATCGGCATTGCGGTATAGCATAATCAGAAAGGATGGGGATGGTAGAAGGAGGGTGGAGTCGCTATACACATTAGGGACAACATAATGGCAGTCAGAAAAAGGGACTTAACTAACAGAATGTTAGAAACAGAATCCATATGGATTGAAATAAAAGATCAGAAGGGATGGATCACGCTAATCGGGTATCCTACAGTCCATCCAACTGGAGAGGAAATGGAGGAAGAAATATGTAAACAAATACGTGAAATGAGTAAAGGACATAGAATAATAATCATGGGAGATTTTAACTACCCCGAAATAATCAGGGGAGAAGAGGTGGTGAAAGGGGTAAAGTGAATGGAGTTTAGAGAATGTGTTCAGGACTCGTTTCTTACCCAGTGTGTAAAAAGCCCAACAAGAGATGGAGCACTTCTGGATCTAGTAATGGGAAATGAACCAGAGCAGATAAGAGAGGTAAGTGTAGGAGAACATCTAGGCAATAGTGATCACAACATGATAAGGATTAAGCTAAAGATTGAGAAGGACATAAGTAAGACAAATACCAAAGTAATAAATTGGAAAAAGACCATTTTAAGGGATGATGACATTGGAAACTGGAAAAAAATACTGACAAAGATAGAAATAGAAAAGCAATGGGAAACATTTAAAAGAATGATCAATATTGTCCAGGAGAAATATAACCCACTAAAACCCAAGAACAAACTAACCAGTAATGACACACCATATCTGAATAAGATAGAAAGGGGGGAGATAATGGATAACATCGTCAAACCTTGAGAGGATAAAACCCCTGGTCCGGACGGATTGCATCCACGCATATGAAAAGAAGTTAGGGAAGAGATAGCAGAGGCATTGTTACATAGATATCAAAAAAATTCATTAGAAAAGGGAACAGTGCCAGAGGACTGGCGGACAGCTAATGCCGTGACTATATATAAAAGAGAGAATGAACAAGTCCAGGGAACTGTGGAACAATTAGCTAAACGTCAGTGGTAGGAAAGATAATAGAATCCTTCCTCAAAGATGTTGTATCCGTGTGTTAATGGAGACACGGAATGCAGGAGTTGGTTTAACAGGTGTTTACTGAACAAAGTCTGGAGGTGAACTAAAAGATACAAGACACTGTACAGTCTTATATACCCGAGTGGTCACTACCGGTATTACAGTACACAGGGGCTCTTAAAGGTACATACACTACAATTCCTCCCCTTTTAGATAATTAGTACATAACATTTTAAGTAATCATTAATGAACATGTTTACAAGAAGAATAATCTACACATTTGCTGCAGTTAATCAATTATAAGTCAGTCTCTCTGGAGGCTTCCTGACTCGGTCCGGATAACACCTCGGTGGTGTAGTAGTTTTCAGTGGTGTAGTCAGTTCTTTTGGCAAGGTCGATTCGGCTTGAATGCCAGTGTCGGGTTCATCTGGTTCCAGTATCATCAGATCGCAGGTAGATACTATGGTATCTCTGCTTCATCATTAGGCGTATAGAGTTGTGGTGTAGGTTGTCCCTTTTTGGATGACTCTATGATCTGGTCAGCATGGCGCCTTATTATACTTTCTCCAATGTCCACGGTATACATCAGCGGTCCTAGTCGTGTGCAAATAGTTCCAGGCTGCCATTTCTCGGTACGGTAGTCCCGGGCCAAAACTTGTTGACCTATCTGGAAGGTTCTAGTTGGCCTTTCATTCATGCCTTGAAATTGCCGGTTCTCTACATCCCTTCTGTTGTTTGGCTTGATCAAATCCAGCCGGCATCTTAGACTTCTATTGAAAAACATCCTGGCGGGAGTTTGGTTTGTAACCACATGTGTTGCATTCCTGTACGCCAACAAGAAGTTATCTACCTTATGTTGCAGATTTATGTCTTCATTACCCATGGCCTTTATGGCCTTCTTGAAGGTCTGGACAAATCTTTCAGCTAATCCATTGGTGGCGGGATGGTATGGGGCGGATGTGTAGTGCTTAACCCCATTGTTTTTTTAAGAACTTCCTGAATTCTTCGGACACAAATTGCGGTCCATTATCAGAACAGATCTGTTCAGGCAGCCCATTCCCGGCAAATATGGTCCTTAATACTGTGATGGTTTTTTCCGTGGTGGTGGAGGACATCTTTATTACCTCCGGCCACTTGGAGTGTGCATCAACCGCGATTAAGAACATTGAGTCCATAAATGGACCAGCAAAGTCGATATGTACCCTTTGCCATGGAGATGAGGGCCACTCCCATGGATGTAGAGGGGCTTGTGGTGGGGCGTTTTGGACCTTCTGGCATCCTAGACAGCTCTTGGTCATTTCTTCGATGTCTCCATCGATACCTGGCCACCACACAAACGCTCTGGCTAGGTTCTTCATTTTCACTCCACCCAGATGCCCCTCGTGAAGCTCCTTTAGCACTTTATCCTGGAGTTTGGGTGGAATCACCACTCTGGAACCACATATCAAGGTTCCTCGGCACACTGACAGCTGTTCTCTTCTTTGCGAGAATGCTGGCAACAATGGTTCGCCATGTGCTGGCCATCCCTTCACCGTTAAATCGTAGACTCGTGAGAGAGTCGGGTCATTTCTCGTTTCCTTTTCAATGGTAGAATTTGTTACTGGTAGACATTCCACTATGGTTGAGTGGAACATCTCCACTGGGTCCACTGTAGGTGCCTCTTCTACCGTTGGCAATGGTAGGCGCGATAAACCGTCAGCATTCCCATGCTGTTTTGATCCTTTGTATTCTATGTCATATTGGCGTGCCCCTAGGAAAAGGGACCACCTCTGTAGCCTTTGCGCTGTCATAATGGGAACACCCTTTTTAGGGTTGAATATGGAGACGAGGGGTTGATGGTCAGTCAACAAGGTAAATTTTTGTCCGTGTAGGTAATGGTTGAATTTCTTCACTCCCCACACCAGGCTGAGTGCTTCCCTGTTGATCTGGGCATAGTTACGCTCAGCTGAGTTCAATGAGCGTGACGCAAAAGCTATCGGCCGCTCCGAGCCATCAGGGAATCTATGCGATAATACCGCTCCTATGCCGTAAGGGGATGCATCGCACGCCAGTCTGATTGGCAGTGATGGGCTGTAATGAGCCAAAACTTCCTTGGATGTGATCAAGCCTTTGCATTTGTGGAAGGCACGTTTACAGTCTTCGCTCCATTTCCAAATTACTCCCGTTTGTAGCAGTGCGTTAAGAGGGTGCAGAACAGTTGACAAGTTCGGTAAAAATTTATGATAGTAATTTATCAATCCCAGGAACGACCTTAATTGTGAGACATTTTCAGGTGCTGGGGCTTTTATGACCGCTTCAATTTTTTCAGGTGACTTATGCAACCCTTCTTCGTTAATTATATGGCCACAATATGATATTTGTTTCTGGAAAAATTCGCACTTGGGGCGATTTGCTCGTAGGCCCCGTTCTTTCAGCCTAGTGAGCACCTGCTCCAAATTGGCAAGGTGCTCGTTGTCATTTTCTCCTGTTACAAGGATGTCATCTAGGTAGCATTGAGTCCCCGGAATCCCTTGCAGGACTTGCTCCATAGCTCTTTGCCAGATAGCTGGAGCTGATGCTACTCCAAAAACCAATCAATTGTACTGGTACAGGCCTTTGTGTGTGTTTATCGTGAGATACTTTTTAGAGGCCTCCTCAACCTCCATCTGTAGATATGCCTGTGCCAATCAATTTTGGTGAAACGTTTCCCTCCGGATAGTGAGGCGAAAATATCTTCTATCCTCAGAAGAGGATACTGTACCATGTGAAGGACCGGGTTTACAGTCACCTTGAAGTCCCCACAGATGCGAATTTTTCTCTGTTCTTCAGATTTATCATTATTCAACGTTTTCTTCATGACCGGGACGATGGGTGTTGCCCACTCGCTCCAATCTACCTTGGATAACATGCCTGCCTTTTCCAAATTCTCCAGCTCTGCCTCGACTGCTGGACGAATTGCGTATGCCACCGGCCTTGCCTTAAAAAACTTGGGAATTGCCGCATCTTCCACTTTTATTGAGGCGGTAACGCCTTTCAAGGTTCCTAGTTCCTGTTGAAACACTTCTTTGGCGTTGGCCAAGATGTCTTTTAATAGTTCAGGTATGACGTCATCATCATTTTTTGTCTTACTGGTCACCGTCAGTGCCTGAATGGAGTGCCAGTTTAAACGTATCTTCCTGATCCATTCACGCCCCAACAGCGGTGGACCACCATCTTGCAGAACGTATAAATACAACTTCTGTATTTCCTTGCCGTTGTATACAACAGGCACCCTTATTTTCCCTCTGGGGTATACTTTCTGCCCCATATATGTCTTCAAGATAATGGATGTGTCTTTCAAAGGTATATGCGGAAATAGCCGCTCGTAATCCCGTCGACTTATGACGGTCAGAGCTGATCCTGTATCTAGCTCCATTTTAACTGGGGACCCCGCTATCGTGAGGGTAACCCAAATGGTCTGGTAATCTTCTTTGGCAATTACATTATGTAATTTGAGACAGCTTAGTCTCTTGTTTCCGGAGTCGCTATCGCTCTTCTGGTCTTCGGAGCTACTGTCCGTCATTATTTGTACCTTTCTGTACTTTTCCTTATTGATGTTTTTTCTGTCAGTGGATTTTTTTGTTTCCAGATCGGCATACACGTGCAATGTGTCCCATCTTTCCGCATTGCCTGCATGCTTTGTCCTTGGACCAGCAGTCCCTCTGGTCATGGGTGGATCTGCCGCAGCGATAACATCTCTCGAAACCCCGTGTCATTTCATGGGTGCCGAAGTCCTGTGGATTTTGCTGTATCTCTGCAGCTCCTCTTGCTGCTGCTTCGTATGATACAGCCACACTGAAAGCCTTGTCCAGTGTCAAATCTTTCTCAGAAAGTAGCCTTTTCTGTGTTCCTTCACTTAGGAGACCGCAGATGAATTTGTCTCGTAGAGAATCTGCCAGTCCTGCCCCGAATTGGCAGTGCTTTGACAGCTTTCTTAATTCGGTGAAGTAATCAGCGTTACTTTCATTCTTGTGCTGATTCCTCCTGAAGAATTTGAATCGTTCCGCTATCAGCAGTGGTGTTGGGTTTAAGTGCTCCTGTAGGGTATCAACAATCTCCTTAAAATTCTTGTCCATCGGTTTGGCTGGAGTGATTAAGTTTCGTAACAGCCCGCATGTCCTTGCGCCCATCAGATTTAGAAGTACCGATGCCTTTTTATCATCCTCTACTTCATTCGCTGTACAATATACCTCCACTCTTTCCACATATGTCATCCAATCCTCTATATTACTATCGAAAGCAGTAATATTGCCAGTCTTAGGCATTCTGAAAATCAAAAATGGCGCCTCCCGCGCTTTCCTTTCTTCCCTGCCGAGAAAAAAATGGCGCCTCCCGCGCTTTCCCGCCGCTGCCGCTGCTGACAACGCTGTTCTCCGCGGTTTTTATTTACACAGATATTTTTAATAGTTGGAGACTCGTTCCCGCCGGACTCTCTTGGACTTTTCCCTCCCTCTGCTTGGTCTGAACGCCGACCTGCTTTGCAGCGCCGGCCGTCTCCTGAGTGCTCCACCCTCCGTCTCTATTTGCCTCCGCCTTCCGACTCGCTGCTCGGCCCCGCTGCAGAGCCACCCGATCGAGCCCCAGCCCGCCGACCAGGAAGGATTAGTGCAGTACCTGCCACCAGCCCGGCTAGCTGGTGAAGCCAGTTTTTTAATTTTTTTTCGTTTTTTTTCTTCGACCTTCGTCTGAGGAATCGACCTCCTTGAGGTGCTGCCGAATTGCAGGTAAGTCCGTTTCCAATTCGTCGCCACTGTTGTATCCGTGTGTTAATGGAGACACGGAATGCAGGAGTTGGTTTAACAGGTGTTTACTGGACAAAGTCTGGAGGTGAACTAAAAGATACAAGACACTATACAGGCTTATATACCCGAGTGGTCACTACCGGTATTACAGTACACAGGGGCTCTTCAAGGTACATACAGAACAAAAGATGTAACAGAAAAACATTTAGATACTGAAAATATAACAAAGAGTAGTCAGCACTGATTTCGCAAGGAAGGTCAGGGTTCACCAATATCATTCAACTCCTCGAAGTAACAGAAAGGGTGGATATGGGTAATGTAGTCGATATAATTTGGATTCTGTTCAGAAGATTCTGCCATTATTTCACCCACTCCCCTCTCCCCATTCTCATCCACAGTCAGTGTCCCGGCCCTCTGTCTGAGCCCAGTGATGGGACATGAACCCTCACTGCTCCCCCGGTGTGTACTGTCCATGTACCAGAGCTCACCCTCACACACACACGGGCTGTGACTGAATCCCCCCTTTTCCCTGCTGTGTCCATCCCTCATTACCTGCAGAAAAGCTTCATCGGAACGTGGCCCCTCACTGCCGGGAGATTGATCTCGCTCTCTGTAATCAAACCAAAGAATCAGACAGACAGGGAGAGACCGTCAGTGACAGTGTCAGAGAGAGAAGGGTTACTGGGAAGATAAATTGTTCGATTTCTTCAACCACTGGCAACTCATGATGTACGGGGAGTGTGCACGGTGTGCGGGGTGTGTGCACGGTTTGCGGCGTGTGTGCACGGTGCGCAGTGAGTGTGCACGTTGTGCGGGGAGTGTGCACGGTGTGCGGGGAGTGTGTACAGTGTGCGGGTTGTGCGCACGGTGTGCGGGGTGTGTGCACAGTGTGCTGGGTGAGTCCACGGAGTGCGGGGAGAGTGCACCGTGTGCTGGGTGTGTGCACGGTGTGCGGGGAGAGTGCACGGTGTGATGGGTGCATGCGCGGTGTGCGGGGAGTGTGCACCGCCTGCGGGGTGTGTGCAGGGTGTGTGGGGTGTGTGCACGGTGTGCGGGGGAGTGTGCACGGTTTGCGGGGGAGTGTGCAAGGTTTGAGAGGAGTGTGCACGGTGTGCGGGGAGTGTGCACGGTGTGCGGGAAGTGTGTACACGGTGTGCGGGGAGTGCGCACGGTGTGTGGGGAGTGTGCTCGGTGTGCGGGGAGTGTGCACGGTGTGCAGGGAGTGCGCACGGTGTGCGGGGAGAGTGCACGGTGTGCGGGGAGTGTGCACGGTATGCGGGGAGTGTGCACGGTGTGCGGGGAGTGTGCACGGTGTGCGGGGAGTGTGCACGGTGTGCGGGCTGTGTACAGGGTGTGTGGGGAGTGTGTACAGTGTGCGCGGAGTGTGCACGGTGTGCGGGGAGTGTGCACGGTGTGCCGAGAGTGTGCACGGTGTGTGTGGAGTGTGCACGGTGTGCGGGGAGTGTGCACGGTGTGCGGGGAGAGTGCACGGTGTGCGGGGAGTGTGCACAGTGTGCGGGGTGCATGCGGGGAGTGTGCATGGTGTGTGGGGAGTGTGCACGGTGTGCGGGGAGTGTGTATCGTATGCGGGGAATGTGCACAGTGTGCGTGGAGTGTGTACGGTGTGCGGGGTGTGTGCACGGTGTGCGGGGTGTGTGCACGGTCTGCAGGGATTGTGCACTGTGTGCGGGGAGCGTGCACGGTCTGCAGGGATTGTGCACTGTGTGCGGGGAGTGTGCACGGTGTGCGGGGGGTGTGCACGGTGTGCGGGAAGTGTGCACGGTGTGCGCATGGTGTGCACGGTGTGCGGGGAGTGTGCACGGTGTGCGGGGAGTGTACGCGGTGTGCAGGCTGTGGTCTCTTACCCTTCTTTCTCCTCTCGTTGAGCTGCTTCCTCCTCTTGGCCCACCAGCCGATCCTGGGCCTCCTGCAGCTCCTGTTGGATCTGCTCCAGCCGCGTCCCCAGCTCCTGATTGGTCAGATTGAGCTTGAGGTTCTCAGTGCTGGTCTCGTCCTGTTTACTGCGCAGAGAGACAAGCTCCGCCTCCAACTGGAAGGGACGAACACACAAAGGGTCCATGTCCAATAATCGATTAAAAGACAATCCTCACAAAAATTTTATTCTAAACAATCTCTCTATATCTCTCAGTGTCATTCACTCTCTCTGTCTCTATATCTCATCCCTCTTGCTCTGTCAGCCTCGCTCACTCTCTCCACATCAACTCTCTGATTATCTCTCTCACTCTCTCCCCTGTCTCTCTCTCAGTCTGGTATAAGGCTGCAGGATCTAGTTGGTTAATTCCCCACTTGATCTCCAAGCCCCAGCCCCTAGAATCTCGCTGGGAAACCCGTGACACTCCTAGACATTACCCAAGTAGCGGCCATTCTTTCGCTTGGTCTTCCCGTGATATTCTTTGTTATGACCTTTCCCTGAAGGTGTAGCCGACACAAACTGAGACCTAAACCAGGACAGCCTGACTCTGATCCAGAGCGGGTTCCAGTACGGCTGGGACCCTTCGTCCCTCTGGTCTAAGAGGAGATCTGAGTCACTCTGTGGAGACAGCACTGGGAGAGACAGTTCCTGCAGGAATGAGGCCTTGCTGCTGGTCTAACAGTGGAGAAGCCTGCTTCCCGGGCCCAGCTACCTCTTTGATTCTCTCTGTTGCTCCATCTCTTGCTGAAGCTGCTGCTGTTTCCTCACAGGCTCCATCTCCATCACCGCCAGTCCCCACGGTCACTTCCTGACCTTCGACCCTCAGCTGAGGGAGCCCAGGATCCTCTCCCAGGGGGTCCGGTTTGCTCGACGTGTTGCGAGTCGCTCGGCGTCGGATTGAGTGAGTTCTCTGAAGTCTGCGGAGCAGGAATTACAGAGGGAGAACAGGATTACACTGTCTTCACCAGCACCGACTGTAACAGGGCGATGACTGCTCTGTGGCCGGGAGGGGGATCTCAGGGAGATAGGGAGCTCTGTACTATAGGAAGGATGTGGAGGAATTAGAGAGGATAGAGAGCAGATTCACTCGGATGAAGGGCCCTGGTGAGACCATACCTGGAGTATTGTGGACAGTTTTGGTCTCCATACCTAAGGAAGGATATACTTGCCATAGAGGGAGTGCAACGAAGGTTCACCAGACTGATTCCTGGGATGGGGGGATTGTCCTATGAGGAGAGATTGAGTAGACTAGGCCTATATTCTCTGGAGTTTAGAAGAATGAGAGGTGATCTCATTGAAACATACAACATTCTTACAGGGCTTGACAGGGTAGATGCAGCGAGGATGTTTCCCCTGGCTGGGGAGTCTAGAACCAGGGGTCACAGTCTCAGAATAAGGACTGGGATGAGGAGAAATTTCTTCACTCAGAGGGCAGTGAATCTTTGGAATTCTCTACCCCAGAGGGCTGTGGAGGCTCAGTCGTTGAGTATATTCAAGGCTGAGATCGATAGATCTTTGAATATTAAGGAATCAAGGGATATGGGGATAGTGCAGGAAAGTGGAGATGAGGTAGAAGATCAGCCATGATCTTACTGAATGGCGGAGCAGGCTCGAGGGGCCGAATGGCCGACTCCTGCTCCTATTTCTTATGTTCTTATGGTGCTGCCCGGTGTGAGAAATACTAATACACAGGAAGAGTTGGAATGTTCGGGCTGTTTTCATTAGAATGGGGCAGAATACAGGGGGACTTGATGGAGGTGGTTAATGTTCGGAAGGGATGGGACAGAATAGAGAACAACAGAGCAGAAAGGGATATCGGAATGGGGCGGGCACTTGGGATTAGGATCACTGCTCGTCTGGATGTTAAACCCCAACACCGACTGGTTTGGCCGAAGGGCCTGTTTTCTGTGGTGTAAATTCGATGTAATTCTGTGTAACGGACGAGTTAAATACAAATTGACCAATTACACAGACGGGCCAATCGACGGCGGACGCAGTTTAATGTGGGTCAACACTGGGGCGGGAAGGAGAAATTACACTGAATGAAAATAGATCGCTGAGCAAAGGGAGGGAGGAATAGAAATGATCTGCGATCGGCCAGATAGACTGGGGAAAGCACAACAGGTCAAATGGTGACGGCAATGAGTGTCGAGACAGGAGTTGGGGCAGTGTTCGCCAACAATTTGTTTTTGAACCGACGAGGGAGCAGGTTATAGTAGATTTAGTGATGAGTAACGGACCAGAATTAGTTCACCATCTGACGGTAAAGCAGCACCTTGAAATTGTGACCATAATATGACTGAATTTATCTCAGGTTTGAGCGGGAGAAGAGAGAGTCTCAAACAAAGGAATGAGAAATAAATTGACCACAGAAATCTGGGCTGAGCTGTTATTGGGTAAATCCACAGACGAACAGTGCGAAACATTCAAAGAGATATTTGGTACAATCCAAACCCAGTACACACCCCAACAGGCAAAAGCTCCACTTGTGCAGTGAAGCAACCCTGGTCTACAAAGGGGGTAAGAGACAGTATCAAGAGAAGGGAAAAGGCTCACACACAGGCAAGGAAAAGGGTAAAAGGGTAAATCCAGCAAAGGTGGGAAATAGCAAAAGAGAAAGAAACTTGCAAAGAATATCAACACCAACAGTTAAAGGTTTTATCAATTCATTAAGAGAAAGCGAGAGGTGAGGCAGGAATGTGGGCCCAGTAAAGACAGATGCAGGAGAGACTATAATGGCCAAGAAGGAAATGCCAGACTCATTAAGTGAGGACTTTGTATCCATTTTCACTATAGAGGAAGAGGATAGAATACCAGTAATAGAAGAGAGCCAAAATAAATCAAGGGGAAGAACTTATTGGATTCAGCCATGAATTCATTGAATGACGGAACAGGCTCGAAGTGCTGAATGGCCCACCACTGTTCCGATGTAAGACTGGCAGAGAATTCAGGACATCACAACCTTCAAATCAGAATGGATATTTGGTGGAATCTCCACCCCATGGTGTTGTGGGCGAGAGAGGCTGGGGGCGACGCAGTTAATAATGTATGTCCTGAGGAAGGAGCTGGAAATATGTGTGTGGCGTGCGATTAGAGGATACAGGGATGGGGCAATGACTGAGATGATCAAATGCTCCATTGTACACAACACCTCCTGGGAATCTCTTACCCTTCTTTCTCCACTCGTTGAGCTGCTTCCTCCTCTTGGCCCACCAGCCGATCCTGGGCCTCCTGCAGCTCCTGTTGGATCTGCTCCAGTCGCGTCTCCAGCTCCTGATTGGTCAGATTGAGCTTGAGGTTCTCAGTGCTGGTCTCGTCCTGTTTACTGCGCAGAGAGACAAGCTCCGCCTCCAACTGGAAGGGACGAACACACAAAGGGACCGCGTCCAGTCACTGATTAAAAGACAATCATCGCGAATCGTGTATTGTAAATCCTCTCTTGCTCTCAGTCTCTTTCTCTGTCTATCTCTCCATCAGACAGTAGTTCCAGAAGTGGCGATGGGCTGCAGGATCCAGTGGACCAGCTCCCTGCCCAATTTCCCATCCCCACCCCCCAGAATCACACTGGGAAACTAGCGAGACTCCAGAGGGAAATCAGCACTAATAATTTCACCCAATTCCCTCAGTCAGCAAACCCGCAGAAATGAACATTTCCCAACATCAACTGATCCTCTGCCACGATTAACTCCTGAATACAGGCAACATTTAACAAGGGCGAGCAGTTAGCACTGATTATCGACATTGCGGTATAGCATAATCAGAAAGGATGGGGATGGTAGAAGGAGGGTGGAGTTGCTATACACATTAGAGACAACATAATGGCAGTCAGAAAAAGGGACTTAACTAACAGAATGTTAGAAACAGAATCCATATGGATTGAAATAAAAAATCAGAAGGGATGGATCACGCTAATCGGGTATCCTACAGTCCATCCAACTGGAGAGGAAACGGAGGAAGAAATATGTAAACAAATACGTGAAATGAGTAAAGGACATAGAATAATAATCATGGGAGATTTTAACTACCCCGAAATAATCAGGGGAGAAGAGGTGGTGAAAGGGGTAAAGTGAATGGAGTTTGGAGAATGTGTTCAGGACTCGTTTCTTACCCAGTGTGTAAAAAGCCCAACAAGAGATGGAGCACTTCTGGATCTAGTAATGGGAAATGAACCAGAGCAGATAAGAGAGGTAAGTGTAGGAGAACATCTAGGCAATAGTGATCACAACATGATAAGGCTTAAGCTAAAGATTGAGAAGGACATAAGTAAGACAAATACCAAAGTAATAAATTGGAAAAAGATCATTTTAAGGGATGGTGACATTGGAAACTGGAAAAAAATACTGACAAAGATAGAAATAGAAAAGCAATGGGAAACATTTAAAAGAATGATCAATATTGTCCAGGAGAAATATAACCCACTAAAACCCAAGAACAAACTAGCCAGTAATGAAACACCATGTCTGAATAAGATAGAAAGGGGGGAGATAATGGATAACATCGTCAAACCTTGAGAGGATAAAACCCCTGGTCTGGACGGATTGTATCCACGCATATGAAAAGAAGTTAGGGAAGAGATAGCAGAGGCATTGTTACATACATATGAAAAAAATTCATTAGAAAAGGGAACAGTGCCAGAGGACTGGCGGACAGCTAATGCCGTGACTATATATAAAAGAGAGAATGAACAAGTCCAGGGAACTGTGGAACAATTAGCTAAACGTCAGTGGTAGGAAAGATAATAGAATCCTTCCTCAAAGATGTTGTATCCGTGTGTTAATGAAGACACGGAATGCAGGAGTTGGTTTAACAGGTGTTTACTGAACAAAGTCTGGAGGTGAACTAAAAGATACAAGACACTGTACAGCCTTATATACCCGAGTGGTCACTACCGGTATTACAGTACACAGGGGCTCTTAAAGGTACATACACTACAATTCCTCCCCTTTTAGATAATTAGTACATAACATTTTAAGTAATCATTAATGAACATGTTTACAAGAACAATAATCTACACATTTGCTGCAGTTAATCAATTATAAGTCAGTCTCTCTGGAGGCTTCCTGACTCGGTCCGGATAACGCCTCGGTGGTGTAGTAGTTTTCAGTGGTGTAGTCGGTTCTTTTGGCAAGGTCGATTCGGCTTGAATGCCAGTGTCGGGTTCATCTGGTTCCAGTATCATCAGATCGCAGGTAGATACTATGGTATCTCTGCTTCATCATTAGGCGTATAGAGTTGTGGTGTAGGTTGTCCCTTTTCGGATGACTCTATGATCTGGTCAGCATGGCACCTTATTATACTATCTCCAATGTCCACGGTATACATCAGCGGTCCTAGTAGTGTGCAAATAGTTCCAGGCTGCCATTTCTCGGTACAGAAGTCCCGGGCCAAAACTTGTTGACCTATCTGGAAGGTTCTAGTTGGCCTTTCATTCATGCCTTGAAATGTTCGGTTCTCTACGTCCCTTCTGTTGTTTGGCTTGATCAAATCCAGCCGGCATCTTAGACTTCTATTGAAAAACGTCCTGGCGGGAGTTTGGTTTGTAACCACGTGTTGCATTCCTGTATGCAAACAAGAAGTTATCTACCTTATGTTGTAGATTTATGTCTTCATTACCCATGGCCTTTATGGCCTTCTTGAAGGTCTGGACAAATCTTTCAGCTAATCCATTGGTGGCGGGATGGTATGGGGCGGATGTGTAGTGCTTTACCCCATTGTTTTTTTAAGAACTTCCTGAATTCTTCGGACACAAATTGCGGTCCATTATCAGAACAGATCTGTTCAGGCAGCCCATTCCCGGCAAATATGGTCCTTAATACTGTGATGGTTTTTTCCGTGGTGGTGGAGGGCATCTTTATTACCTCCGGCCACTTGGAGTGTGCATCAACCGCGATTAAGAACATTGAGTCCATAAATGGACCAGCAAAGTCGATATGTACCCTTTGCCATGGAGATGAGGGCCACTCCCATGGATGTAGAGGGGCTTGTGGTGGGGCGTTTTGGACCTTCTGGCATCCTAGACAGCTCTTGGTCATTTCTTCGATGTCTCCATCGATACCTGGCCACCACACAAACGCTCTGGCTAGGTTCTTCATTTTCACTCCACCCAGATGCCCCTCGTGAAGCTCCTTTAGCACTTTATCCTGGAGTTTGGGTGGAATCACCACTCTGGAACCACATATCAAGGTTCCTCGGCACACTGACAGCTGTTCTCTTCTTTGCGAGAATGCTGGCAACAGTGGTTCGCCATGTGCTGGCCATCCCTTCACCATTAAATCGTAGACTCGTGAGAGAGTCGGGTCATTTCTCGTTTCCTTTTCAATGGTAGAATTTGTTACTGGTAGACATTCCACTATGGTTGAGTGGAACATCTCCACTGGGTCCACTGTAGGTGCCTCTTCTACCGTTGGCAATGGTAGGCGCGATAAACCGTCACCATTCCCATGCTGTTTTGATCCTTTGTATTCTATGTCATATTGGTGTGCCCCTAGGAAAAGGGACCACCTCTGTAGCCTTTGCGCTGTCATAATGGGAACGCCCTTTTTAGGGTTGAATATGGAGACGAGGGGTTGATGGTCAGTCAACAAGGTAAATTTTTGTCCGTGTAGGTAATGGTTGAATTTCTTCACTCCCCACACCAGGCTGAGTGCTTCCCTGTTGATCTGGGCATAGTTACGCTCAGCTGAGTTCAATGAGCGTGACGCAAAAGCTATCGGCCGCTCCGAGCCATCAGGGAATCTATGCGATAGTACCACTCCTATGCCGTAAGGGGATGCATCGCACGCCAGTCTGATTGGCAGTGATGGGCTGTAATGAGCCAAAACTTCCTTGGATGTGATCAAGCCTTTGCATTTGTGGAAGGCACGTTTACAGTCTTCGCTCCATTTCCAAATTACTCCCCTTTGTAGCAGTGCGTTAAGAGGGTGCAGAACAGTTGACAAGTTCGGTAAAAATTTATGATAGTAACTTATCAATCCCAGGAACGACCTTAATTGTGAGACATTTTCAGGTGCTGGGGCTTTTATGACCGCTTCAATTTTTTCAGGTGACTTATGCAACCCTTCTTCGTTAATTATATGGCCACAATATGATATTTGTTTCTGGAAAAATTCGCACTTGGGGCGATTTGCTCGTAGGCCCCGTTCTTTCAGCCTAGTGAGCACCTGCTCCAAATTGGCAAGGTGCTCGTTGTCATTTTCTCCTGTTACAAGGATGTCATCTAGGTAGCATTGAGTCCCCGGAATCCCTTGCAGGACTTGCTCCATAGCTCTTTGCCAGATAGCTGGAGCTGATGCTACTCCGAAAACCAATCAATTGTACTGGTACAGGCCTTTGTGTGTGTTTATCGTGAGATACTTTTTAGAGGCCTCCTCAACCTCCATCTGTAGATATGCCTGTGCCAATCAATTTTGGTGAAACGTTTCCCTCCGGATAGTGAGGCGAAAATATCTTCTATCCTCGGAAGAGGATACTGTACCATGTGAAGGACCGGGTTTACAGTCACCTTGAATTCCCCACAGATGCGAATTTTTCTCTGTTCTTCAGATTTATCATTATTCAACATTTTCTTCATGACCGGGACGATGGGTGTTGCCCACTCGCTCCAATCTACCTTGGATAACACACCTGCCTTTTCCAAATTCTCCAGCTCTGCCTCGACTGCTGGACGAATTGCGTATGCCACCGGCCTTGCCTTAAAAAACTTGGGAATTGCCGCATCTTCCACTTTTATTAAGGCGGTAACGCCTTTCAAGGTTCCTAGTTCCTGTTGAAACACTTCTTTGGCGTTGGCCAAGATGTCTTTTAATCGTTCAGGTATGACGCCATCATCATTTTTTTTCTTACTGGTCACCGTCAATGCCTGAATGGAGTGCCAGTCTAAACGTATCTTCCTGATCCATTCACGTCCCAACAGCGGTGGACCACCATCTTGCAGAACGTATAAATACAACTTCTGTATTTCCTTGCCGTTGTATACAACAGGCACCCTTATTTTCCCTCTGGGGTATACTTTCTGCCCCGTATATGTCTTCAAGATAATGGATGTGTCTTTCAAAGGTATATGCGGAAATAGCCGCTCATAATCCCGTCGACTTATGACGGTCAGAGCTGATCCTGTATCTAGCTCCATTTTAACTGGGGACCCCGCTATCATGAGGGTAACCCAAATGGTCTGGTAATCTTCTTTGGCAATTACATTACGTAATTTGAGACAGCTTAGTCTCTTGTTTCCGGAGTCGCTATCGCTCTTCTGGTCTTCGGAGCTACTGTCCATCATTATTTGTACCTTTCTGTACTTTTCCTTATTGATGTTTTTTCTGTCAGTGGATTTTTTTGTTTCCAGATCGGCATACACGTGCAATGTGTCCCATCTTTCCGCATTGCCTGCATGCTTTGTCCTTGGACCAGCAGTCCCTCTGGTCATGGGTGGATCTGCCGCAGCGATAACATCTCTCGAAACCCCGTGTCATTTCATGGGTGCCGAAGTCCTGTGGATTTTGCTGTATCTCTGCAGCTCCTCTTGCTGCTGCTTCGTATGATACAGCCACACTGAAAGCCTTGTCCAGTGTCAAATCTTTCTCAGAAAGTAGCCTTTTCTGTGTTCCTTCACTTAGGAGACCGCAGATGAATTTGTCTCGTAGAGAATCTGCCAGTCCTGCCCCGAATTGGCAGTGCTTTGACAGCTTTCTTAATTCGGTGAAGTAATCAGCGTTACTTTCATTCTTGTGCTGATTCCTCCTGAAGAATTTGAATCGTTCCGCTATCAGCAGTGGTGTTGGGTTTAAGTGCTCCTGTAGGGTATCAACAATCTCCTTAAAATTCTTGTCCATCGGTTTGGCTGGAGTGATTAAGTTTCGTAACAGCCCGCATGTCCTTGCGCCCATCAGATTTAGAAGTACCGATGCCTTTTTATCATCCTCTACTTCATTCGCTGTACAATATACCTCCACTCTTTCCACATATGTCATCCAATCCTCTATATTACTATCGAAAGCAGTAATATTGCCAGTCTTAGGCATTCTGAAAATCAAAAATGGCGCCTCCCGCGCTTTCCTTTCTTCCCTGCCGAGAAAAAAATGGCGCCTCCCGCGCTTTCCCGCCGCTGCCGCTGCTGACAACGCTGTTCTCCGCGGTTTTTATTTACACAGATATTTTTAATAGTTGGAGACTCGTTCCCGCCGGACTCTCTTGGACTTTTCCCTCCCTCTGCTTGGTCTGAACGCCGACCTGCTTTGCAGCGCCGGCCGTCTCCTGAGTGCTCCACCCTCCGTCTCTATTTGCCTCCGCCTTCCGACTCGCTGCTCGGCCCCGCTGCAGAGCCACCCGATCGAGCCCCAGCCCGCCGACCAGGAAGGATTAGTGCAGTACCTGCCACCAGCCCGGCTAGCTGGTGAAGCCAGTTTTTTAATTTTTTTTCGTTTTTTTTCTTCGACCTTCGTCTGAGGAATCGACCTCCTTGAGGTGCTGCCGAATTGCAGGTAAGTCCGTTTCCAATTCGTCGCCACTGTTGTATCCGTGTGTTAATGGAGACACGGAATGCAGGAGTTGGTTTAACAGGTGTTTACTGGACAAAGTCTGGAGGTGAACTAAAAGATACAAGACACTATACAGGCTTATATACCCGAGTGGTCACTACCGGTATTACAGTACACAGGGGCTCTTAAAGGTACATACAGTACAAAAGATGTAACAGAAAAACATTTAGATACTGAAAATATAACAAAGAGTGGTCAGCACGGATTTCACAGGGAAGGTCAGGGTTCACCAATATCATTCAACTCCTCGAAGTTACAGAAAGGGTGGATATGGGTAATGTAGTCGATATAATTTGGATTCTGTTCAGAAGATTCTGCCATTATTTCACCCACTCCCCTCTCCCCATTCTCATCCACAGTCAGTGTCCCGGCCCTCTGTCTGAGCCCAGTGATGGGACATGAACCCTCACTGCTCCCCCGGTGTGTACTGTCCATGTACCAGAGCTCACCCTCACACACACACGGGCTGTGACTGAATCTCCCCTTTTCCCTGCTGTGTCCATCCCTCATTACCTGCAGTAAAGCTTCATCGGAACGTGGCCCCTCACTGCCGGGAGATTGATCTCGCTCTCTGTAATCAAACCAAAGAATCAGACAGACAGGGAGAGACCGTCAGTGACAGTGTCAGAGAGAGAAGGGTTACTGGGAAGATAAATTGTTCGATTTCTTCAACCGCTGGCAACTCATGATGTACGGGGAGTGTGCACGGTGTGCGGGGTGTGTGCACGGTTTGCGGCATGTGTACACGGTGTGCAGTGAGTGTGCACGTTGTGCGGGGAGTGTGCACGGTGTGCGGGGAGTGTGCACGGTGTGCGGGTTGTGCGCACGGTGTGCGGGGTGTGTGCACGGAGTGCGGGGAGAGTGCACCGTGTGCTGGGTGTGTGCACGGTGTGCGGGAAGAGTGCACGGTGTGATGGGTGCATGCGCGGTGTGCGGGGAGTGTGCACCATCTGCGGGGTGTGTGCAGGGTGTGTGGGGTGTGTGCACGGTGTGCGGGGGAGTGTGCACGGTTTGCGTGGGAGTGTGCAAGGTTTGAGAGGAGTGTGCACGGTGTGCGGGGAGTGTGCACGGTGTGTGGGAAGTGTGTACACGGTGTGCGGGGAGTGCGCACGGTGTGTGGGGAGTGTGCTTGGTGTGCGGGGAGTGTGCATGGTGTGCAGGGAGTGCGCACGGTGTGCGGGGTGTGCGCATGGTGTGCGGGGAGAGTGCACGGTGTGCGGGGGGTGTGCACGGTGTGCGGGGAGTGCGCACGGTATGCGGGGAGTGTGCACGGTGTGCGGGGAGTGTGCACGGTGTGCGGGGAGTGTGCACGGTGTGCGGGCTGTGTACAGGGTGTGTGGGGAGTGTGTACGGTGTGCGCGGAGTGTGCACAGTGTGCGGGGAGTGTACACGGTGTGCGGGCTGTGTACAGGGTCTCTTACCCTTCTTTCTCCTCTCGTTGAGCTGCTTCCTCCTCTTGGCCCACCAGCCGATCCTGGGCCTCCTGCAGCTCCTGTTGGATCTGCTCCAGCCGCGTCCCCAGCTCCTGATTGGTCAGATTGAGCTTGAGGTTCTCAGTGCTGGTCTCATCCTGTTTACTGCGCAGAGAGACAAGCTCCGCCTCCAACTGGAATGGATGAACACACAAAGGGTCCGTGTCCAATAATCGATTAAAAGACAATCCTCACAAACATTTTATTCTAAACAATCTCTCTATATCTCTCAGTGTCATTCACTCTCTCTGTCTCTATAATCATCCCTCTTGCTCTGTCAGCCTCACTCGCTCTCTCCACATCATCTCTCTGAGTATCTCTCACTCTCCCCTGTCTCTCTCTCAGTCTGGTATAAGGCTGCAGGATCTAGTTGGTTAATTCCCCACTTGATCTCCAAGCCCCAGCCCCTAGAATCTCGCTGGGAAACCCGTGACACTCCTAGACATTACCCAAGTAGCGGCCATTCTTTCGCTTGGTCTTCCCGCGATATTCTTTGTTATGACCTTTCCCTGAAGGAGTAGCCGACACAAACTGACATCTAAACCAGGACAGCCTGACTCTGATCCAGAGCGGGTTCCAGTACGGCTCGGACCCTTCGTCCCTCTGGTCTAAGAGGAGATCTGAGTCTCTCTGTGGAGACAGCACTGGGAGAGCCAGTTCCTGCAGGAATGAGGCCTTGCTGCTGGTCTAACAGTGGAGAAGCCTGCTTCCCGGGCCCAGCTACCTCTTTGATTCTCTCTGTTGCTCCATCTCTTGCTGAAGCTGCTGCTGTTTCCTCACAGGCTCCATCTCCATCACCGCCAGTCCCCACGGTCACTTCCTGACCTTCGACCCTCAGCTGAGGGAGCCCAGGATCCTCTCCCAGGGGGTCCGGTTTGCTCGATGTGTTGCGAGTCGCTCGGCGTCGGATTGAGCGAGTTCTCTGAAATCTGCGGAGCAGGAATTACAGAGGGAGAACAGGATTACACTGTCTTCACCAGCACCGACTGTAACAGGGCGATGACTGCTCTGTGGCCGGGAGGGGGATCTCAGGGAGATAGGGAGCTCTGTACTATAGGAAGGATGTGGAGGAATTAGAGAGGATAGAGAGCAGATTCACTAGGATGAAGGGCCCTGGTGAGACCACACCTGGAGTACTGTGGACAGTTTTGGTCTCCATATCTAAGGAAGGATATACTTGCCATAGAGGAAGTGCAACGAAGGTTCACCAGACTGGTTCCTGGGATGGGGGGATTGTCCTATGAGGAGAGATTGAGTAGACTAGGCCTATATTCTCTAGAGTTTAGAAGAATGAGAGGTGATCTCATTGAAACATATAAAATTCTTACAGGGCTTGACAGGGTAGATGCAGCGAGGATGTTTCCCCTGGCTGGGGAGTCTAGAACCAGGGGTCACAGTCTCAGAATAAGGGGTCGGTCATTTAGGACTGAGATGAGGAGGAATTTCTTCACTCAGAGGGTGGTGAATCTTTGGAATTCTCTACCCCAGAGGGCTGTGGAGGCTCAGTCGTTGAGTATATTCAAGGCTGAGATCGATAGATTTTTGAATATTAAGGAATCAAGGGATATGGGGATAGTGCAGGAAAGTGGAGATGAGGTAGAAGATCAGCCATGATCTTATTGAATGGCGGAGCAGGCTCGAGGGGCCGAATGGCCGACTCCTGCTCCTATTTCTTATGTTCTTATGATGCTGCCCGGTGTGAGAAATACTAATACACAGGAAGAGTTGGAATGTTCGGGCTGTTTTCATTAGAATGGGGCAGAATACAGCGGGACTTGATGGAGGTGGTTAATGTTCGGAAGGGATGGGACAGAATAGAGAACAACAGAGCAGAAAGGGATATCGGAATTGGGCGGGCACGTGGGATTAGGATCACTGCTCGTCTGGATGTTAAACCCCAACACCGACTGGTTTGGCCGAAGGGCCTGTTTTCTGTGGTGTAAATTCGATGTAATTCTGTGTAACGGACGAGTTAAATACAAATTGACCAATTACACAGACGGGCCAATCGACGGCGGACGCAGTTTAATGTGCGTCAACACTGGGGTGGGAAGGAGAAATTACACTGAATGAAAATAGATCGCTGAGCAAAGGGAGGGAGGAATAGAAATGATCTGCGATCGGCCACATAGACTGGGGAAAGCACAACAGGTCAAATGGTGGCGGCAATGAGTGTCGAGACAGGAGTTGGGGCAGTGTTCGCCAACAATTTGTTTTTGAACCGACAAGGGAGCAGGTTATAGTAGATTTAGCGATGAGTAACGGACCAGAATTAGTTCACCATCTGACGGTAAAGCAGCATCTTGAAATTGTGACCATAATACGACTGAATTTATCTCAGGTTTGAGCGGGAGAAGAGAGAGTCTCAAACAAAGGAATGAGAAATAAATTGACCACAGAAATCTGGGCTGAGCTGTTATTGGGTAAATCCACAGACGAACAGTGCGAAACATTCAAAGAGATATTTGGTACAATCCAAACCCAGTACACACCCCAACAGGCAAAAGCTCCACTTGTGCAGTGAAGCAACCCTGGTCAACAAAGGGGGTAAGAGACAGTATCAAGAGAAGGGAAAAGGCTCGCACACAGGCAAGGAAAAGGGTAAAAGGGTAAATCCAGCAAAGGTGGGAAATAGCAAAAGAGAAAGAAACTTGCAAAGAATATCAACACCAACAGTTAAAGGTTTTATCAATTCATTAAGAGAAAGCGAGAGGTGAGGCAGGAATGTGGGCCCAGTAAAGACAGATGCAGGAGAGACTATAATGGCCAAGAAGGAAATGCCAGACTCATTAAGTGAGGACTTTGTCTCCATTTTCACTATAGAGGAAGAGGATAGAATACCAGTAATAGAAGAGAGCCCAAAATAAATCAAGGGGAAGAACTTATTGGATTCAGCCATGAATTCATTGAATGACGGAACAGGCTCGAAGTGCTGAATGGCCCACCACTGTTCCGATGTAAGACTGGGAGAGAATTCAGGACATCACAACCTTCAAATCAGAATGGATATTTGGTGGAATCTCCACCCCATGGTGTTGTGGGCGAGAGAGGCTGGGGGCGACGCAGTTAATAATGTATGTCCTGAGGAAGGAGCTGGAAATATGTGTGTGGCGTGCGATTAGAGGATACAGGGATGGGGCAATGACTGAGACGATCAAATGCTCCATTGTACACAACACCTCCTGGGAATCTCTTACCCTTCTTTCTCCTCTCGTTGAGCTGCTTCCTCCTCTTGGCCCACCAGCCGATCCTGGGCCTCCTGCAGCTCCTGTTGGATCTGTTCCAGCCGCGTCTCCAGCTCCTGATTGGTCAGATTGAGCTTGAGGTTCTCAGTGCTGGTCTCGTCCTGTTTACTGCGCAGAGAGACAAGCTCCGCCTCCAACTGGAAGGGACAAATATTCAAAGGGACCGCGTCCAGTCACTGATTAAAAGACAATCATCGCGAATCGTGTATTGTAAAACCTCTCTTGCTCTCAGTCTCTTTCTCTGTCAATCTCTCCATCAGACACTAGTTCCAGAAGTGGCGATGGGCTGCAGGATCCAGTGGACCAGCTCCCTGCCCAATTTCCCATCCCCACCCCCCAGAATCACGCTGGGAAACTAGCGAGACTCCAGAGGGAAATCAGCACTAATAATTTCACCCAATTCCCTCACTCGGCAAACCCGCAGAAATGAACATCTCCCAACATCAACTGATTCTCTGCCACGATTAACTCCTGAATACAGGCAACATTTAACAAGGGCGAGCAGTTAGCACTGATTATCGACATTGCGGTATAGCATAATCAGAAAGGATGGGGATGGTAGAAGGAGGGTGGGGTCGCTATACATATTAGAGACAATGTTGGCCCAGAAATTCGGGTCTCCACGGGTGAGTACGGACGGGGTACTCACCCGTAGGCCCAATGGAAGTGCCAGTTACCTGCATGCACTGCGCATGCGCGGGAAACCAGCACTTCCGTTCCCCTGAAAGAAGGGGTTCAGAGTTCGAACGCGTGCGCCGGAGAGGCTGCACGTGCGCATCGAACTTACGTTTTTTTTGCAGGTTTTCCCAGGATGATAAGTCTCCAGAAGTTACACATTTAAAAAGCAGTCGCAAGGCCTGCTTTTTACAAGGTCAGTGGTGAATTAATTAAAATTAAAACATTTTTTCCAGTTTTATTATTTTTAAATACTTTAAAGAAAGGTAAGTTTATTTTTAGACCCGTAAGAAAATAAAATTATTCTTTCAAAAATTTAAATGATTCTTTAAAATAGTTATTTCATGTAAGTTATAGTTTATTTAAAAAATGTGATGTTTTTAAAAAAGTTATTTGAAGAATTAGTGCCGTTTTGGGGCCGCAGTATTTATAAGTCTTGACAGCTCTTCCTGTCAGACTTATGAATGGAGCATTCCCTGCTCCGATTGGCTCCCCATGGCCCACGTGATCCCAGGGGATGCATCGAACTAACTGCGCCCCTGGGATACGCAAGCACTGCGCGCCGGCAGCTGGACCAGGCCCCGGATTGGAATTCCACGGGGGCCCACAGCTCAACGGCCGGCACACTAGGTAAGTGCAGATCGGGGGCTAGCACCCGCGGGAAGCCCCAAACCCAAATTTCTGGGCCACAATGTCAGTCTGAAAAAGGGATTTAACTAACAGAATGTTAGAAGCAGAATTCACATGGATTGAAATAAAAGAAAAGATGGGATTGGTCACGCTAATCGTGCATCCTACAGACCATCCAACTGGAGAGGAAACGGAGGAAGAAATATGTAAACAAATATGTGAAATGAGTAAAGGACATAGAATAATAATCATGGGAGATTTTAACTACCCCCAAATAATCAGGGGAGAAGAGGTGGTGAAAGGGGTAAAGTGAATGGAGTTTATAGAATGTATTCAGGCCTCGTTTCTTACCCAGTGTGGAAAAAGCCCAACAAGAGATGGAGCAACAACAGAAAATGCTGGAAAAACTCAGCAAGTCAGGCAACATCCGTGGAGAGAAATTTGAGTTGACGTTTCGGGTTTGACCCTTCTTCAAAACTGGAGAGAAAACGAACTAGATCGAAGGCAGGGCTGCGATCGGACAAAAGAATAAAAGAACCAAAAGAAGAAAAAGAGATTAGAAGCTAGACGAGATGGTAATAGGCTGTGATTAGGTGTAAAGTGTACTGGCAGGGCAAAAGATAGCTGCCAGGTGTGAGAGAGAAACAAAAGGAAAGGGGGGGGGGGGGAAAGGAAAGGAGTGGAAAAATATGAGTAAAAATGAAATAGGGGCCGAGGTTATGATCTGAAATTGTTGAACTCGATATTGAGACCGGAAGGCTGCAGAGTGCCTAATCGGAAGATGAGGTGCTGTTCCTCGAGTTTACGTTGAGCTTCCGTGGAACAGTACAAGAGGCCAAGGACGGTGAGGTCCGAGTGGGAATGGAGCGGTGAATTGAAATGACAGGCGACCGGAAGCTCGGGGTCACCCTTACGGACTGAACGGAGGTGTTCCGCAAAGCGGTCACCCAATCTGCGTTTGGTCTCCCCAATGTAGAGGAGACCGCATCGTGAGCAGCGAATACAGTATACTAGATTGCGAGAAGTACAAGTAAATCGCTGTTTCACCTGGAAGGGGTGTTTGGGGCCCTGGACAGTGGGGAGGGGGGAGGTATAGGGGCAGGTGTTACATCTCCTCCGCTTGCACGGGAAGGTGCCAGGCGAAGGGGAAGGGCTGTTTGGGGTGATAGAGGAGTGGACTAGGGTGTCTCGGAGAGAGCGGTCCCTGCGGAATGCTGAAAGGGGAGGGGAGGGGAAGATACGTTTGGTGGTGGGATCACTTTGGAGGTAGCGGAAATGCCGGAGGATGATCCGTTGAATGTGGAGGCTGGTGGGGTGAAAGGTGAGGACAAGGGGAACCCTATCGTGGTTCCGGGAGGGAGGGGCAGGGGTGAGGGCAGAGGTGCGGGAGATAGAACTGACACGGTCGAGGGCAGTGTCAACCACGGTAGAGGGGAATCCTCGGTTGCGGAAAAAGGAAGACATGTCTGAAGCACTGGTGTGGAAGGTGGCATTGTCGGAGCAGATACGGCGGAGGCGGAGAAACTGGGAGAATGGAATAGAGTCCTTACAGGAAGCGGGGTGGGAGGAAGTGTAGTCCAGGTAGCTGTGGGAGTCAGTGGGCTTGTAGTAAATATTGGTCGATAACCTATCCCCAGAGATGGAGACGGAGAAGTCGAGGAAGGGAAGGGAAGAGTCAGAGATGGACCATGTGAAGGTGAGGGAAGGGTGGAAATTGGAGGCAAAGTGAATGAAATTGTCAAGTTCGGGGCGAGAGCAGGAAACGGCACCGATACAGTCATCAATGTATCGGAAAAAGAGGTGAGGGAGGGGACCCGAGTAGGACTGGAACAAAGATTGTTCCACATAGCCCACGAAAAGGCAGGCATAGCTAGGACCCATGCGGGTACCCATGGCAACACCTTTGATTTGGAGGAAATGAGTGGAGTTAAAGGAGAAGTTGTTCAATGTGAGAACAAGTTCAGCCAGGCGGAGGAGGGTCGTGGTGGATGGGGACTGGTCGGGCCTCTGTTCGAGGAAGAAGCGGAGTGCCCTCAGGCCATCCGGGTGGGGGATGGAGGCGTAGAGGGATTGTACGTCCATGGTGAAAAGGAAGCGGTTGGGGCCAGGAAACTGGAAACTGTTAAAGTGGCGGAGGGCGTCCGAAGAGTCGCGGATGTAGGTGGGAAGAGACTGGACAAGGGGAGAAAAGATAGAGTCAAGATAGGAAGAGATAAGTTCCGTAGGGCAAGAACAGGCTGAAACGATGGGTCTACCAGGGCAGTCCTGTTTGTGGATCTTGGGAAGGAGGTAGAAGCGGGCTGTGCGGGGTTGGGGAACTATGAGGTTGGTGGCAGCGGGGGGAAGATCTCCAGAGGAGATGAGGTCAGTGACAGTCTTGGAAACGGTGGTTTGATGTTCGGTAGTGGGGTCATGGTCCAGGTGGAGGTAGGAGCAGGTGTCGGAGAGTTGGAGCACTTCTGGATCTCGTAATGGGAAATGAACCAGAGCAGATAAGAGAGGTAAGTGTAGGAGAACATCTAGGCAATAGTGATCACAATATGATAAGGCTTAAGCTAAAGATTGAGAAGGACATAAGTAAGACAAATACCAAAGTAATAAATTGGAAAAAGATCATTTTAAGGGATGACAATGGAAACTGGAAAAAAATACTGACAAAGATAGAAATAGAAACGCAATGGGAAACATTTAAAAGCATGATCAAGAGTGTCCAGGAGAAATATAACCCACTAAAACCCAAGAACAAACTAGCCAGTAATGACACACCAGGTCTGAATAAGATAGAAAGGGGGGAGGTAATGGATAACATCGTCAAACTTTGAGAGGATAAAACCCCTGGTCCGGACGGATTGCATCCACGCATATGAAAAGAAGTTAGGGAAGAGATAGCAGAGGCATTGTTACATATATATCAAAAATATTCATTGGAAAAGGGAACAGTGCCAGAGGATTGGCGGACAGCTAATGCCATGACTATATATAAAAGAGAGAACGAACAAGCCCAGGGAACTGTGGAACAATTAGCTAAACGTCAGTGGTAGGAAAGATAATGGAATCCTTCCTCAAAGATGTAACAGAAAAACATTTGGAAACTGAAAATATAACAAAGAGTGGTCAGCACGGATTTCACAGGGAAGGTCAGGGTTCACCAATAATATGCAACTCTTCAAAGAAGTAACAGAAAGGGTGGATATGGGTAATGTAGTCGATATAATTTGGATTCTGTTCAGAAGATTCTGCCATCATTTCACCCACTCCCCTCTCCCAATTCTCATCCACAGTCAGTGTCCCGGCCCTCTGTCTGAGCCCTGTGATGGGACATGAACCCTCACTGCTCCCCTGGTGTGTACTGTCCATGTACCAGAGCTTACCCTCACACACACACGGGCTGTGACTGAATCCCCCTTTTCCCTGCTGTGTCCATCCCTCATTACCTGCAGAAAAGCTTCATCGGAACGTGGCCCCTCACTGCCGGGAGATTGATCTCGCTCTCTGTAATCAAACCAAAGAATCAGACAGACAGGGAGAGACCGTCAGTGACAGTGTCAGAGAGAGAGGTTACTGGGAAGATAAATTGTTCGATTTCCACAACCGCCGGCAAGCCATGGTGTGCGGGGAGTGTGCAAGGTGAGCGGGGTGTGTGCAAGGTGTGCGGGCTCTGTACACGGTGTGCGGCGTGTGTGCACGGTGTGCGAGGAGTGTGCACGGTGTGCGGGGAGTGTGCACGGTGTGCAAGGTTTGTGCACAGTTTGTGTGCATGGTGTGGGGGAGTGTGCAAGGTCTGCGGGGTGTGTGCATGGTGTGCGAGGTGTGTGCACGGTGTGCGGGCTGTGTGCGGGGAGTGTGCACGGTGTGGGGGAGTGTGCACGGTGTGCGGGGAGTGTGCACGGTGTGCGGGGTGTGTGCACGGTGTGCGAAGAGTTTGCACGGTGTGAGGGGTGTGTGCACCGTGTGCAGTGTGCACAGTGTGCGGGGAGTGTGCACGGTGTGCGGGGAGTGTGCACGGTGTGCGGGGAGTGTGCACGGTGTGCGGGGAGTGTGCACGGTGTGCAGGTAGTGTGCACGGTGTGTGGGCTGTGTACAGGGTCTCTTACCCTTCTTTCTCCTCTCGTTGAGCTGCTTCCTCCTCTTGGCCCACCTGCCGATCCTGGGCCTCCTGCAGCTCCTGTTGGATCTGCTCCAGCCGCGTCTCCAGCTCCTGATTGGTCAGATTGAGCTTGAGGTTCTCAGTGCTGGTCTCGTCCTGTTTACTGCGCAGAGAGACAAGCTCCGCCTCCAACTGCAAGGGAGAACACATAAAGGGACCGCGTCCAATCACCGATTAAAAGACAATCATCGCGAATCGTGTGTTGTAAAACCTCTCTTGCTCTCAGTCTCTTTCTCTGTCTATCTCTCCATCAGACACTAGTTCCAGAAGTGGCGATGGGCTGCAGGATCCAGTGGACCAGCTCCCTGCCCAATTTCCCATCCCCACCCACTAGAATCATGCTGGGAAATTAGCGAGATTCCAGAGGGAAATCATCACTAATAATTTCACCCAATTTCCTCAGTCGGCAAACCCGCAGAAATGAACATTTCCCAACATCAACTGATTCTCTGCCACGATTAACTCCTGAATACAGGCAACATTTAACAAGGGCGAGCAGTTAGCACTGATTATCGACATTGCGGTATAGCATAATCAGAAAGGATGGGGTTGGTAGAAGGAGGGTGGGGTCGCTATACACATTAAAGACAACAAAATGTCAATCAGAAAAAGGGACTTAACTAACAGAATGTTAGAAGCAGAATTCACATGGATTGAAATAAAAGATAAGAAGGGATGGATCACGCTAATCGGGTATCCTACAGACCATCCAACTGGAGAGGAAATGGAGGAAGAAATATGTCAATAAATATGTGAAATGAGTAAAGGACATAGAATAATAATCATGGGAGATTTTAACTACACCCAAATAATCAGGGGAGAAGAGGTTGTGAAAGGGATAAAGTGAATGGAGTTTATAGAATGTGTTCAGGACTCGTTTCTTACCCAGTGTGTAAAAAGCCCAACAAGAGATGGAGCACTTCTGGATCTAGAAATGGAAATGAACCAGTGCAGGTAAGAAAGGTAAGTGTAGGAGAACATCTAGGCAATAGTGATCTCAACATAATAAGGCTTAATCTACAGATTGAGAAGGACTTAAGTAAGACAAATTCCAAAGTAATAAATTGGAAGAGGATCATTTTAAGGGGGTTAGAATGGAAACTGGATAAAAATACTGACAAAGATAGAAATAGAAAAGCAATGGGAAACATTTAAAAGAGTGATCAATATTGTCCAGGAGAAATATAACCCACTAAAACCCAAGAACAAACTAGCCAGTAATGACACACCATGTCTGAATAAGATAGAAAGGGGGGAGATAATGGATAACATCGTCAAACTTTGAGAGGATAAAACCCCTGGTCCGGACGGATTGCATCCACACATATGAAAATAAGTTAGGGAAGAGATAGCAGAGGCATTATTACATATATATCAAAAAATTCATTAGAAAAGGGAACAGTGCCAGAGGATTGGCAGACAGCTAATGCCATGACTATATATAAAAGAGAGAACGAACAAGCCCAGGGAACTACGGAACAATTAGCTTAACATCAGTGGTAGGAAAGATAATGGAATCCTTCCTCACAGATGTAACAGAAAAACATTTGGAAACTGAAAATATAACAAAGAGTGGTCAGCACGGATTTCACAGGGAAGGTCAGGGTTCACCAAATATCATTCAACTCTTCGAAGAAGTAACAGAAAGGGTGGATATGGGTAATGTAGTCGATATAATTTGGATTCTGTTCAGAAGATTCTGCCATTATTTCACCCACTCCCCTCTCCCCATTCTCATCCACAGTCAGTGTCCCGGCCCTCTGTCTGAGCCCAGTGATGGGACATGAACCCTCACTGCTCCCCCGGTGTGTACTGTACATGTACCAGAGCTCACCCTCACACACACACGGGCTGTGACTGAATCCCCCCTTTTCCCTGCTGTGTCCAGCCCTCATTACCTGCAGAAAAGCTTCATCGGAACGTGGCCCCTCACTGCCGGGAGATTGATCTCGCTCTCTGTAATCAAACCAAAGAATCAGACAGACAGGGAGAGACCGTCAGTGGCAGTGTCAGAGAGAGAGGTTACTGGGAAGATAAATTGTTCGATTTCCTGAACTGCCGGCAAGTCATGGTGTGCGGGGAGTGTGCACGGTGTGCGGGGTGTGTGCACAGTTTGCGGCGTGTATGCATGGTGTGCAGTGAGTGTGCACGTTGTGCGGGGAGTGTGCACAGTGTGCGGGGAGTGTGCACGGTGTGCGGGTTGTGCGCACGGTGTGCGGGGTGTGTGCACGGTGTGCCGGGAGAGTGCATGGTGTGCGGTGTGTGTACACGGTGTGTCGGGTGTGTGCACGGTGTGCGGAGAGTGTGCACGGTGTGCCGGGAGAGTGCATGGTGTGCAGAGTGTGTGCACGGTGTGCGGGGTGTGTACACGGTGCGTGGGGTGTGTGTACGATGTGCGAGGAGTGTGCATGGTGTGCGGCATGTGTGCACGGTGTGCGGCGTGTGTGCATCGTATGCGGGGAGTGTGCACGGTGTGCGAGGAGTGTGCACAGTGTGTGAGGATTGTGCACGGTGCGCGGGGTGTGTGTACGGTGTGCGTGCACGGCGTGCGGGGAGTGTGCAAGGTGTGCGGGGTGTGTGCACAGTGTGTGGAGTGTGTGCACGGTGTGCGGGGTGTGTGCACGGTGTGCGGAGTGTGTGCACGGTGTGGGGGGAGTGTGCATGGTGTGCGGGGAGTGTGCAAGGTGTGTGCACAGTGTGCGGGGTGTGTGCACAGTGTGCGGGGAGTGTGCAAGGTGTGCGGGGTGTATGCATGGTGTGCGGGGTGTGTGCACGGTGTGCGGAGTGTGTGCACGGTGTGCGGGGAGTGTGCATGGTGTGCAGGGAGTGTGCAAGGTGTGCGCGGTGTGTGCACAGTGTGCGGGGTGTGTGCACAGTGTGCGGGGATTGTGCCCAGCGTGCGGGGAGTGTGCATGGTGCGCTGGTGTGTGCACGGTGTGCGGGGAGAGTGCACGGTGTGCTGGGTGCATGCACGGAGTGCGTTGAGAGTGCAAGGTGTGCGGGGAGTGTGCACGGCGTGCGGGGTGTGTGCACGGTGTGTGGGGTGTGTGCACGGTGTGCGGGGTGTGTGCAAGGTGTGCGGGGGAGTGTGCACGGTGTGTGGGGTGTGTGTACGGTGCGCAGGGAGTGTGCGGGGTGTGTGCACGGTGTGCGGGGCGTGTGCACAGTGTGTGGGGAGTGTGCACAGTGTGCAAGGTGTGTGCACGGTGTGCGGGGGAGTGTGCGTGGTTTGCGGGGATTGTTCACTGTGTGCGGTGAGTGTGCACGGTGTGCAGGGTGTGTGCGGGGAGTGTGCACGGTGTGCAGGGTGTATGCACGGTGTGCGGGGAGTGTGCACGGTGTGCGAGGTGTGTGCACGGTGTGCGGGGGAGTGTGCACGGTGTGCGGGTAGTGTGCACGGTGTGCGGGGAGTGTGCATGGTGTGCGGGGAGTGTCCCCCATGTGCGGGGCGTGTACACGGTGTGTGGGGTGTGTGCACGGTGTGCGGGCTGTGTGCACGGTGTGCGGGATGTTTGCACGGTGTGCGGGCTGTGTGCACGGTGTGCGGGATGTGTGCACGGTGTGCGGGGTGTGTGCACGGTGAGCAGGGAGTGTGCACGGTGTGCGGGGAGCATGCACGGTGTGCGGGGAGTGTGCACTGTGTGTGGAGAGTGTACACGGTGTGCGGGGTGTGTGCATGGTGTGCGGGGTGTGTGCATGGTGTGCGGGGAGTGTGCACGGTGTGCGGGGAGTGTGCACGGTGTGGGGAGAGTGCACGGTGTGCGGGGTGTGTGCACGGTGTGCGGGGAGTGTGCACGGTGTGCGGGGAGTGTGCACTGTGTGTGGGGAGTGTGCACGGTGTGCGGGGTGTATGCACGGTGTGCGGGGAGTGTGCACAGTGTGCGGGGAGTGTGCACTGTGTGCGGGGAGTGTGCACGGTGTGCGGGGAGTGTGCTCGGTGTGCAGGGAGTGTGCAAGGTCTGCGGGGTGTATGCATGGTGTGTGGAGTGTGTGCACGGTGTGCGGGCTGTGTACAGGGTCTCTTACACTTCTTTCTCCTCTCGTTGAGCTGCTTCCTCCTCTTGGCCCACCAGCCGATCCTGGGCCTCCTGCAGCTCCTGTTGGATCTGCTCCAGCCGCGTCTCCAGCTCCTGATTGGTCAGATTGAGCTTGAGGTTCTCAGTGCTGGTCTCGTCCTGTTTACTGCGCAGAGAGACAAGCTCCGCCTCCAACTGGAAGGGACGAACACACAAAGGGTCCGTGTCCAATCACCGATTAAAAGACAATCCTCACAAATAGTTTATTCTAAACCATCTCTCCATATCTCTCAGTGTCATTCACTCTCTCTGTCTCTATAATCATCCCTCTTGCTCTGTCAGCCTCACTCGCTCTCTCCACATCACCTCTCTGATTATCTCTCTCACTCTCTCCCCTGTCTCTCTCTCAGTCTGGTATAAGGCTGCAGGATCTAGCTGGTTAATTCCTCACTTGATCTCAAATCCCTAGCCCCTAGAATCTCGCTGGGAAACCCGTGACACTCCTAGACATTACCCAAGTAGCGGCCATTCTTTCGCTTGGTCTTCCCGCGATATTCTTTGTTATGACCTTTCCCTGAAGGAGTAGCCGACACAAACTGAGACCTAAACCAGGACAGCCTGACTCTGATCCAGAGCGGGTTCCAGTACGGCTGGGACCCTTCGTCCCTCTGGTCTAAGAGGAGATCTGAGTCTCTGTGTGGAGACAGCACTGGGAGAGCCAGTTCCTGCAGGAATGAGGCCTTGCTGCTGGTCTAACAGTGGAGAAGCCTGCTTCCCGGGCCCAGCTACCTCTTTGATTCTCTCTGTTGCTCCATCTCTTGCTGAAGCTGCTGCTGTTTCCTCACAGGCTCCATCTCCATCACCGCCAGTCCCCACGGTCACTTCCTGACCTTCGACCCTCAGCTGAGGGAGCCCAGGATCCTCTCCCAGGGGGTCCGGTTTGCTCGACGTGTTGCGAGTCGCTCGGCGTCGGATTGAGCGAGTTCTCTGAAATCTGCGGAGCAGGAATTACAGAGGGAGAACAGGATTACACTGTCTTCACCAGCACCGACTGTAACAGGGCGATGACTGCTCTGTGGCCGGGAGGGGGATCTCAGGGAGATAGGGAGCTCTGTACCATAGGAAGGATGTGGAGGAATTAGAGAGGATAGAGAGCAGATTCACTAGGATGAAGGGCCCTGGTGAGACCACACCTGGAGTACTGTGGACAGTTTTGGTCTCCATATCTAAGGAAGGATATACTTGCCATAGAGGAAGTGCAACGAAGGTTCACCAGACTGGTTCCTGGGATGGGGGGATTGTCCTATGAGGAGAGATTGAGTAGACTAGGCCTATATTCTCTAGAGTTTAGAAGAATGAGAGGTGATCTCATTGAAACATAAAAAATTCTTACAGGGCTTGACAGGGTAGATGCAGCGAGGATGTTTCCCCTGGCTGGGGAGTCTAGAACCAGGGGTCACAGTCTCAGAATAAGGGGTCGGCCATTTAGGACTGAGATGAGGAGAAATGTCTTCACTCAGAGGGTGGTGAATCTTTGGAATTCTCGACCCCAGAGGGCTGTGGAGGCTCAGTCGTTGAGTATATTCAAGACAGAGATCGATAGATTTTTGAATATTAAGGAATCAAGGGATATGGGGATAGTGCAGGAAAGTGGAGATGAGGTAGAAGATCAGCCATGATCTTACTGAATGGTGGAGCGGGCTCGAGGGGCCGAATGGCCGACTCCTGCTCCTATTCCTTCTGTTCTTATGATGCTGCCCGGTGTGAGAAATACTAATACACAGGAAGAGTTGGAATGTTCAGGCTGTTTTCATTAGAATGGAGCAGAATACAGCGGGACTTGATGGAGGTGGTTAATGTTCGGAAGGGATGGGACAGAATAGAGAACAACAGAGCAGAAAGGGATATCGGAATGGGGCGGGCACGTGGGATTAGGATCACTGCTCGTCTGGATGATAAACATGAACACCGACTGGTTTGGCCGAAGGGCCTGTTTTCTGTGGTGTAAATTCGATGTAATTCTGTGTAACGGACGAGTTAAATACAAATTGACCAATAACACAGACGGGCCAATCGACGGCGGACGCAGTTTAATGTGGGTCAACACTGGGGCGGGAAGGAGAAATTACACTGAATGAAAATAGATTGATGAGCAAAGAGAGGGAGGAATAGAAATGATCTGCGATTGGCCACATAGACTGGGGAAAGCACAACAGGTCAAATGGTGAAGGCAATGAGTGTCGAGACAGGAGTTGGGGCAGTGTTCGCCAACAATTTGTTTTTGTACGAGACCCCTTGGGTCGGAGCGATCATAATGTGATCGAATTCTTCATTAAGATGGAGAATGAAGTAGTTGACTCAGAGACTAGGGTCCTGAATTTAAATAAAGGAAACTACGATGGTCTGAGGTGCAAATTAGGTAGGATTGATTGGGGAATGTCACTCAAAGGGTAACGGTGGATAGGCAATGGCAAACATTCAAAGATCGCATGGATGAACTGCAGAATTTGTTCATCCCAGTTTGGCATAAAAATAAAGCAAAAATGGTGACTCAACTGTGGCTAATGAGGGAAATTAGGGACAGCATAAGATCCAAGGAGAGGACATATAAATTGGCCAGAAAAAGCAGTAATCCAGAGGATTGGGAGCAGTTTAGGATTCAACAAAGGAGGACAAAGGGATTAATTAAAAAGGGAAAATAGAGTATGAGAGTAAGCTTTCAGGGAACATAAAAACTGACAGTAAGAGCTTTTATAGATATGTGAAGAGAAAAAGATTGGTGAAGTCAATCGTAGGTCCCTTGCAGTCAGAATCAGGGGAATTTATAATGGGGAACAAAGAAATGGCAGACCAATTAAATACAGATTTTGGTTCTGTCTTCACAAAGGACGACACAAATAACCTCCCAGAAATGTCGGGGAACATAGGGTCTGATGAAAGGGTGGAACTGAATGAAACCAGTATTTGTAGGGAAATGGTGTTAGGGAAATTGATGGGATTGAAGGCCGATAAATCCCCAGGGCTTGATAATCTACATCCTAGGGTACTTGAGGAAGTGGCCCTAGAAATAGTAGGTGCATTGCTGGTCATCTTCCAACATTCGATGGAATCTGGAACAGTTCCCATGGATTGGAGGGTAGCTAATGTTACCCCACTATTCAAAAAAGGTGGCAGAGAGAAAACGGGGAATTATAGATCGGTAAGCCTGACATCGGTAGTGGGGAAAATGCCAGAGTCCATTATAAAAGATGTAATAGCAGAGCACTTGGAAAACAGTGACAGGATCGGACAAAGTCAACATGGATTTACAAAAGGTAAATCGTGCTTGACTAATCTACTGGAATTTTTTGAGGATGTAACTGGTAAAATAGATAAGGGAGAACCAGTGGATGTGGTGTATTTGCACTTTCAGAAGGCTTTCGATAAGGTCCCGCATAAGAGATTAGCGTGTAAAGTTAAGGCACATGGGATTGGGGGCAATGTATTGACTTGGATAGAGAACTGGTTGGCAGATGGAAAGCAAAGAGTCGGAATAAACGGGTCTTTTTCCGAGTGGCAGGCAGTGACTAGTGGGGTACCGCAGGGATTGGTCCTAGGACCCCAGCTATTCACAATATATATTAATAATCTAGACAAGGGAACTTGATGTAATATCTCCAAGTTTGCAGATCACACAAAGCTGGGTGGACGTGTGTGCTGTGAGGAGGATGCCAAAAAACTACAGGATGATTTGGGCAGGTTGGATGATTGGGCAGAAGCATGGCGGATGCAATATAACGTGGATAAATGTGAGGTTATCCACTTTGGTGTCAAAAACAGGAAGGCATATTATTATCTGAATGGCAATAGATTGGGAGAAGGGGAAGTGCAACGAGACCTGGGTGTCCTTGTGCACCAGTCGCTGAAGGTAAGCATGCAGGTGCAGCAGGCGGTTAAGGTGGCAAATGGTATGTTGGCCTTCATAGGGAGAGGGTTTGAGTACAGGAACAAGGATGTCTTGCTACAGTTGTACAGGGCCTTGGTGAGACCACATCTTGAGTATTGTGTGCAGTTTTGGTCACCTTATCTGAGGAAGGATATTCTTGCCATGGAAGGAGTTCAGCAAAGATTCACCAGGCTGATACCTGGGATGGCAGGTATGACGTATGAGGACAGATTGGGTCAATTGGGCTTATACTCACTGGAGTTTAGAAGAATGAGAGGGGATCTCATTGAAACTTATAAAATTCTGGCAGGACTGGACAGACTGGATGCAGGGAGGATGTTCCCGATGGTCGGGGAATCCAGAACTAGGGGTCACAGACTAAGGATAAGGGGCAAGCCTTTTAGGACAGAGATGAGGAGGAATTTCTTCACCCAGAGAGTGGTGAACCTGTGGAATTCTCTACCACAGAAGGCAGTAGAGGCCAAGTCATTAAATATATTCAAGAAGGAGTTAGACATATTTCTTAAGGCTAAAGGGATCAAGGGATATGGGGAGAAAGCAGGGACAGGGTACTGAATTTGGATGATCAGCCATGATCGCATTGAATGGCGGAGCAGGCTCGAGGGGCCGAATGGCCGACTCCTGCTCCTATCTTCTATGTTTCTATGTTTCTATGAACCGACAAGGGAGCAGGTTATAGTAGATTTAGTGATGAGCAACGGACCAGAATTAGTTCACCATCTGACGGTAAAGCAGCATCTTGAAATTGTGACCATAATACGACTGAATTTATCTCAGGTTTGAGCGGGAGAAGAGAGAGTCTCAAACAAAGGAATGAGAAATAAATTGACCACAGAAATCTGGGCTGAGCTGTTATTGGGTAAATCCACAGACGAACAGTGCGAAACATTCAAAGAGATATTTGGTACAATCCAAACCCAGTACACACCCCAACAGGCAAAAGCTCCACTTGTGCAGTGAAGCAACCCTGGTCAACAAAGGGGGTAAGAGACAGTATCAAGAGAAGGGAAAAGGCTCACACACAGGCAAGGAAAAGGGTAAAAGGGTAAATCCAGCAAAGGTGGGAAATAGCAAAAGAGAAAGAAACTTGCAAAGAATATCAACACCAACAGTTAAAGGTTTTATCAATTCATTAAGAGAAAGCGAGAGGTGAGGCAGGAATGTGGGCCCAGTAAAGACAGATGCAGGAGAGACTATAATGGCCAAGAAGGAAATGCCAGACTTGTTAAGTGAGGACTTTGTCTCCATTTTCACTATAGAGGGAGAGGATAGAATACCAGTGATGCGCCATCAATTACTCAAAAGACTGAAGTTGAGCGAGTAACAATCAGGCTTTTATTAACTAAAGAATGAAGGTCTTGTCTCGAGTGGTCGACCCGTCCAGAATACTAAGGGACTGGGAGGTAGTCACTTATATACCTGGAATAGTGGGAGGAGTCAGCCGAGGCATGTCCAGACCTGTACCTAGTGGAATACACATACAGACACAGACAGGTATGACAGTGGTTTACCACAACCAGTAATAGAAGAGAGCCCAAAATAAATCAAGGGGAAGAACTTATTGGATTCAGCCATGAATTCATTGAATGACGGAACAGGCTCGAAGTGCTGAATGGCCCACCACTGTTCCGATGTAAGACTGGGAGAGAATTCAGGACATCACAACCTTCAAATCAGAATGGATATTTGGTGGAATCTCTGCCCCATGGTGTAGTGGGTGAGAGAGGCTGGGGGCGACGCAGTTAATAATGTATGTCCTGAGGAAGGAGCTGGAAATATGTGTGTGGCGTGCGATTAGAGGATACAGGGATGGGGCAATGACTGAGACGATCAAATGCTCCATGGGACACAACACCTCCTGGGAATCTCTTACCCTTCTTTCTCCACTTGTTGAGCTGCTTCCTCCTCTTGGCCCACCAGCCGATCCTGGGCCTCCTGCAGCTCCTGTTGGATCTGCTCCAGCCGAGCCTCCAGCTCCTGATTGGTCAGATTGAGCTTGAGGTTCTCAGTGCTGGTCTCGTCCTGTTTACTGCGCAGAGAGACAAGCTCCGCCTCCAACTGGAAGGGAGAACACACAAAGGGACCGCGTCCAATCAGCGATTTAAAGACAATCCTCACGAATCGTGTATTGTAAAACCTCTCTTGCTCTCAGTCTCTTTCTCTGTCAATCTCTCCATCAGACACTAATTCCAGAAGTGGCGATGGGCTGCAGGATCCAGTGGACCAGCTCACTGCCCAATTTCTCATCCCCACCCCCCAGAATCACGGTGGGAAACTAGCGAGACTCCAGAGGGAAATCATCACTAATAATTTCACCCAATTCCCTCAGTCGGCAAACCCGCAGAAATGAACATTTCCCAACATCAACTGATCCTCTGCCACGATTAACTCCTGAATACAGGCAACATTTAACAAGGGCAAGCAGTCAGCACTGATTATCGACATTGCGGTATAGCATAATCAGAAAGGATGGGGATGGTAGAAGGAGGGTGGGGTCGCTATACACATTAGAGGCAACATAATGGCAGTTTGAAAAAGGGACTTAACTAACAGAATGTTAGAAACAGAATCCACATGGATTGAAATAAAAGATAAGGGATGGATCACGCTAATTGGGTATCCTACAGGCCATCCAACTGGAGAGGAAACGGAGGAAGAAATATTTAAACATATATGTGAAATGAGTAAAGGACATAGAATAATAATCATGGGAGATTTTAACTACCCCCAAATAATCAGGGGAGAAGAGGTGGTGAAAGGGGTAAAGTGAATGGAGTTTATAGAACGTGTTCAGGACTCGTTCCTTACCCAGTGTGTAAAAAGCCCAACAAGAGATGGAGCACTTCTGGATCTAGTAATGGGAAATGAACCAGAGCAGGTAAGAGAGGTAAGTTTCGGAGAACATCTAGGCAATAGTGATCACAACATAATAAGGTTTAAGCTAAAGATTGAGAAGGACATAAGTAAGACAAATACCAAAGTAATAAATTGGAAAAAGATCATTTTAAGGGGGTTAGAATGGAAACTGGAAATAAATACTGACAAAGATAGAAATAGAAAAGCAATGGGTAACATTTAAAAGAATGATCAATAGTGTCCAGGAGAAAATAACGCACTAAAACCCAAGAACAAACGAGCCAGTAATGACACACCATGTCTGAATAAGATAGAAAGGGGGGAGATAATGGATAACATCGTCAAACTTTGAGAGGATAAAACCCCTGGTCCGGACGGATTGCATCCACACATATGAAAAGAAGTTAGGGAAGAGATAGCAGAGGCATTGTTACATATATATCAAAAATATTCATTGGAAAAGGGAACAGTGCCAGAGGACTGGCGGACAGCTAATGCCAGGACTATATATAAAAGAGAGAACGAACAAGCCCAGGGAACTACGGAACAATTAGCTAAACGTCAGTGGTAGGAAAGATAATGGAATCCTTCCTCAAAGATGTAACAGAAAAACATTTGGAAACTGAAAATATAACAAAGAGTGGTCAGCACGGATTTCACAGGGAAGGTCAGGGTTCACCAATAATATTCAACTCCTCGAAGAAGTAACAGAAAGGGTGGATATGGGTAATGTAGTCGATATAATTTGGATTCTGTTCAGAAGATTCTGCCACTATTTCACCCACTCCCCTCTCCCCATTCTCATCCACAGTCAGTGTCCCGGCCCTCTGTCTGAACCCAGTGATGGGACATGAACCCTCACTGCTCCCCCGGTGTGTACTGTCCATGTACCAGAGCTCACCCTCACACACACACGGGCTGTGACTGAATCCCCCCTTTTCCCTGCTGTGTCCATCCCTCATTACCTGCAGAAAAGCTTCATCGGAACGTGGCCCCTCACTGCCGGGAGATTGATCTCGCTCTCTGTAATCAAACCAAAGAATCAGACAGACAGGGAGAGACCGTCAGTGGCAGTGTCAGAGAGAAGGGTTACTGGGAAGATAAATTGTTCGATTTCCTGAACCGCCGGCAATTCATGGTGTGCGGGGAGTGTGCACAGTGTGAGGGGTGTGTGGTGAGTGTGCAGTGTGTGTACACGGTGTGCGGGGAGTGTGCACAGTGTGCGGGGAGTGTGCACGGTGTGCGGGGTGTGTGCACGGTGTGCGGGGTGTGTGCACCGTGTGCGGGGAGTGTGCACGTTGTGCAGGGTCTGTGCACGGTGTGCGGGGAAAGTGCAAGGTGTGTGGGGTGTGTGCACAGTGTGCGGGGAGAGTGCAAGGTGTGCGGGGTGTGTGCACGGTGTGTGGGGAGAGTGCACGGTGTGCGGGGTGTGTGCACAGTGTGCAGGGAGTGTGCAAGGTGTGCGGGGAGTTTGCACGGTGTGCAGGGAGTGTGCACGGTGTGCAGGGAGAGTGCACGGTGTGCGGGGAGTGTGCATGGTGAGCCAGGTGTGTGCGGGGTGTGCGAGGAGTGTGCACGGTGTGCGGGGAGTGTGCACGGTTTGCAGGGAGTGTGCACGGTGTGCGGGGTGTGTGCACGGTGTGCGGGGAGTGTGCACGGTGTGCGGCGTGTGTGCACGGTGTGCGGGTTGTGTGCACGGTGTGCAGGGAGTGTGCACGGTGTGCAGGGTGTGTGCACGGTGTGCGGGGAGTGTGCAAGGTGTGTGGGGTGTGTGCACGGTGTGCGGGCTGTGTGCACGGTGTGCGGGGAGTGTGCACGTTGTGCGGGGTGTGTGCACGGTGTGCAGGGAGTGTGCACGGTGTGCAGGGTGTGTGCACGGTATGCGGGGAGTGTGCACGGTGTGCGGGGTGTGTGCACGGTGTGCAGGGAGTGTGCACGCTGTGTGGGGTGTGTGCACGGTGTGCGGGGTGTGTGCACGGTGTGCGGGGAGTGTGCACGGTGTGCGGGGTGTGTGCACGGTGTGTGGGGAGTGTGCACGGTGTGCGGGGAGTGTGCACGGTGTGCGGGGTGCGTGCACGGTGTGCGGGGAGTGTGCACGGTGTGCGGGGAGTGTGCACGGTGTGCGGGGTGTGTGCATGGTGTGTGGGGTGTGTGCACGGTGTGCGGGGAGAGTGCAAGGTGTGCGGGGTGTGTGCACGGTGTGCGGGGACAGTGCACGGTGTGCCAGGTGTGTGCACGATGTGTGGGCAGTGTGTACGGTGTGCGGGGAGTGTGCACAGTGTGCGGGGAGTGTGCACGGTGTGTGGGGTGTGTGCAAGGTGTGCGGGGTGTGTGCACCTTGTGCGGGGAGTGTGCACGTTGTGCAGGGTGTGTGCACGGTGTGCGGGGAATCTGCAAGGTGTGTGGGGTGTGTTCACGGTGTGCGGGGAGAGTGCAAGGTGTGCGGGGTGTGTGCACGGTGTGCGGGGAGAGTGCACGGTGTGCGGGGAGTGTGCACGGTTTGCGGGGAGTGCACAGGGTGTGCGGGGTTTGTGCACGGTGTGCAGGGAGTGTGCACGGTGTGCAGGGAGTGTGCACGGTGTGCGGGGAGAGTGCACGGTGTGCCAGGTGTGTGCACGATGTGTGGGCAGTGTGTACGGTGTGCGGGGAGTGTGCACGGTGTGCGGGGGTTGTGCACGATGTGCGAGGTGTGTGCACGGTGTGCGGGGTGTGTGCGGGGTGCGCGGGGACTGTGCAATTTGTGCGGGGAGTGTGCACGGTTTGCGGGGAGTGTGCTCGGTGTGTGGGGTGTGTGCACGGTGTGCGGGGAGTGTGCACGGTGTGCGGGGAGTGTGCACGGTGTGCGGGGTGTGTGCACGGTGTGCAGGGAGTGTGCACGGTGTGCAGGATGTGTGCACCGTGTGCGGGGACTGTGCAAGGTGTGTGGGGTGTGTGCACGGTGTGCGGGGTGTGTGCAAGGTGTGCGGGGTGTGTGCACGGTGTGCGGGGAGAGTGCACGGTGTGCGGGGAGTGTGCACGGTGTGTGGGGAGGGTGCACTGTGTGTGGGGAGTGTGCACAGTGTGCGGGGAGTGTGCACGGTGTAAGGGGTGTGTGCACGGTGTGCTGTGTGTATACACGGTGTGCGGGGAGTGTGCACAGTGTGCGGGGAGTGTGCACGGTGTGCGGGCTGTGTGCACGGTGTGCGGGGAGTGTGCACAGTGTGCGGGCTGTGTACAGGGTCTCTTACCCTTCTTTCTCCACTCGTTGAGCTGCTTCCTCCTCTTGGCCCACCTGCCGATCCTGGGCCTCCTGCAGCTCCTGTTGGATCTGCTCCAGCCGTGTCTCCAGCTCCTGATTGGTCAGATTGAGCTTGAGGTTCTCAGTGCTGGTCTCGTCCTGTTTACTGCGCAGAGAGACAAGCTCCGCCTCCAACTGCAAGGGAGAACACATAAAGGGACCGCGTCCAATCACCGATTAAATGACAATCATCGCGAATCGTGTGTTGTAAATCCTCTCTTGCTCTCAGTCTCTTTCTTTGTCAATCTCTCCATCAGACACGAGTTCCAGAAGTGGCGATAGGCTGCAGGATCCAGTGGACCAGCTCCCTGCCCAAATTTCCCATCCCCACCCCCCAGAATCACGGTGGGAAACTAGCGAGATTCCAGAGGGAAATCATCACTAATAATTTCACCCAATTCCCTCAGTCGGCAAACCCGCAGAAATGAACATCTCCCAACATCAACTGATTCTCTGCCACGATTAACTCCTGAATACAGGCAACATTTAACAAGGGCGAGCAGTCAGCACTGATTATCGACATTGCGGTATAGCATAATCAGAAAGGATGGGGATGGTAGAAGGAGGGTGGGGTCGCTATACACATTAAAGACAACAAAATGTCAATCAGAAAAAGGGACTTAACTAACAGAATGTTAGAAGCAGAATTCACATGGATTGAAATAAAAGATATGAAGGGATGGATCACGCTAATCGGGTATCCTACAGACCATCCAACTGGAGAGGAAACGGAGGAAGAAATATTTAAACAAATATGTGAAATGAGTAAAGGACATAGAATAATAATCATGGGAGATTTTAACTACCCCCAAATAATCAGGGGAGAAGAGGTGGTGAAAGGGGTAAAGTGAATGGAGTTTATAGAATGTGTTCAGGCCTCGTTTCTTACCCAGTGTGTAAAAAGCCCAACAAGAGATGGAGCACTTCTGGATCTAGTAATGGGAAATGAACCAGAGCAGATAAGAGAGGTAAGTGTAGGAGAACATCTGGGCAATAGTGATCACAACATAATAAGGTTTAAGCTAAAGATTGAGAAGGACATAAGTGAGACAAATACCAAAGTAATAAATTGGAAAAAGATCATTTTAAGGGGGTTAGAATGGAAACTGGAAAAAAATCCTGACAAAGATAGAAATAGAAAAGCAATGGGTAACATTTAAAAGAATCGTCAATAGTGTCCAGGGGAAAATAACGCACTAAAACCCAAGAACAAACTAGCCAGTAATGACACACCATGTCTGAATAAGATAGAAAGGGGGGAGGTAATGGATAACATCGTCAAACTTTGAGAGGATAAAACCCCTGGTCCAGACGGATTGCATCCACGCATTTGAAAAGAAGTTAGGGAAGAGATAGCAGAGGCATTGTTACATATATATCAAAAAAATTCATTGGAAAAGGGAACAGTGCCAGAGGATTGGCGGACAGCTAATGCCATGACTATATATAAAAGAGAGAACGAACAAGCCCAGGGAACTACAGAACAATTAGCTAAACGTCAGTGGTAGGAAAGATAATGGAATCCTTCCTCAAAGATGTAACAGAAAAACATTTGTAAACTGAAAATATAACAAAGAGTGGTCAGCACGGATTTCACAGGGAAGGTCAGGGTTCACCAAATATCATTCAACTCTTCGAAGAAGTAACAGAAAGGGTGGATATGGGTAATGTAGTCGATATAATTTGGATTCTGTTCAGAAGATTCTGCCATCATTTCACCCACTCCCGTCTCCCCATTCTCATCCCCAGTCAGTGTCCCGGCCCTCTGTCTGAGCCCAGTGATGGGACATGAACCCTCACTGCTCCCCCGGTGTGTACTGTCCATGTACCAGAGCTCACCCTCACACACACACGGGCTGTGACTGAATCCCCCCTTTTCCCTGCTGTGTCCAGCCCTCATTACCTGCAGAAAAGCTTCATCGGAACGTGGCCCCTCACTGCCGGGAGATTGATCTCGCTCTCTGTAATCAAACCAAAGAATCAGACAGACAGGGAGAGACCGTCAGTGACAGTGTCAGAGACAGAGGTTACTGGGAAGATAAATTGTTCGATTTCCACAACCGCCGGCAAGCCATGGTGTGCGTGGTGTGTGCACGGTTTGCGGGGTGTCTGCACGGTGTGCGGGGTGTCTGCACAGTGTGCGGGGTGTGTGCATGGATTGCGGGGTGTGTGCACGGTGTGCGGGGAGTGTGCACGATGAGCGGGGTGTCTGCACGGTGTGCGGGCTGTCTGCACGGTGTGCGGGGTGTGTGTATGGTGTGCGGGGTGTGTGCACGGTGTGCGGGGTGTGTGCATGGTGTGCGGGGTGTGTGCACGGTGTTCGTGGAGTATGCAAGGTGTGCAGGGAGTGGGCACGGTGTGCGGGGAGTGAGCACGGTGTGCGGGGCGTGTGCACGGTGTGCGCGGACTGTGCACAGTGTGCGGGGTGTGTGCACGGTGTGCGAAGAGTTTGCACGGTGTGAGGGGTGTGTGCACCGTGTGCAGTGTGTGTACACGGTGTGCGGGGAGTGTGCACAGTGTGCGGGGAGTGTGCACGGTGTGCGGGGTGTGTGCACGGTGTGCGGGGAGTGCGCACGGTGTGCGGGGAGTGTGCACGGTGTGCGGGCTGTGTACAGGGTCTCTTACCCTTCTTTCTCCTCTCGTTGAGCTGCTTCCTCCTCTTGGCCCACCTGCCGATCCTGGGCCTCCTGCAGCTCCTGTTGGATCTGCTCCAGCCGTGTCTCCAGCTCCTGATTGGTCAGATTGAGCTTGAGGTTCTCAGTGCTGGTCTCGTCCTGTTTACTGCGCAGAGAGACAAGCTCCGCCTCCAACTGCAAGGGAGAACACATAAAGGGACCGCGTCCAATCACCGATTAAAAGACAATCCTCACGAATCGTGTATTGTAAAACCTCTCTTGCTCTCAGTCTCTTTCTCTGTCTATCTCTCCATCAGACACTAATTCCAGAAGTGGCGATGGGCTGCAGGATCCAGTGGACCAGCTCCCTGCCCAATTTCCCATCCCCACCCCCCAGAATCACGCTGGGAAACTAGCGAGACTCCAGAGGGAAAACGTCACTAGTAATTTCACCCAATTCCCTCAGTCGGCAAACCCGCAGAAATGAACATTTCCCAACATCAACTGATCCTCTGCCACGATTAACTCCTGAATACAGGCAACATTTAACAAGGGCGAGCAGTTAGCACTGATTATCGACATTGCGGTATAGCATAATCAGAAAGGATGGGGATGGTAGAAGGAGGGTGGGGTAGCTATACACATTAGAGGCAACATAATGGCAGTCTGAAAAAGGGACTTAACTAACAGAATGTTAGAAGCAGAATTCACATGGATTGAAATAAAAGATAAGAAGGGATGGATCACATTAATCGGGTATCCTACAGACCATCCAACTGGAGAGGAAACGGAGGAAGAAATATTTAAACAAATATGTGAAATGAGTAAAGGACATAGAATAATAATCATGGGAGATTTTAACTACCCCCAAATAATCAGGGGAGAAGAGGTGGTGAAAGGGGTAAAGTGAATGGAGTTTATAGAATGTGTTCAGGCCTCGTTTCTTACCCAGTGTGTAAAAAGCCCAACAAGAGATGGAGCACTTCTGGATCTAGTAATGGGAAATGAACCAGAGCAGATAAGAGAGGTAAGTGTAGGAGAACATCTGGGCAATAGTGATCACAACATAATAAGGTTTAAGCTAAAGATTGAGAAGGACATAAGTGAGACAAATACCAAAGTAATAAATTGGAAAAAGATCATTTTAAGGGGGTTAGAATGGAAACTGGAAAAAAAATCCTGACAAAGATAGAAATAGAAAAGCAATGGGTAACATTTAAAAGAATGATCAATAGTGTCCAGGAGAAAATAACGCACTAAAACCCAAGAACAAACTAGCCAGTAATGACACACCATGTCTGAATAAGATAGAAAGGGGGGAGATAATGGATAACATCGTCAAACTTTGAGAGGATAAAACCCCTGGTCCGGACGGATTGCATCCACACATATAAAAAGAAGTTAGGGAAGAGATAGCAGAGGCATTGTTACATATATATCAAAAAAATTCATTGGAAAAGGGAACAGTGCCAGAGGATTGGCGGACAGCTAATGCCATGACTATATATAAAAGAGAGAACGAACAAGCCCAGGGAACTGTGGAACAATTAGCTAAACGTCAGTGGTAGGAAAGATAATGGAATCCTTCCTCAAAGATGTAACAGAAAAACATTTGGAAACTGAAAATATAACAAAGAGTGGTCAGCACGGATTTCACAGGGAAGGTCAGGGTTCACCATTAATATTCAACTCTTCAAAGAAGTAACAGAAAGGGTGGATATGGGTAATGTAGTCGATATAATTTGGATTCTGTTCAGAAGATTCTGCCATCATTTCACCCACTCCCGTCTCCCCATTCTCATCCACAGTCAGTGTCCCGGCCCTCTGTCTGAGCCCAGTGATGGGACATGAACCCTCACTGCTCCCCCGGTGTGTACTGTCCATGTACCAGAGCTCACCCTCACACACACACGGGCTGTGACTGAATCCCCCCTTTTCCCTGCTGTGTCCAGCCCTCATTACCTGCAGAAAAGCTTCATCGGAACGTGGCCCCTCACTGCCGGGAGATTGATCTCGCTCTCTGTAATCAAACCAAAGAATCAGACAGACAGGGAGAGACCGTCAGTGGCAGTGTCAGAGAGAGAGGTTACTGGGAAGATAAATTGTTCGATTTCCTCAAACGCCGGCAACTCATGGTGTGCGGGGAGTGTGCACAGTGTGCGGGGAGTGTGCACGATGTGCGGGTGTGTGCACGGTGTGCGGGGAGTGTGCACGATGTGCGGGGTGTGTGCACGGTGTGCGTGGTGTGTGCACGGTTTGCGGGGTGTCTGCACGGTGTGCGGGGTGTCTGCACAGTGTGCGGGGTGTGTGCAAGGTGTGTGGGGTGTGTGCACGGTGTGCGGGGAGTGTGCACGATGTGCGGGGTGTCTGCACGGTGTGCGGGCTGTCTGCACGGTGTGCGGGGTGTGTGTATGGTGTGCGGGGTGTGTGCACGGTGTGCGGGGTGTGTGCATGGTGTGCGGGGTGTGTGCACGGTGTTCGTGGAGTATGCAAGGTGTGCAGGGAGTGGGCACGGTGTGCGGGGAGTGAGCACGGTGTGCGGGGCGTGTGCACGGTGTGCGCGGACTGTGCACAGTGTGCGGGGTGTGTGCACGGTGTGCGAAGAGTTTGCACGGTGTGAGGGGTGTGTGCACCGTGTGCAGTGTGTGTACACGGTGTGCGGGGAGTGTGCACAGTGTGCGGGGAGTGTGCACGGTGTGCGGGGTGTGTGCACGGTGTGCGGGGAGTGCGCACGGTGTGCGGGGAGTGTGCACGGTGTGCGGGCTGTGTACAGGGTCTCTTACCCTTCTTTCTCCTCTCGTTGAGCTGCTTCCTCCTCTTGGCCCACCTGCCGATCCTGGGCCTCCTGCAGCTCCTGTTGGATCTGCTCCAGCCGTGTCTCCAGCTCCTGATTGGTCAGATTGAGCTTGAGGTTCTCAGTGCTGGTCTCGTCCTGTTTACTGCGCAGAGAGACAAGCTCCGCCTCCAACTGCAAGGGAGAACACATAAAGGGACTGCGTCCAATCACCGATTAAAAGACAATCCTCACGAATCGTGTATTGTAAAACCTCTCTTGCTCTCAGTCTCTTTCTCTGTCTATCTCTCCATCAGACACTAATTCCAGAAGTGGCGATGGGCTGCAGGATCCAGTGGACCAGCTCCCTGCCCAATTTCCCATCCCCACCCCCCAGAATCACGCTGGGAAACTAGCGAGGCTCCAGAGGGAAAACATCACTAATAATTTCACCCAATTCCCTCAGTCGGCAAACCCGCAGAAATGAACATTTCCCAACATCAACTGATCCTCTGCCACGATTAACTCCTGAATACAGGCAACATTTAACAAGGGCGAGCAGTCAGCACTGATTATCGACATTGCGGTATAGCATAATCAGAAAGGATGGGGATGGTAGAAGGAGGGTGGGGTAGCTGTACACATTAGAGGCAACATAATGGCAGTCTGAAAAAGGGACTTAACTAACAGAATGTTAGAAGCAGAATTCACATGGATTGAAATAAAAGATAAGAAGGGATGGATCACATTAATCGGGTATCCTACAGACCATCCAACTGGAGAGGAAACGGAGGAAGAAATATTTAAACAAATATGTGAAATGAGTAAAGGACATAGAATAATAATCATGGGAGATTTTAACTACCCCCAAATAATCAGGGGAGAAGAGGTGGTGAAAGGGGTAAAGTGAATGGAGTTTATAGAATGTGTTCAGGCCTCGTTTCTTACCCAGTGTGGAAAAAGCCCAACAAGAGATGGAGCACTTCTGGATCTAGTAATGGGAAATGAACCAGAGCAGATAAGAGAGGTAAGTGTAGGAGAACATCTAGGCAATAGTGATCACAACATAATAAGGCTTAAGCTAAAGATTGAGAAGTAAGACAAATACCAAAGTAATACATTGGAAAAAGATCATTTTAAGGGGGTTAGAATGGAAACTGGAAATAAATACAGACAAAGATAGAAATAGAAAAGCAATGGGTAACATTTAAAAGAATGGTCAATAGTGTCCAGGAGAAAATAACGCACTAAAACCCAAGAACAAACTAGCCAGTAATGACACACCATGTCTGAATAAGATAGAAAGGGGGGAGATAATGGATAACATCGTCAAACTTTGAGAGGATAAAACCCCTGGTCCGGACGGATTGCATCCACGCATATGAAAAGAAGTTAGGGAAGAGAAAGCAGAGGCATTGTTACATATATATCAAAAATATTCATTGGAAAAGGGAACAGTGCCAGAGGATTGGCGGACAGCTAATGCCATGACTATATATAAAAGAGAGAACGAACAAGCCCAGGGAACTGTGGAACAATTAGCTAAACGTCAGTGGTAGGAAAGATAATGGAATCCTTCCTCAAAGATGTAACAGAAAAACATTTGGAAACTGAAAATATAACAAAGAGTGGTCAGCACGGATTTCACAGGGAAGGTCAGGGTTCACCAATAATATTCAACTCTTCGAAGAAGTAACAGAAAGGGTGGATATGGGTAATGTAGTCGATATAATTTGGATTCTGTTCAGAAGATTCTGCCATTATTTCACCCACTCCCCTCTCCCCATTCTCATCCACAGTCAGTGTCCCGGCCCTCTGTCTGAGCCCAGTGATGGGACATGAACCCTCACTGCTCCCCCGGTGTGTACTGTCCATGTACCAGAGCTCACCCTCACACACACACGGGCTGTGACTGAATCCCCCTTTTCCCTGCTGTGTCCATCCCTCATTACCTGCAGAAAAGCTTCATCGGAACGTGGCCCCTCACTGCCGGGAGATTGATCTCGCTCTCTGTAATCAAACCAAAGAATCAGACAGACAGGGAGAGACCGTCAGTGGCAGTGTCAGAGAGAGAGGTTACTGGGAAGATAAATTGTTCGATTTACACAACCGCCGGCAACTCATGATGTGCGGGGAGTGTGCACAGTGTGCGGGGAGTGTGCACGATGTGCGGGGTGTGTGCACGGTGTGCGGGGAGTGTGCACGATGTGCGGGGTGTGTGCACGGTGTGCGGGGAGTGTGCACGGTGTGCGGGGTGTGTGCACGGTGTGCGGGGTGTGTGCACGGTGTGCAGGGTGTGTGCATGGTGTGCGGGGTGTGAGCACGGTGTTCGTGGAGAATGCAAGGTGTACAGGGAGTGGGCACGGTGTGCGGGGCGTGTGCACGGTGTGCGCGGACTGTGCACAGTGTGCGGGGTGTGTGCACGGTGTGCGAAGAGTTTGCACGGTGTGAGGGGTGTGTGCACCGTGTGCAGTGTGTGTACACGGTGTGCGGGGAGTGTGCACAGTGTGCGGGGAGTGTGCACGGTGTGCGGGGTGTCTGCACGGTGTGCGGGGTGTGTGCACGGTGTGCGGGGTGTGTGCACGGTGTGCGGGGTGTGTGCACGGTGTGCGGGGTGTGTGCACGGTGTGCGGGGTGTCTGCACGGTGTGCGGGGTGTGTGCACGGTGTGCGGGGTGTGTGCACGGTGTGCGGGGTGTGTGCACGGTGTGCGGGGTGTGTGCACGGTGTTCGTGGAGTATGCAAGTTGTGCAGGGAGTGGGCACGGTGTGCGGGGAGTGAGCACGGTGTGCGGGGCGTGTGCACGGTGTGCGCGGACTGTGCACAGTGTGCGGGGTGTGTGCACGGTGTGCGAAGAGTTTGCACGGTGTGAGGGGTGTGTGCACCGTGTGCAGTGTGTGTACACGGTGTGCGGGGAGTGTGCACAGTGTGCGGGGAGTGTGCACGGTGTGCGGGGTGTGTGCACGGTGTGCGGGGAGTGTGTACGGTGTGCGGGGAGTGCGCACGGTGTGCGGGGAGTGTGCACGGTGTGCGGGCTGTGTACAGGGTCTCTTACCCTTCTTTCTCCTCTCGTTGAGCTGCTTCCTCCTCTTGGCCCACCTGCCGATCCTGGGCCTCCTGCAGCTCCTGTTGGATCTGCTCCAGCCGCGTCTCCAGCTCCTGATTGGTCAGATTGAGCTTGAGGTTCTCAGTGCTGGTCTCGTCCTGTTTACTGCGCAGAGAGACAAGCTCCGCCTCCAACTGCAAGGGAGAACACATAAAGGGACCGCGTCCAATCACCGATTAAAAGACAATCCTCACGAATCGTGTATTGTAAAACCTCTCTTGCTCTCAGTCTCTTTCTCTGTCTATCTCTCCATCAGACACGAGTTCCAGAAGTGGCGATGGGCTGCAGGATCCAGTGGACCAGCTCCCTGCCCAATTTCCCATCCCCACCCCCCAGAATCACGCTGGGAAACTAGCGAGACTCCAGAGGGAAAACGTCACTAGTAATTTCACCCAATTCCCTCAGTCGGCAAACCCGCAGAAATGAACATTTCCCAACATCAACTGATCCTCTGCCACGATTAACTCCTGAATACAGGCAACATTTAACAAGGGCGAGCAGTCAGCACTGATTATCGACATTGCGGTATAGCATAATCAGAAAGGATGGGGATGGTAGAAGGAGGGTGGGGTAGCTATACACATTAGAGGCAACATAATGGCAGTCTGAAAAAGGGACTTAACTAACAGAATGTTAGAAGCAGAATTCACATGGATTGAAATAAAAGATAAGAAGGGATGGATCACATTAATCGGGTATCCTACAGACCATCCAACTGGAGAGGAAACGGAGGAAGAAATATTTAAACAAATATGTGAAATGAGTAAAGGACATAGAATAATAATCATGGGAGATTTTAACTACCCCCAAATAATCAGGGGAGAAGAGGTGGTGAAAGGGGTAAAGTGAATGGAGTTTATAGAATGTGTTCAGGCCTCGTTTCTTACCCAGTGTGTAAAAAGCCCAACAAGAGATGGAGCACTTCTGGATCTAGTAATGGGAAATGAACCAGAGCAGATAAGAGAGGTAAGTGTAGGAGAACATCTGGGCAATAGTGATCACAACATAATAAGGTTTAAGCTAAAGATTGAGAAGGACATAAGTGAGACAAATACCAAAGTAATAAATTGGAAAAAGATCATTTTAAGGGGGTTAGAATGGAAACTGGAAAAAAATCCTGACAAAGATAGAAATAGAAAAGCAATGGGTAACATTTAAAAGAATGATCAATAGTGTCCAGGAGAAAATAACGCACTAAAACCCAAGAACAAACTAGCCAGTAATGACACACCATGTCTGAATAAGATAGAAAGGGGGGAGATAATGGATAACATCGTCAAACTTTGAGAGGATAAAACCCCTGGTCCGGACGGATTGCATCCACACATATGAAAAGAAGTTAGGGAAGAGATAGCAGAGGCATTGTTACATATATATCAAAAAAATTCATTGGAAAAGGGAACAGTGCCAGAGGATTGGCGGACAGCTAATGCCATGACTATATATAAAAGAGAGAACGAACAAGCCCAGGGAACTGTGGAACAATTAGCTAAACGTCAGTGGTAGGAAAGATAATGGAATCCTTCCTCAAAGATGTAACAGAAAAACATTTGGAAACTGAAAATATAACAAAGAGTGGTCAGCACGGATTTCACAGGGAAGGTCAGGGTTCACCATTAATATTCAACTCTTCAAAGAAGTAACAGAAAGGGTGGATATGGGTAATGTAGTCGATATAATTTGGATTCTGTTCAGAAGATTCTGCCATCATTTCACCCACTCCCGTCTCCCCATTCTCATCCACAGTCAGTGTCCCGGCTCTCTGTCTGAGCCCAGTGATGGGACATGAACCCTCACTGCTCCCCCGGTGTGTACTGTCCATGTACCAGAGCTCACCCTCACACACACATGGGCTGTGACTGAATCCCCCCTTTTCCCTGCTGTGTCCATCCCTCATTACCTGCAGAAAAGCTTCATCGGAACGTGGCCCCTCACTGCCGGGAGATTGATCTCGCTCTCTGTAATCAAACCAAAGAATCAGACAGACAGGGAGAGACCGTCAGTGGCAGTGTCAGAGAGAGAGGTTACTGGGAAGATAAATTGTTCGATTTCCTCAAACGCCGGCAACTCATGGTGTGCGGGGAGTGTGCACAGTGTGCGGGGAGTGTGCACGATGTGCGGGTGTGTGCACGGTGTGTGGGGAGTGTGCACGATGTGCGGGGTGTGTGCACGGTGTGCGTGGTGTGTGCACGGTTTGCGGGGTGTCTGCACGGTGTGCGGGGTGTCTGCACAGTGTGCGGGGTGTCTGCACAGTGTGCGGGGTGTGTGCATGGTGTGTGGGGTGTGTGCACGGTGTGCAGGGAGTGTGCACGATGTGCGGGGTGTCTGCACGGTGTGCGGGCTGTCTGCACGGTGTGCGGGGTGTGTGTATGGTGTGCGGGGTGTGTGCACGGTGTGCGGGGTGTGTGCATGGTGTGCGGGGTGTGTGCACGGTGTTCGTGGAGTATGCAAGGTGTACAGGGAGTGGGCACGGTGTGCGGGGTGTCTGCACGGTGTGCGGGGCGTGTGCACGGTGTGCGCGGACTGTGCACAGTGTGCGGGGTGTGTGCACGGTGTGCGAAGAGTTTGCACGGTGTGAGGGGTGTGTGCACCGTGTGCAGTGTGTGTACACGGTGTGCGGGGAGTGTGCACAGTGTGCGGGGAGTGTGCACGGTGTGCGGGGTGTGTGCACGGTGTGCGGGGAGTGCGCACGGTGTGCGGGGAGTGTGCACGGTGTGCGGGCTGTGTACAGGGTCTCTTACCCTTCTTTCTCCTCTCGTTGAGCTGCTTCCTCCTCTTGGCCCACCTGCCGATCCTGGGCCTCCTGCAGCTCCTGTTGGATCTGCTCCAGCCGTGTCTCCAGCTCCTGATTGGTCAGATTGAGCTTGAGGTTCTCAGTGCTGGTCTCGTCCTGTTTACTGCGCAGAGAGACAAGCTCCGCCTCCAACTGCAAGGGAGAACACATAAAGGGACTGCGTCCAATCACCGATTAAAAGACAATCCTCACGAATCGTGTATTGTAAAACCTCTCTTGCTCTCAGTCTCTTTCTCTGTCTATCTCTCCATCAGACACTAATTCCAGAAGTGGCGATGGGCTGCAGGATCCAGTGGACCAGCTCCCTGCCCAATTTCCCATCCCCACCCCCCAGAATCACGCTGGGAAACTAGCGAGGCTCCAGAGGGAAAACATCACTAATAATTTCACCCAATTCCCTCAGTCGGCAAACCCGCAGAAATGAACATTTCCCAACATCAACTGATCCTCTGCCACGATTAACTCCTGAATACAGGCAACATTTAACAAGGGCGAGCAGTCAGCACTGATTATCGACATTGCGGTATAGCATAATCAGAAAGGATGGGGATGGTAGAAGGAGGGTGGGGTAGCTGTACACATTAGAGGCAACATAATGGCAGTCTGAAAAAGGGACTTAACTAACAGAATGTTAGAAGCAGAATTCACATGGATTGAAATAAAAGATAAGAAGGGATGGATCACATTAATCGGGTATCCTACAGACCATCCAACTGGAGAGGAAACGGAGGAAGAAATATTTAAACAAATATGTGAAATGAGTAAAGGACATAGAATAATAATCATGGGAGATTTTAACTACCCCCAAATAATCAGGGGAGAAGAGGTGGTGAAAGGGGTAAAGTGAATGGAGTTTATAGAATGTGTTCAGGCCTCGTTTCTTACCCAGTGTGGAAAAAGCCCAACAAGAGATGGAGCACTTCTGGATCTAGTAATGGGAAATGAACCAGAGCAGATAAGAGAGGTAAGTGTAGGAGAACATCTAGGCAATAGTGATCACAACATAATAAGGCTTAAGCTAAAGATTGAGAAGTAAGACAAATACCAAAGTAATACATTGGAAAAAGATCATTTTAAGGGGGTTAGAATGGAAACTGGAAATAAATACTGACAAAGATAGAAATAGAAAAGCAATGGGTAACATTTAAAAGAATGGTCAATAGTGTCCAGGAGAAAATAACGCACTAAAACCCAAGAACAAACTAGCCAGTAATGACACACCATGTCTGAATAAGATAGAAAGGGGGGAGATAATGGATAACATCGTCAAACTTTGAGAGGATAAAACCCCTGGTCCGGACGGATTGCATCCACGCATATGAAAAGAAGTTAGGGAAGAGAAAGCAGAGGCATTGTTACATATATATCAAAAATATTCATTGGAAAAGGGAACAGTGCCAGAGGATTGGCGGACAGCTAATGCCATGACTATATATAAAAGAGAGAACGAACAAGCCCAGGGAACTGTGGAACAATTAGCTAAACGTCAGTGGTAGGAAAGATAATGGAATCCTTCCTCAAAGATGTAACAGAAAAACATTTGGAAACTGAAAATATAACAAAGAGTGGTCAGCACGGATTTCACAGGGAAGGTCAGGGTTCACCAATAATATTCAACTCTTCGAAGAAGTAACAGAAAGGGTGGATATGGGTAATGTAGTCGATATAATTTGGATTCTGTTCAGAAGATTCTGCCATTATTTCACCCACTCCCCTCTCCCCATTCTCATCCACAGTCAGTGTCCCGGCCCTCTGTCTGAGCCCAGTGATGGGACATGAACCCTCACTGCTCCCCCGGTGTGTACTGTCCATGTACCAGAGCTCACCCTCACACACACACGGGCTGTGACTGAATCCCCCTTTTCCCTGCTGTGTCCATCCCTCATTACCTGCAGAAAAGCTTCATCGGAACGTGGCCCCTCACTGCCGGGAGATTGATCTCGCTCTCTGTAATCAAACCAAAGAATCAGACAGACAGGGAGAGACCGTCAGTGGCAGTGTCAGAGAGAGAGGTTACTGGGAAGATAAATTGTTCGATTTACACAACCGCCGGCAACTCATGATGTGCGGGGAGTGTGCACAGTGTGCGGGGAGTGTGCACGATGTGCGGGGTGTGTGCACGGTGTGCGGGGAGTGTGCACGATGTGCGGGGTGTGTGCACGGTGTGCGGGGAGTGTGCACGGTGTGCGGGGTGTGTGCACGGTGTGCGGGGTGTGTGCACGGTGTGCAGGGTGTGTGCATGGTGTGCGGGGTGTGAGCACGGTGTTCGTGGAGAATGCAAGGTGTACAGGGAGTGGGCACGGTGTGCGGGGCGTGTGCACGGTGTGCGCGGACTGTGCACAGTGTGCGGGGTGTGTGCACGGTGTGCGAAGAGTTTGCACGGTGTGAGGGGTGTGTGCACCGTGTGCAGTGTGTGTACACGGTGTGCGGGGAGTGTGCACAGTGTGCGGGGAGTGTGCACGGTGTGCGGGGTGTGTGCACGGTGTGCGGGGTGTGTGCACGGTGTGCGGGGTGTGTGCACGGTGTGCGGGGTGTGTGCACGGTGTGCGGGGTGTCTGCACGGTGTGCGGGGTGTGTGCACGGTGTGCGGGGTGTGTGCACGGTGTGCGGGGTGTGTGCACGGTGTGCGGGGTGTGTGCACGGTGTTCGTGGAGTATGCAAGTTGTGCAGGGAGTGGGCACGGTGTGCGGGGAGTGAGCACGGTGTGCGGGGCGTGTGCACGGTGTGCGCGGACTGTGCACAGTGTGCGGGGTGTGTGCACGGTGTGCGAAGAGTTTGCACGGTGTGAGGGGTGTGTGCACCGTGTGCAGTGTGTGTACACGGTGTGCGGGGAGTGTGCACAGTGTGCGGGGAGTGTGCACGGTGTGCGGGGTGTGTGCACGGTGTGCGGGGAGTGTGTACGGTGTGCGGGGAGTGCGCACGGTGTGCGGGGAGTGTGCACGGTGTGCGGGCTGTGTACAGGGTCTCTTACCCTTCTTTCTCCTCTCGTTGAGCTGCTTCCTCCTCTTGGCCCACCTGCCGATCCTGGGCCTCCTGCAGCTCCTGTTGGATCTGCTCCAGCCGCGTCTCCAGCTCCTGATTGGTCAGATTGAGCTTGAGGTTCTCAGTGCTGGTCTCGTCCTGTTTACTGCGCAGAGAGACAAGCTCCGCCTCCAACTGCAAGGGAGAACACATAAAGGGACCGCGTCCAATCACCGATTAAAAGACAATCCTCACGAATCGTGTATTGTAAAACCTCTCTTGCTCTCAGTCTCTTTCTCTGTCTATCTCTCCATCAGACACGAGTTCCAGAAGTGGCGATGGGCTGCAGGATCCAGTGGACCAGCTCCCTGCCCAATTTCCCATCCCCACCCCCCAGAATCACGCTGGGAAACTAGCGAGACTCCAGAGGGAAAACGTCACTAGTAATTTCACCCAATTCCCTCAGTCGGCAAACCCGCAGAAATGAACATTTCCCAACATCAACTGATCCTCTGCCACGATTAACTCCTGAATACAGGCAACATTTAACAAGGGCGAGCAGTCAGCACTGATTATCGACATTGCGGTATAGCATAATCAGAAAGGATGGGGATGGTAGAAGGAGGGTGGGGTAGCTATACACATTAGAGGCAACATAATGGCAGTCTGAAAAAGGGACTTAACTAACAGAATGTTAGAAGCAGAATTCACATGGATTGAAATAAAAGATAAGAAGGGATGGATCACATTAATCGGGTATCCTACAGACCATCCAACTGGAGAGGAAACGGAGGAAGAAATATTTAAACAAATATGTGAAATGAGTAAAGGACATAGAATAATAATCATGGGAGATTTTAACTACCCCCAAATAATCAGGGGAGAAGAGGTGGTGAAAGGGGTAAAGTGAATGGAGTTTATAGAATGTGTTCAGGCCTCGTTTCTTACCCAGTGTGTAAAAAGCCCAACAAGAGATGGAGCACTTCTGGATCTAGTAATGGGAAATGAACCAGAGCAGATAAGAGAGGTAAGTGTAGGAGAACATCTGGGCAATAGTGATCACAACATAATAAGGTTTAAGCTAAAGATTGAGAAGGACATAAGTGAGACAAATACCAAAGTAATAAATTGGAAAAAGATCATTTTAAGGGGGTTAGAATGGAAACTGGAAAAAAATCCTGACAAAGATAGAAATAGAAAAGCAATGGGTAACATTTAAAAGAATGATCAATAGTGTCCAGGAGAAAATAACGCACTAAAACCCAAGAACAAACTAGCCAGTAATGACACACCATGTCTGAATAAGATAGAAAGGGGGGAGATAATGGATAACATCGTCAAACTTTGAGAGGATAAAACCCCTGGTCCGGACGGATTGCATCCACACATATGAAAAGAAGTTAGGGAAGAGATAGCAGAGGCATTGTTACATATATATCAAAAAAATTCATTGGAAAAGGGAACAGTGCCAGAGGATTGGCGGACAGCTAATGCCATGACTATATATAAAAGAGAGAACGAACAAGCCCAGGGAACTGTGGAACAATTAGCTAAACGTCAGTGGTAGGAAAGATAATGGAATCCTTCCTCAAAGATGTAACAGAAAAACATTTGGAAACTGAAAATATAACAAAGAGTGGTCAGCACGGATTTCACAGGGAAGGTCAGGGTTCACCATTAATATTCAACTCTTCAAAGAAGTAACAGAAAGGGTGGATATGGGTAATGTAGTCGATATAATTTGGATTCTGTTCAGAAGATTCTGCCATCATTTCACCCACTCCCGTCTCCCCATTCTCATCCACAGTCAGTGTCCCGGCTCTCTGTCTGAGCCCAGTGATGGGACATGAACCCTCACTGCTCCCCCGGTGTGTACTGTCCATGTACCAGAGCTCACCCTCAAACACACACGGGCTGTGACTGAATCCCCCCTTTTCCCTGCTGTGTCCATCCCTCATTACCTGCAGAAAAGCTTCATCGGAACGTGGCCCCTCACTGCCGGGAGATTGATCTCGCTCTCTGTAATCAAACCAAAGAATCAGACAGACAGGGAGAGACCGTCAGTGGCAGTGTCAGAGAGAGAGGTTACTGGGAAGATAAATTGTTCGATTTCCTCAAACGCCGGCAACTCATGGTGTGCGGGGAGTGTGCACAGTGTGCGGGGAGTGTGCACGATGTGCGGGTGTGTGCACGGTGTGTGGGGAGTGTGCACGATGTGCGGGGTGTGTGCACGGTGTGCGTGGTGTGTGCACGGTTTGCGGGGTGTCTGCACGGTGTGCGGGGTGTCTGCACAGTGTGCGGGGTGTCTGCACAGTGTGCGGGGTGTGTGCATGGTGTGTGGGGTGTGTGCACGGTGTGCAGGGAGTGTGCACGATGTGCGGGGTGTCTGCACGGTGTGCGGGCTGTCTGCACGGTGTGCGGGGTGTGTGTATGGTGTGCGGGGTGTGTGCACGGTGTGCGGGGTGTGTGCATGGTGTGCGGGGTGTGTGCACGGTGTTCGTGGAGTATGCAAGGTGTACAGGGAGTGGGCACGGTGTGCGGGGAGTGAGCACGGTGTGCGGGGCGTGTGCACGGTGTGCGCGGACTGTGCACAGTGTGCGGGGTGTGTGCACGGTGTGCGAAGAGTTTGCACGGTGTGAGGGGTGTGTGCACCATGTGCAGTGTGTGTACACGGTGTGCGGGGAGTGTGCACAGTGTGCGGGGAGTGTGCACGGTGTGCGGGGTGTGTGCACGGTGTGCGGGGAGTGCGCACGGTGTGCGGGGAGTGTGCACGGTGTGCGGGCTGTGTACAGGGTCTCTTACCCTTCTTTCTCCTCTCGTTGAGCTGCTTCCTCCTCTTGGCCCACCTGCCGATCCTGGGCCTCCTGCAGCTCCTGTTGGATCTGCTCCAGCCGTGTCTCCAGCTCCTGATTGGTCAGATTGAGCTTGAGGTTCTCAGTGCTGGTCTCGTCCTGTTTACTGCGCAGAGAGACAAGCTCCGCCTCCAACTGCAAGGGAGAACACATAAAGGGACTGCGTCCAATCACCGATTAAAAGACAATCCTCACGAATCGTGTATTGTAAAACCTCTCTTGCTCTCAGTCTCTTTCTCTGTCTATCTCTCCATCAGACACTAATTCCAGAAGTGGCGATGGGCTGCAGGATCCAGTGGACCAGCTCCCTGCCCAATTTCCCATCCCCACCCCCCAGAATCACGCTGGGAAACTAGCGAGGCTCCAGAGGGAAAACATCACTAATAATTTCACCCAATTCCCTCAGTCGGCAAACCCGCAGAAATGAACATTTCCCAACATCAACTGATCCTCTGCCACGATTAACTCCTGAATACAGGCAACATTTAACAAGGGCGAGCAGTCAGCACTGATTATCGACATTGCGGTATAGCATAATCAGAAAGGATGGGGATGGTAGAAGGAGGGTGGGGTAGCTGTACACATTAGAGGCAACATAATGGCAGTCTGAAAAAGGGACTTAACTAACAGAATGTTAGAAGCAGAATTCACATGGATTGAAATAAAAGATAAGAAGGGATGGATCACATTAATCGGGTATCCTACAGACCATCCAACTGGAGAGGAAACGGAGGAAGAAATATTTAAACAAATATGTGAAATGAGTAAAGAACATAGAATAATAATCATGGGAGATTTTAACTACCCCCAAATAATCAGGGGAGAAGAGGTGGTGAAAGGGGTAAAGTGAATGGAGTTTATAGAATGTGTTCAGGCCTCGTTTCTTACCCAGTGTGGAAAAAGCCCAACAAGAGATGGAGCACTTCTGGATCTAGTAATGGGAAATGAACCAGAGCAGATAAGAGAGGTAAGTGTAGGAGAACATCTAGGCAATAGTGATCACAACATAATAAGGCTTAAGCTAAAGATTGAGAAGTAAGACAAATACCAAAGTAATACATTGGAAAAAGATCATTTTAAGGGGGTTAGAATGGAAACTGGAAATAAATACTGACAAAGATAGAAATAGAAAAGCAATGGGTAACATTTAAAAGAATGGTCAATAGTGTCCAGGAGAAAATAACGCACTAAAACCCAAGAACAAACTAGCCAGTAATGACACACCATGTCTGAATAAGATAGAAAGGGGGGAGATAATGGATAACATCGTCAAACTTTGAGAGGATAAAACCCCTGGTCCGGACGGATTGCATCCACGCATATGAAAAGAAGTTAGGGAAGAGAAAGCAGAGGCATTGTTACATATATATCAAAAATATTCATTGGAAAAGGGAACAGTGCCAGAGGATTGGCGGACAGCTAATGCCATGACTATATATAAAAGAGAGAACGAACAAGCCCAGGGAACTGTGGAACAATTAGCTAAACGTCAGTGGTAGGAAAGATAATGGAATCCTTCCTCAAAGATGTAACAGAAAAACATTTGGAAACTGAAAATATAACAAAGAGTGGTCAGCACGGATTTCAAAGGGAAGGTCAGGGTTCACCAATAATATTCAACTCTTCGAAGAAGTAACAGAAAGGGTGGATATGGGTAATGTAGTCGATATAATTTGGATTCTGTTCAGAAGATTCTGCCATTATTTCACCCACTCCCCTCTCCCCATTCTCATCCACAGTCAGTGTCCCGGCCCTCTGTCTGAGCCCAGTGATGGGACATGAACCCTCACTGCTCCCCCGGTGTGTACTGTCCATGTACCAGAGCTCACCCTCACACACACACGGGCTGTGACTGAATCCCCCTTTTCCCTGCTGTGTCCATCCCTCATTACCTGCAGAAAAGCTTCATCGGAACGTGGCCCCTCACTGCCGGGAGATTGATCTCGCTCTCTGTAATCAAACCAAAGAATCAGACAGACAGGGAGAGACCGTCAGTGGCAGTGTCAGAGAGAGAGGTTACTGGGAAGATAAATTGTTCGATTTACACAACCGCCGGCAACTCATGATGTGCGGGGAGTGTGCACAGTGTGCGGGGAGTGTGCACGATGTGCGGGGTGTGTGCACGGTGTGCGGGGAGTGTGCACGATGTGCGGGGTGTGTGCACGGTGTGCGGGGAGTGTGCACGGTGTGCGGGGTGTGTGCACGGTGTGCGGGGTGTGTGCACGGTGTGCAGGGTGTGTGCATGGTGTGCGGGGTGTGTGCACGGTGTTCGTGGAGAATGCAAGGTGTACAGGGAGTGGGCACGGTGTGCGGGGCGTGTGCACGGTGTGCGCGGACTGTGCACAGTGTGCGGGGTGTGTGCACGGTGTGCGAAGAGTTTGCACGGTGTGAGGGGTGTGTGCACCGTGTGCAGTGTGTGTACACGGTGTGCGGGGAGTGTGCACAGTGTGCGGGGAGTGTGCACGGTGTGCGGGGTGTCTGCACGGTGTGCGGGGTGTGTGCACGGTGTGCGGGGTGTGTGCACGGTGTGCGGGGTGTGTGCACGGTGTGCGGGGTGTGTGCACGGTGTGCGGGGTGTCTGCACGGTGTGCGGGGTGTGTGCACGGTGTGCGGGGTGTGTGCACGGTGTGTGCACGGTGTGCGGGGTGTGTGCACGGTGTTCGTGGAGTATGCAAGTTGTGCAGGGAGTGGGCACGGTGTGCGGTGAGTGAGCACGGTGTGCGGGGCGTGTGCACGGTGTGCGCGGACTGTGCACAGTGTGCGGGGTGTGTGCACGGTGTGCGAAGAGTTTGCACGGTGTGAGGGGTGTGTGCACCGTGTGCAGTGTGTGTACACGGTGTGCGGGGAGTGTGCACAGTGTGCGGGGAGTGTGCACGGTGTGCGGGGTGTGTGCACGGTGTGCGGGGAGTGTGCACGGTGTGCGGGGAGTGCGCACGGTGTGCGGGGAGTGTGCACGGTGTGCGGGGTGTGTGCACGGTGTGCGGGGTGTGTGCACGGTGTGCGGGGTGTGTGCACGGTGTGCGGGGTGTCTGCACGGTGTGCGGGGTGTGTGCACGGTGTGCGGGGTGTGTGCACGGTGTGTGCACGGTGTGCGGGGTGTGTGCACGGTGTTCGTGGAGTATGCAAGTTGTGCAGGGAGTGGGCACGGTGTGCGGTGAGTGAGCACGGTGTGCGGGGCGTGTGCACGGTGTGCGCGGACTGTGCACAGTGTGCGGGGTGTGTGCACGGTGTGCGAAGAGTTTGCACGGTGTGAGGGGTGTGTGCACCGTGTGCAGTGTGTGTACACGGTGTGCGGGGAGTGTGCACAGTGTGCGGGGAGTGTGCACGGTGTGCGGGGTGTGTGCACGGTGTGCGGGGAGTGTGCACGGTGTGCGGGGAGTGCGCACGGTGTGCGGGGAGTGTGCACGGTGTGCGGGCTGTGTACAGGGTCTCTTACCCTTCTTTCTCCTCTCGTTGAGCTGCTTCCTCCTCTTGGCCCACCTGCCGATCCTGGGCCTCCTGCAGCTCCTGTTGGATCTGCTCCAGCCGCGTCTCCAGCTCCTGATTGGTCAGATTGAGCTTGAGGTTCTCAGTGCTGGTCTCGTCCTGTTTACTGCGCAGAGAGACAAGCTCCGCCTCCAACTGCAAGGGAGAACACATAAAGGGACCGTGTCCAATCACCGATTAAAAGACAATCCTCACGAATCGTGTATTGTAAAACCTCTCTTGCTCTCAGTCTCTTTCTCTGTCTATCTCTCCATCAGACAGTCGTTCCAGAAGTGGCGATGGGCTGCAGGATCCAGTGGACCAGCTCCCTGCCCAATTTCCCATCCCCACCCCCCAGAATCACGCTGGGAAACTAGCGAGACTCCAGAGGGAAAACGTCACTAGTAATTTCACCCAATTCCCTCAGTCGGCAAACCCGCAGAAATGAACATTTCCCAACATCAACTGATCCTCTGCCACGATTAACTCCTGAATACAGGCAACATTTAACAAGGGCGAGCAGTTAGCACTGATTATCGACATTGCGGTATTGATATACCTATCAATTCGTCCAATAAAAAGCGACGAGTTAGGAACGTAACTAAAGGTTTTTATTGACTAAATAACAGAGCCCACCCTCGTGGGTGATCGGGTCCAACAAGGAGGAATACCAGCCAGTCGACTACCTTTATACCTGGGCAGGTAGGTGGAGCCATGGGCGGAGTCGGAGGTGGTCAGCCCAGGTATAACAGCGCGACAAGAGGCGACCTCGTATCGTGATACAACAGTGATAACGGTGATAACAATACAACAGTGATAACTATAGTGTAACGATAAAAGTGGTTTACCACATTCACCCCTTGTTTAGATTTGAGTCCGGCGGGGTGAAGTGTACTACCAGTTCTGGTATGTCAGTCTGTCCGGAGGCCTCGTAAGCCTCTCCGATCGTCGCAGCGGCGGTGCTGCATTATCCGGTGTTAGTGCTGGTGTCTGCGTGGTCGGCGAAGGCTCGTGGGGTTCCGGCATGCCGTCTACCTGGGCTGGAATTGGGGGGGTGGTGGGGGGGGGTAAAGGTGGTGTCTCCGGAGTGCCCGAGGGTGCGAGGTCTCGTAAGGAGACAGTGTCCTCCCGCCCGTCTGGGTAAGCCACGTAGGCGTACTGGGGGTTGGCGTGCAGGAGGTTCACCCTTTCGACCAGGGGGTCTGTTTTATGGGCCCTCACGTGCTTTCGCAGCAAGACGGGCCCCGGAGAGGTCAGCCAGGTTGGTAGAGTGGTTCCCGTAGTCGACTTCCTGGGGAAAACAAACATTCGTTCATGGGGGGTGGCGTTAACGGCAGTGCAAAGTAGTGACCGGATGGAGTGCAGCGCTGTCGGGAGGACTTCCTGCCAGCGGGAGGTTGGGAGGCCCTTAGACTTTAAGGCTAAGAGGACGGCCTTCCATACCGTCGCGTTCTCTCTTTCCACCTGGCCGTTCCCTTGGGGGTTGTAGCTGGTGGTCCTACTTGCTGCAATACCTCTCGCTAGTAGGAACTGACGGAGTTCCTCGCTCATGAAAGAGGAGCCCCGGTCACTATGTATATAGTTTGGGAACCCGAACAAGGCGAAGAGGTCGTTCAGGCATTTAATGACCGTGGTACTGGTCATGTCTGGGCAGGGGAAGGCAAAGGGGAAACGGGAGTACTCATCAACAATGTTGAGGAAGTACACATTACGGTCAGAGGACGGGAGGGGCCCCTTAAAGTCGATGCTCAGGCGCTCGAAGGGGCGGGTGGCCTTGATCAGGCTTGCTCTGTCCGGCCTAAAGAAGTGCGGTTTGCACTCGGCGCAGGTCTGGCAGTTCCTGGTTATGGTCCTGACCTCCTCGATGGAGTAGGGCAGGTTGCGGGCCTTAATGAAGTGGTAAAGTCTGGTGACCCCGGGGTGGCAGAGGTCGTTGTGGAGGGTCTGAAGTCTATCACTTTGCGCGCTGGCGCATGTAATTCGTGACAGAGCATCGGGGGGTTCGTTCAGCTTACCTGGCCGTCACCGTATCGTGATACAACAGTGATAACGGTGATAACAATACAACAGTGATAACTATAGTGTAACGATAAAAGTGGTTTACCACAGGTATTGCATAATCAGAAAGGATGGGGATGGTAGAAGGAGGGTGGGGTAGCTATACACATTAGAGACAACATAATGGCAGTCTGAAAAAGGGACTTAACTAACAGAATGTTAGAAGCAGAATTCACATGGATTGAAATAAAAGATATGAAGGGATGGATCACACTAATCGGGTGTCCTACAGACCATCCAACTGGAGAGGAAACGGAGGAAGAAATATTTAAACAAATATGTGAAATGAGTAAAGGACATAGAATAATAATCATGGGAGATTTTAACTACCCCCAAATAATCAGGGGAGAAGAGGTGGTGAAAGGGGTAAAGTGAATGGAGTTTATAGAATGTGTTCAGGACTCGTTTCTTACCCAGTGTGTAAAAAGCCCAACAAGAGATGGAGCACTTCTGGATCTAGTAATGGGAAATGAACCAGAGCAGATAAGAGAGGTAAGTGTAGGAGAACATCTAGGCAATAGTGATCAGAACATAATGGCCCAGAAATTCGGGTTGGGGGCTTGCCGCGCGTGCAAGCCCCCGATATGCACTTACGCGACGCGCCGGCTGTTGAGCTTCAGGGACGCCTGGAATTGCTGTTTTAAAATGTTGACTCCCAGGCAGCGTCTGACGTCACGCCGCCCAGGAGTGCAGTCATCGCGAAGCCTGTAGCGCGCTGTGCAACTGAGACACGCCCCTTGAGGTCTCAGTTTAATAGGACATGCCCCTAATGTTTCTCACAAGCTGCTAAGCATTTTTACATGCAAAGCAGCATTTTAAATAGGTTTTTAGTATTTTTATGAAGCTTTTGGTAACTTTTATAAACTTTTAAAAACGTTTACATTATTTTGAAGAATCTGAAGTAGTTTTAAACAGAATTAAAGCAATTTAAAGACTTTTAAAAGCCCTAAAAGAATTTTTTTAATTCCATTTATTTATTTAGCAATGTCGTCGTCATACGTGTCTTCACACTGTTCCCTTTGGGGAACTGTATGAAGTGGTGGAAGGATTTATGGCCGTGATTAACGCTCATTCCGTGACTGTAACCATCTTTGAACCAGCCATTAGGGCGGTTAGTCCTATGGCGGGAGGGTTTTACGGGCTCCCACAAGCTATACAAGGAGGGGGGGCCACCCACACCCACGGACGCAAATATCCCACTGGATGTCAACCCAGAATTTAGAGCCGGAGCTCCGACTCCACTTGCCGCGATTGTCTGGAGCGGTGTTCGAAACCCTACCCCGTCTGGCCCAGTGGCGGGGATCCTACCACTACGCCAAAGGCCCAATCCGATTAGCAACGTGAAATGGCTGGAATGAGCACAATTCACGGCATTAAAAGAACTCACAATTGAACTGATGATGACCTCAGCAATCTCCTCAACGAGGTGGAGGCGCAGCGTCTGCTCATCATTGGTAATGAGAAGTCAAAGGCGCCGCAAAAAGGACAGATGATAGCTTGGCCTTTCAAGTGGCAGCATAGGGCTCCAGTCACGGGGAGGGAAAAGGCGCAGGAAACGTATGGGTGTCACCTTTTGCGCGGAGTGGGCCTTTTGCATAGCGGTAAGCATCCCCGCCGCTGGGCCAGAAGGAGTAGGGTTTCGAACCCCGCTCCAGACAGTCCCGGCAAGTGGAGTCGGAGCTCCAACTATAAATTCTGGGTGGACATCCAGCGGGATACTTGCGTCCGCGGGTGTGGGTGGCCCCCCCCCTCAGATGGGTTGTGGGAGCCCGTAAAACCCTCACGCCATAGGACTAACCACCCTAATGGCTGGTATGAAGATGGTTCGATTGCCTAGATGGGTCGGAGAGGAATTTCCCAGATTTTTTTCTCCCAAATTGGCCATTGGGTCTTTATCTGGTTTTTCGCCTCTCCCGGGAGATCACATGGGTTCGGGTGGATGCAGAGTGATAGAAGATTTGAGGTTAGGATCAGATCAGCCATGATCTTATTGAATGGTGGAGCAGGCTCGAGGGGCCGATTGGCCTACTCCTGCTCCTATTTCTTATGTTCTTATGTTCTTATGTTCTTATGTTCTTATGTTATGGTCACGGAAGGAGTGTTAACGTGGCCAGAAATCCTTCCACCACTTCATACAGTTCCCGAAAGGGAACAGTGTGAGGATACGTACGACGATGACCTCTTGCGCAATGCACCTCCTTGGACCCTCAGTCGCAGATGCGAGGGGGCAAATCGTGGAATTGTTAAATTTTTCATTTTATTGACATGTAAAATGTTGGCCCAGTAATTCCCTTCCAAACGCGCGAGTACGGTCGGGGTACTCACGCGTCTGGCCGGAGGAAATGCCGGTTTTCAGCATGCACAGCGCATGCGGGGAAAACCGGCATTTCCTGTCCTCTGAACGAAGGGGTTCAGAGGCAGAACGCGTGCGACTGTACAGGCAGCGCGTGCGCAGTAAAATTTGCCGCTTTCACTCATGCTTTCAGTGAGGTCAAGTCCTTACAACTTACACATGAGTACAGTTGCTCCAGAGGCTGTGGAGGAAGATATTTCTTATCATGGAGCTTCTGAAAGGCAATATTTTTGTTTGGGAAAGGGAGGAAAGTTATTTTAAGAAATGCTGAGGTAAGTTTTAAAGTTTATTTTTGTTTTTTAAAACGGGTTTTCAGTACTGTGGGTAGAAGGATCAATTGTGGCTATGTGAATTGAATTTGCTGTGTTTATTAAATGTGAAAATGACTCCAACATTTTTAAGAAAGAAACTTTTCATCAGTAATATATTCTTTTAAGTAATTATGTATGTATGTCTGTATATATTCCTTTGCGTGTATGTATATATTCCTTTACTTATGTGTATGAATGTATGTATTTAATTATGACTTTCAGAGAAAGTAACTTATTGGAAAATCATAATTAAAAACATACATTCATACACATAAGTAAAGGAATATAAAACATACATACATATACGTAAAGGAATATATGCGGACATACATACATAATTACTTATTACTGATGAAAAGTTTCTTTCTTAAAAGTGTTGGAAATGTTACATTACTCATTTTAGAACACTCATTCTCACATTCAATTCACACAGCCACAATTGCTCCTTCTACCTACCGTACTGAAAACCCGTTTAAAAAAAAAAATTTAAACTTTAAAACTTACCTCAGCATTTCTTAAAATAACTTTCCTCCCTTTCCCAAACAAAAATATTGCCTTTCAGAAGCTCCACGATAAAATATATCTTCCTCCGCAGCCTTGGAGCAACTTTACACATGCTTTTTTCAAGTGTAACTTGTAAGGACTTACCCTCACTGAATCCATGAATGAAATCGACGAAGTTCACTGCGCACGCACTGCCTGTGCAGTCGCACGCGCTGTGCCTCTGAACCCCTTCGTTCAGAGGACTGGAAATGCCGGTTTTCCCCGCATGCGCTGTGCATGCTGAACGCTGGCATTTCCTCCGGCCAGACGCGTGAGTACCCCGACCGTACTCACGCATTCAGAGAGGAATTACTGGGCCAATAAGGTTAAGCTAAAGATTGAGAAGGACATAAGTAAGACAAATACCAAAGTAATAAATTGGAAAAAGATCATTTTAAGGGGGTTAGAATGGAAACTGGAAATAAATACTGACAAAGATAGAAATAGAAAAGCAATGGGTAACATTTAAAAAAATGATCAATAGTGTCCAGGTAAACCATTGTTGTTCACTTCACTGTTGTTCACTTCACTGTTGTTCACTCTTGCCCATTGTTGTACCTGTCTGTGCATGCCTCAGCTGGCTCCGCCCCTGGCTCCACCCATATGCCCTGGTATAAAGGCGGCTGCTCTGCAGTTCCCCAGGCATTCAGGACCGGTCGACCACGAGAGGCATGCCTTCGTTCTTTAGCTAATAAAAGCCTGTTTGTTACTCTCTTAACTTCCAGCCTTTTCTCAGTAATTGATAGCGCATCAATTTTATTAGCTAAATTTTTTTTCGAAGGAGCAAATCCTCAAACCAGCACGCCTGGAACTAGACCCTCAAGAGGCGGATTCATCTACCAAGTTCGCACACTGGCTGCGATGCTTCGAATTTTTCCTAGAAGCCTCCGTCGAAACTGTTCAAAACGATGGCGACAAACTAAGGGTTCTGACCTCCAAGGTGAACCACCAAGCTTATTCGCTCATCCAAGATGCGACTACCTACAAGGGTGCTCTCGACCTCCTTAAAGAACAGTACGCACGCCCGGTAAATGAGGTTTACGCCAGACACCTCCTGGGGTCCCGCAAACAGCAACCCGGGGAATCGATGGAGGTATACCTATGGGCGCTGGGGGTGCTCGGCCGGGCCTGCAAATGTAAAGAGGTGTCGGCCACGGTGTACACGGAGGAACTTGTCCGGGACGCCTTCGTCACGGGCCTCAGGTCCAACTACACCCGGCAGAGACTGTTGGAGCAGGGCGAACTCGACCTGAAGAAGGCCACGGCCCTCGCACTCTCGCTAGACGTGGCCCACTGGAATATGGATGCCTACTCCCCTGACCGCGCGGCCGCATCGTGGATGGCGCGGGCGCCGCCATCCTGGGACATGGTAGGACCGCCACCCTGCGCCGCGCCACCCCCGTCACATCCCGCCAACGGCCCAACTTCTGCAGAGATGTCCCGGGGCCTGAAGTGTTACTTCTGTGGCCAAGCCAAACACCCCAGAGCGCGCTGCCCGGCGAAAAACGCTACTTGCTCTGGTTGTGGGAAGAAAGGGCACTACGCCAGCATCTGCAAGGCTAAACCTACCCCAAACTCCAGCAGTGCCGCGTGTGGGCCGAGCGGGCCGCCATCTTGGACGCCGCCATCTTGGACGCCATCTTGTACGCCTCCAGCCGCGTGTGGATCATGGGCGCCGCCATCTTGGACGCCATCTTGGACGCCTTCAACCATGGGTGATCCGTTCCGGCCGCCATTTTTGCAACGGGCCCCCGACTCACCCACCGCCTCACCTGATGACTGCAGCGAGACGCCTGACCCTATGCTGGCCTCCGTTACACTGGACCAATCTAGACCTCACCAACTAGCCAGGTCCATGATGGACATTAAGGTAAACGGCCGCGCCACGACCTGCCTTTTCGACTGCGGGAGCACGGAGAGCTTTATCCACCCCGACACGGTGCGGCGTTACTCTCTCCCGGTCCTGCCAGCGCGCCACCGGGTCTCTATGGCCTCCAAGTCCCATTCAGCGGACGTCGGCGGCTACTGCGTAGTGACCCTTTCGGTGAGGGGCACAGAGTACAGAAACTTTAAACTGCTTGTCCTGCCCCATCTCTGCGCTGCCGTTCTACTGGGGTTGGATTTTCAGTGCCACCTTAAGAGTGTCACGATGGCGTATGGTGGACCCCTTCCCCCACTCACAGTCTGCAACCAGCAGTTTTCAAATTGCCCGCCGCGCACCTTTTGCAGCCTCTCCATGCTTAAAGTCACGTTGTTCGCTAACCTCGCCCACGACTGTAAGTCCATCGCCACCAAAAGCAGGCGATACAGCGCTGGTGACAGAGTTTTTATTAAATCTGAGGTGGAGCGGCTCCTGAAGGAGGGGATTATTGAAGCTAGCACCAGCCCCTGGTGAGCCCAGGTTGTGGTCGTCAAGACCGGCGAGAAGCAGCGCCTGGTCATTGACTACAGCCAAACAATTAATCGATATACCCAACTGGACGCATACCCCCTCCCCCGCATATCTGATATGGTCAATCAGATCGCACAATACCGTGTATTCTCCACCATTGACCTTAAGTCAACATATCACCAACTCCCTATCCGCTATGAGGACCGCCAGTATACTGCCTTCGAGGCAAACGGCCGCCTCTACCACTTCCTTCGGGTTCCCTTCGGCGTCACCAACGGGGTCTCCGTTTTCCAAAGGGAGATGGACCGGATGGTTGACCAGAATGCGTTGCAGGCCACTTTTCCCTACCTGGACAATGTGACCATCTGCGGCCATGACCGACAGGACCATGACGCCAACCTTGACAAATTCCTCCGCACTGCCCAACTCCTAAACCTTACGTATAACAAGGAGAAGTGCATATTCCGCACAACCCGCCTCGCTATCCTTGGCTGTGTTGTGGAACACGGAGTCATCGGCCCCGACCCCGACCGGATGCGTCCCCTTATGGACCTTCCCCTGCCCCACTGCCTCAAGGCCCTGAAGAGATGCCTGGGGTTTTTCTCCTACTACGCCCAGTGGGTCCCTAATTATGCGGACAAAGCCCGTCCACTTATCAAGTCCACCTCTTTTCCCCTGGCAGCAGAGGCCGGCTTAGCCTTCCACCGTATCAAAGAGGACATTGCTAAAGCCACCATGCACGCGGTGGACGAGTCCATCCCTTTCCAGGTGGAGAGCGATGCGTCCAACTTTGCCCTGGCCACTACCCTTAACCAGGCGGGAAGGCCCGTGGCCTTCTTTTCACGAACCCTCCAAGGCTCCGAAATCAGACACTCCTCTGTCGAAAAGGAGGCCCAGGCCATTGTGGAAGCTGTGCGACATTGGAGGCATTACCTGGCCGGAAAACGATTCACCCTACTCACTGACCAGCGTTCAGTTGCTTTTATGTTTAATAACAAGCAGAGGGGCAAAATCAAAAACGACAAGATTTTGAGGTGGAGAATTGAACTTTCCACCTACAATTACGATATCTTGTACTGGCCCGGGAAACTCAATGAGCCCCCGGATGCTCTATCGCGAGGTACATGTGCCAACGCACAGGGTGATAGACTGCGGGCCCTCCACAATGACCTCTGCCACCCGGGGGTCACCAGGTTCTTCCATTTCATCAAGGCCCGCAACCTGCCTTACTCCATTGAGGAGGTCAGGACCATGACCAGGAACTGCCAAGTCTGCGCTGAGTGCAAACCGCACTTTTATCGACCAGACAGGGCTCACCTGATAAAAGCCACTCGCCCCTTCGAGCGCCTGAGCGTTGATTTTAAAGGGCCTCTCCCCTCCTCCGACCGCAATGTGTACTTCCTCAACATTATTGATGAGTACTCCCGTTTCCCGTTCGCCATCCCCTGCCCGGACATGACCAGTGCCACGGTCATTAAATGTCTGAACGACCTCTTCACCCTGTTCGGTTTCCCCAGCTATATCCATAGCGACCGGGGCTCATCGTTTCTGAGCGACGAACTCCGTCAGTACTTGCTCGCTAGGGGTATTGCCACAAGCAGGGCCACCAGTTACAACCCCCGGGGGAACGGACAGGTGGAAAGAGAGAATGCGACAGTTTGGAAGGCCGCCCAGCTAGCCTTAAAGTCTAGGGGCCTTCCGACCTCCCGCTGGCTCCCCGATGCGCTCCACTCTATTCGGTCACTGCTCTGCACTGCCACTAACGCCACCCCTCATGAGAAAATGTTTGTCTTCCCAAGGAAGTCCACATCGGGGACATCGCTACCGCCATGGCTGACGTCCCCAGGGCCGGTCCTACTGAGAAGACACGTGAGGACCCATAAAACAGACCCCCTGGTTGAGAGGGTCGACCTCCTCCACGCCAACCCCCAGTATGCTTACATTGCGTACCCGGACGGGCGGGAGGACACAGTCTCCATACGAGACCTCGCACCCTCGGGGGCCCCTGAAACCAACATCACCACCATTGATCACCAACCAACACCCAGGAGGACGACACGCCAGTGCTCCGGCCCACGCGGGACTCGGCATCGGAAGCTGCACCACCTCAGCCGTCGCCACGACGATCACGACGGCATACAAGACCCCCAGAAAGACTTAATTATACGAACTTTTAATACACTTCACCCCGTCGGACTCATTTTTAAGCAAGGGGTGAATGTGGTAAACCACTGTTGTTCACTTCACTGTTGTTCACTTCACTGTTGTTCACTCTTGCCCATTGTTGTACCTGTCTGCGCATGCCTCAGCTGGCTCCGCCCCTGGCTCCACCCATATGCCCTGGTATAAAGGCGGCTGCTCTGCAGTTCCCCAGGCATTCAGGACCGGTCGACCACGAGAGGCATGCCTTCGTTCTTTAGCTAATAAAAGCCTGTTTGTTACTCTCTTAACTTCCAGTCTTTTCTCAGTAATTGATAGCGCATCAATAACCCACTAAAACCCAAGAACAAACTAGCCAGTAATGACACACCATGTCTGAATAAGATAGAAAGGGGGGAGATAATGGATAACATCGTCAAACTTTGAGAGGATAAAACCCCTGGTCCGGACGGATTGCATCCACGCATATGAAAAAAAGTTAGGGAAGAGATAGCAGAGGCATTGTTACATATATATCAAAAATATTCATTGGAAAAGGGAACAGTGCCAGAGGATTGGCGGACAGCTAATGCCAGGACTATATATAAAAGAGAGAACGAACAAGCCCAGGGAACTACGGAACAATTAGCTTAACATCAGTGGTAGGAAAGATAATGGAATCCTTCCTCACAGATGTAACAGAAAAACATTTGTAAACTGAAAATATAACAAAGAGTGGTCAGCACGGATTTCACAGGGAAGGTCAGGGTTCACCAATAATATGCAACTCTTCAAAGAAGTAACAGAAAGGGTGGATATGGGTAATGTAGTCGATATAATTTGGATTCTGTTCAGAAGATTCTGCCATTATTTCACCCACTCCCCTCTCCCCATTCTCATCCACAGTCAGTGTCCCGGCCCTCTGTCTGAGCCCAGTGATGGGACATGAACCCTCACTGCTCCCCCGGTGTGTACTGTCCATGTACCAGAGCTCACCCTCACACACACACGGGCTGTGACTGAATCCCCCCTTTTCCCTGCTGTGTCCATCCCTCATTACCTGCAGAAAAGCTTCATCGGAACGTGGCCCCTCACTGCCGGGAGATTGATCTCGCTCTCTGTAATCAAACCAAAGAATCAGACAGACAGGGAGAGACTGTCAGTGGCAGTGTCAGAGAGAGAGGTTACTGGGAAGATAAATTGTTCGATTTCCGGTGTGCAGGGTGTGTGCACGGTGTGCGGGGGTTGTGCAGGGTGTGCGGGGAGTGTGCACGGTGTGCGGGGAGTGTGCACGGTGTGCAGGGAGTGTGCATGGTGTGCGTGGAGTGTGCACGGTGTGTGGGGTGTGTACATGGTGTGCGGGGAGTGTGCACGGTGTGTGGGAAGTATGCACGGTGTGCAGGGAGTGTGCACGGTGTTCGTGGAGTGTGCAGTGTGTGCGGGGAGTGTGCATGGTGTGCGGGGAGTGTGCACGGTGTGCGGGGAGTGATCACGGTGTGCGGGGAGTGTGCAGGGTGTGCGGGGAGTGTGCAGGGTGTGTGGGGAGTGTGCACGGTGTGCGGGGAGTGTGCACAGTGTGCGGGGAGTGTGCACGGTGTGCGGTCTGTGTGCATGGTGTGCGTGGAGTGTGCACAGTGTGCGCGCTGTGTGCACAGTGTGCGGCAAGTGTGCAACGTATGTGGGGTGAGTGCACGGTGTGCGGGGTGTGATCACGGTGTGCGGGGAGTGTGCCCGGTGTGCGGGGAGTGTTCACTGTGTGCGGGGTGTGTGCTGGTGTGTGATCACGGTGTGCAGGGAGTGTGCACGGTGTGTGATCACGGTGTGCGGGGAGTGTGCACGGTGTGCGGGGTGTGATCACGGTGTGTGGGGAGTGTGCACTCTGTGCAGGGAGCGTGCACAGTGTGCGGGGAGTGTGCACGGTGTGCAGGGTGTGTGCACGGTGTGCGTGGAGTGTGCACGGTATGCCAGGAGTGTACACGGTGTGCTGCGAGTGTGCACAGTGTGCGTGGCATGTGCACGGTGTGCGGGAAGTGTGCACTGTGTGCGGGGAGTGCGCACGGTGTGCGGGGAGTGCGCACGGTGTGCGGAGAGTGTGCACGGTGTGCGGGGAGTGTGCACGGTGTGCGGGGAGTGTGCACAGTGTGCGGGTTGTGTGTACGGTGTGCAGGGAGTATGCATGGTGTGCGGGGAGTGTGCATGGTGTGCGGGGAGTGTGCACGGTGTCCGGGGAGTGTGCACGGTGTGCGGGGAGTGTGCATGGTGTGCGGGGAGTGTACACGGTGTGCGGCGAGTGTGCACGGTGTGCGGGGAGTGTGCACGGTGTGTGGGGAGTGTGCACGGTGTGCGGGGCGTGCACACATTGTGCGGGGTGTGTGCACGGTGTGCAGGGAGTGTGCACGGTGTAGGGGAGTGTGCACGGTGTGGGGGAGTGTGCACTGTGTACGGGGTGTGTGCACGGTGTGCGGGAGTGTGCACGGTGTGTGGGGTGTGTGCACGGTGTGCGGTGAGTGTGCACGGTGTGCGGGGAGTGTGCACGGTGTGCGGGGAGTGTGCACGGTGTGCGGGGGGTGTGCACGGTGTGTGGGGAGTGTGCACGGTGTGCGGGGTGTGTGCACTGTGTGCGGGGTGTGTGCACGGTGTGCACGGTGTGCGGGGAGTGTGCACGGTGTGCAGGGGGTGTGCACGGTGTGCGGGGAGTGTGCACGGTGTGGGGGAGTGTGCACTGTGTACGGGGTGTGTGCACGGTGTGCGGGGAGTGTGCACGGTGTGCGGGGAGTGTGCACGGTGTGCGGGGAGTGTGCACGGTGTGCGGGGAGTGTGCACGGTGTGCGGGGAGTGTGCACGGTGTGCGCGAGTGTGCACGGTGTGCGGGGTGTGTGCACGGTGTGCGGGGTGTGTGCACGGTGTGCGGGGAGTGTGCACGGTGTGCCAGGAGTGTACACGGTGTGCTGCGAGTGTGCACAGTGTGCGTGGCATGTGCACGGTGTGCGGGGAGTGTGCACAGTGTGCGTGGCATGTGCACGGTGTGCGGGGAGTGTGCACTGTGTGCGGGGAGTGCGCACGGTGTGCGGAGAGTGTGCACGGTGTGCGGGGAGTGTGCACGGTGTGCGGGGAGTGTGCACAGTGTGCGGGTTGTGTGTACGGTGTGCAGGGAGTATGCATGGTGTGCGGGGAGTGTGCATGGTGTGCAGGGAGTGTGCACGGTGTCCGGGGAGTGTGCACGGTGTGCGGGGCGTGTGCACGGTGTGCGGGGAGTGTACACGGTGTGCGGCGAGTGTGCACGGTGTGCGGGGAGTGTGCACGGTGTGTGGGGAGTGTGCACGGAGTGTGGGGCGTGCACACATTGTGCGGGGTGTGTGCACGGTGTGCAGGGAGTGTGCACGGTGTAGGGGAGTGTGCACGGTGTGGGGGAGTGTGCACTGTGTACGGGGTGTGTGCACGGTGTGCGGGAGTGTGCACGGTGTGCGGGGTGTGTGCACGGTGTGCGGTGAGTGTGCACGGTGTGCGGGGAGTGTGCACGGTGTGCGGGGAGTGTGCACGGTGTGCAGGGAGTGTGCACGGTGTGCGGGGAGTGTGCACGGTGTGCGGGGGGTGTGCACGGTGTGTGGGGAGTGTGCACGGTGTGCGGGGTGTGTGCACTGTGTGCGGGGTGTGTGCACGGTGTGCACGGTGTGGGGGAGTGTGCACTGTGTACGGGGTGTGTGCACGGTGTGCGGGGAGTGTGCACGGTGTGCGGGGAGTGTGCACGGTGTGCGGGGAGTGTGCACGGTGTGCGGGGCGTGCACACATTGTGCGGGGTGTGTGCACGGTGTGCAGGGAGTGTGCACGGTGTAGGGGAGTGTGCACGGTGTGGGGGAGTGTGCACTGTGTACGGGGTGTGTGCACGGTGTGCGGGAGTGTGCACGGTGTGCGGGGTGTGTGCACGGTGTGCGGTGAGTGTGCACGGTGTGCGGGGAGTGTGCACGGTGTGCGGGGGGTGTGCACGGTGTGTGGGGAGTGTGCACGGTGTGCGGGGTGTGTGCACTGTGTGCGGGGTGTGTGCACGGTGTGCACGGTGTGGGGGAGTGTGCACGGTGTGCGGGGAGTGTGCACGGTGTGCGGGGAGTGTGCACGGTGTGCGGGGAGTGTGGTGTGCGCGGAGTGTGCACGGCGTGCGGGGAGTGTGCACAGTGTGCGGGGAGTGTGCACGGTGTGCGGGGAGTGTACACGGTGTGCGGGCTGTGTACAGGGTCTCTTACCCTTCTTTCTCCTCTCTTTGAGCTGCTTCCTCCTCTAGGCCCACCAGCCGATCCTGGGCCTCCTGCAGCTCCTGTTGGATCTGCTCCAGCCGCGTCTCCAGCTCCTGATTGGTCAGATTGAGCTTGAGGTTCTCAGTGCTGGTCTCGTCCTGTTTACTGCGCAGAGAGACAAGCTCCGCCTCCAACTGGAAGGGACGAACACACAAAGGGACCGCGTCCAATCACTGATTAAAAGTAAGTCCTCTGATAAAATGTATTCGAAACCATCTCTCTTTCTCACATTTCCCTCTCTCTCTATTGTCTCTGTCTCTCAGTCTGTTTCTCTTGCACTATTTCGGCCTCACTCTCTCTCTCCATCCCTCCATCTGAATCTAATCACAGACGTGATCACGGGCTGCAGGATCCAGAATTTCAACTCCCCACCCAATCCCCAGCCCTACCCTCTAGAATCATGCTGGGAAACTATTGAGATTCCAGAGGGAAATTGGCCCGAAAGTGGCGATTATTCATTCTTTGATTCCATTATTCTATCTCTCTAAAGTATATTCAATACTTGTCCGTAACTAAAACAATGAAGATAATTTGAAGAAGAAATTTAATTTAAGTTACCCCGTCTATCTCAAGTCATATAGGGGAGAAATTCGGTATCGCCCCATCTGGGGCGCAATTATCGTCCGGGCGCAAAGTTTAGCGCCTGCCGCTAATTATCACCTCCGACTGCAAACTCTGCTTTTATCGCCCCTGGAGGTGATTGGAGCGCTTAATCAGACACTTCACATCTGTCTTAAGGTTCAAATGCCGAGGAGCGAGGCGCTACCTCAGAGCGCTGGCGAAGCTCATGTGAAGTCAGTCAGCAATGGAACACAGACACACTGGCGCCGGCCAGTTCTTAAAGGGGAGTTCTGACGAAAGGTCATCGACCTGAAACATTAATTCTGTTTCTCTCTTCACAGATGCTGCTTGACCTGCTGAGTTTCTCCAGCATTTTCTGTTTTTATCCTAAAGGGGAGGGTCGGTCTTGCTCTCCATCCACATCCTGCTCATTGCAGCCTTGAATCTCGGCCTGGAGAGACCTGTACAGCAAATCTGCTGGAAAGAACAATGGGGAGGCCCAGGGAAAGAGCTCAGAGTGCAGCCCCCACAGTCTCTTCTAAATCGATACAAGGAAGATCAAATCAAAATGAACCTGCAAAGTGCTGCTCAGTCCCCAAAACTCCTTCACACAGCGTCGAATCTCTCCAGAAGTCTCTCTCTCTCTCTCAGAATGTGTGGTGCAAAAATATCACCAACAAAAAAAGGCAGGAAGTGGTCGCCTTTAAATAGCGCTCCCCCAGTCCCTTCCCAACTGCAAAACGCTCCCCTCAACCTGTCGTTGCTAGCGGCAGGCGGTAAGGCAGGGGGCGCCACTCAATTTCCAGTCCGGGGCGCTAGCGGGGTGTTGCGCACTCGACTGACGTCACGATCTGCCGGCGCAGGAGATTGTGGCGGTAGTGTTTAGCGCCGCCGCAAAATGTCCAGTCAATTTTGCGAAGGGCGCAGATATCGCCGCGCCCGGGCGCTAGTTGGTTTGTGCCCCACTTAGCGCCCTCTTAAGGCGCTAACGGGTGTCGCTACCAACTGAATTTTTCCCCCATAAAGTTTATATAAAAATTGCCCCACTCTAGACATAAGAACATAAGAAATAGGAGCAGGAGTCGGCCATTTGGCCCCTCGAGCCTGCTCCGCCATTCAATAAGATCATGGCTCATCGTCTGCCTCATCTCCACTTTCCTGCACTATCCCCATATCCCTTGATTCCTTAATTTTCAAAAACCTATCGATCTCTGTCTTGAATATACTCAACGACTGAGCCTCCACAGCCCTCTGGGGGAGAGAATTCCAAAGATTCACCACCCTCTGAGTGAAGACATTTCTCCTCATCTCAGTCCTAAATGGCCGACCCCTTATTCTGAGACTGTGACCTCTGGTTCTAGACTCCCCAGTCAGGGGAAACACCCTCCCTGCATCGACCCTGTCAAGCCCTGTAAGAACTTTGTATGTTTCAATGAGATCACCTCTCATTCTTCTAAACTCTAGAGAATATAGGCCTAGTCTACTCAATGTCTCCTCATAGGACAATCCCCCCATCCCAGGAACCAGTCTGGTGAACCTTCGTTACACTCGCTCTGTGGCAAGTATATCCTTCCTTAGGTAAGGAGACCAACACTGTACACAATACTCCAGGTGTGGTCTCACCAGGGCCCTATATAATTGCAGTAAGATGTCTTTACTCTTATACTCAAATCCTCTTGTAATAAAGGCCAACATACCATTTGCTTTCCTAATTGCTTGCTGTACCTGCATGTTAACTTTCAGTGATTCGTGTACAAGGACACCCAGGTCCCTCTGAACACCAACATTTCCCAATCTCTCACCATTTAAAAAATACACTGCTTTTCTATTTTTCCTACCAAAGTGGATAACTTCACATTTCTCCACATTATATTCCATTTGCCATGTTCTTGCCCACTCACTTAGCCTGTCTATATCCCCTTGAAGCCTCCTTGCATCCTCCTCACAACTTACATTCCCACCCAGCTTTGTATCAGCAGCAAACTTGGATATATTACATTTGGTCCCCTCATCCAAATCATTGATGTAGATTGTGAATAGCTGAGGCCCAAGCACTGATCCTTGCGGTACCCCACTAGTTACAGCCTGACAACCCGAAAATGACCCGTTTATTCCTACTCTCTGTTTTCTGTCCGTTAACCAATCCTCAATCCATGCTAGTATATTACCCCCAATCCCATGAGCCCTAATTTTGTTTAATAACCTCTTGTGTGGCACCTTATCGAATGCCTTCTGAAAATCCAAATACACCACATCCACTGGTTCCCCCTTATCTATTCTGCTAGTTACAACCTCAAAAAACTCTAACAGATTCATCAAACACAATTTCCCTTTCATAAATCGGTGTTGACTCTGCCCAATCCTATTATTATTTTCTAAGTGCCCTGTTACCACGTCATTAACAATAGATTCTAGCATTTTCCCCACTACTGATGTCAGGCTAACTGGTCTGTAGTTCCCCGTTTTCTCTCTCCCTCCTTTCTTCAATAGTGGGATTACATTTGCTACTTTCCAATCCACGGGAACTGTTCTAGAATCTATGGAATTTTGGAAAATGACAACCAATGCATCCACTATCTCTATAGTCATCTCTTTCAAAACCCTAGATGTAGGCCATCAGGTCGTGGGGATTTATCAGCTTTCAGTCCCACTAATTTCTCCAGTACTATTTTTTTTACTAATATGAATTTCTTACACTCCCTCATTCTCGCTAGAGCCTTGATTCTCCGCTATTTCCGGGAAGTTTTTGTGGCTTCGTCCATTAAGACAGACACAGCGGGCTGGATTTTGTCAGCCCCGAGGAGGCGGGTATGGAGGTGGGACTGCTGGTAACGTTGCAGAATTTGGGGGCGGGTGGTAAACCTGCCCCCAACCCGCCTCTGTGCCCTCTTGCCAGGAGGCGGGAAGCTGACCCGCCCCAGGTCCTGTCTCCGCGAGGCGGGAAAGGGATTAAAGCTCATTACTGCCTGTTAACAGGCAGAAAATAGGATTATCCCCATTTATAGCTCCAAAGTGCAGGCTTCCCGACCTCGGGGAACCCCGCCAGGGTGTACGAGATGAGAAGGAGGTCTGTGGGGGTCGGAAGGGTCTGAAAGTGCGATGTAGAGGTGAGTGATGGGTGCAAGTGTGGAGTGGTAAGTATGTAAGGTGAGTGTAAAGTGTTAGAAAATGTTCACTTACCTTTGTTTCTGCCTACAGCCTTCAGCCGCTGTGGATCCGGAGTCCCGATATCTCCATTGTAGATTTCACAGACTGGCTGTTGGATCCTCCGAACCAACAGCCAGGTGATTTCTGCAAAGTTGAAAGGTTTGATGAGTCCTGAACACAAGGGCTCATCAAACTACACAGAATGTCAGTGTTTGACAGCTTCACAGAGCTGTCAAACGATGACATTTCTTCTTTCAAAAGTTCTTGACAGATGGCACGTCATATGTTGACGTGCTCTGTCAGTGACTTCCCCCTAATTGGCCTGCTGAGCCCGCCAGGCGGGCTTAACAAAGTCAATCAGGAGAAAATCCCGCTGGTTGGCCAGAGGCTGATGGAGGCGGGATTGAAAGCCGGCAAGCAGCAGTCCCATCTCCAAAAGCTTCCCATTGAGAAAATCCAGCCCAAAGTATTTGTTTAATTTCTCGGCCATTTCCTTATTCCCCATTATAATTTCTCCTGTCTCAGCCTGTATGAGACCTACATTTACTTTCGCTAATCTTTTCCTTTTTACATACCTATAGAAGCTTTAACAGTCTGTTTTTATATCTCTCGCTAGTTTACTCTCATATTCTATTTTCCCCTTCTTTATCATTTTCTTGGTCCTCCTTTGCTGAATTCTAAAATCCTCCCAATCCTCAGGCTTACTACTCTTTTTGGCAACATTATAAGCCATATTATGGTCACTCTTTCCTAAAGGCTCCTTTACTACAAGGTTATTAATTAACCCTTTCTCTACACAATACTAGATCTAAAATAGTCTGTTCTCTAGTTGGTTCCTCAACATACTGATCTAGAAAACTATCTTGCATACATTCCATGAATTTGTCCTCCACACTATTACTGCAAATTTGGTTTGCCCAGTCTATATGTAGATTAAAGACCCTATGATTATTGTATTACCCTTGTTACATGCGCCTCTAATTTCCTGATTTATACTCTGCTCTACATTACAACTACTATTTGGGGGCCTATAAACAACTCCCACCAATATTTTCTGCCCATTGCTGTTTCTTAGCTCCACCCAAACTGATTCTACTTCTTGATTTTCGGAGCTGAGATCCTTTCTCTCTCCTGTCTTTATCCCATCCTTTATCAGGGCTACCCCTCCTCCTTTTTCATTTTGCCTCTCTCTTCTAAAAGTTAAGTATCCTGGAATATTTAGTTCCCAACCTTGGCCACTTTGCAACCACGTCTCCGTAATGACTATTAGATCAAACCTGATCATTTCTATCTGCGCTATTAATTCATCTATTTTGTTGCCAATGCTTCGCGCATTCCGATATGGTGCCTTTAGCTTTGACTTATTTCTATTTTGCCAGACGTCACCTCAGTCACTGATGCCCTATGACCTTTGTCACTCTCTCTGTCTCTTCCTGACCCACTCTGCTTATTTTTACCCAAAACTCTACTCTGCTCTCGAGCTTTGACATTTCTCTCGCTGCTTTTAAATTTACTCTTTCCTGAATCCTCCCACCCCCCCTTCATTAGTTTAAAGCCCTGTCTACTGCCCTAGTTATTTGGTTCGCCAGAACACTGGTCCCATCCCGGTTTAGGTGGAGCCCATCCCAACGGAACAGCCCCCTCTTTCCCCAGTACTGGTGCCAGTGGCCCACAAAGTGAAACACTTGCCTCCCCCACCACTCTTTGCGACACGCATTTAAACCTCGAATCTGTTTGTCAATTTGCATGTGACAGAGTTCTGCTTCCGGCACGTTTTCTTTCAGCCAAGGTGCTCACCTGGTGACAGTGAATCTGTTCAGAAGATTCTGCCATTATTTCACCCACTATCCTCTCCCCATTCTCATCCACAGTCAGTGTCCCGGCCCTCTGTCTGAGCCCAGTGATGGGACATGAACCCTCACTGCTCCCCTGGTGTGTACTGTCCATGTACCAGAGCTCACCCTCACACACACACGGGCTGTGACTGAATCCCCCCTTTTCCCTGCTGTGTCCATCCCTCATTACCTGCAGAAAAGCTTCATCGGAACGTGGCCCCTCACTGCCGGGAGATTGATCTCGCTCTCTGTAATCAAACCAAAGAATCAGACAGACAGGGAGAGACCGTCAGTGGCAGTGTCAGAGAGAGAGGTTACTGGGAAGATTTATTGTTAGATTTCCACACTCGCCGGCACCTCAATCCCAAATCCCAGACCAAGTCCCCTGATCCAGCTGTTCATCAGCGACCTCCCAGGATTTGGGGAACGCAGTCACTCACTGTATCAGTGCGAGGCTGGGCCTGATAATTAACACTGTCCCTGTGGGCACGGTGTGCAGGGTGTGGGAACGGTGTGCGGGGAGTGTGCATGGTGTGTGCACGGTGTGCGGGGAGTGTGCACGTTGAGCAGGGTTTCTGCAAGGTGTGCGGGGAGTGTGCATGGTGTGCGGGGAGTGTGCACGGTGTGCAGGGAGTGTACACCGTGTGCGGGGAGTGTGCACGGTGGGCAGGGAGTGCGCACAGTGTGTGGCGAGTGTGCATGGTGTGCGGGTTGTGTGCACGTGTGCGGGCTGTGTGCACGGTGTGTGGGAAGTACACAAGGTGTGTGGGGAGTGCGCACAGTGTGCGGGGATTGAGCACGGTGTGCGGGGAGTGTACATGGTGTGCGGGGAGTGTGCACGGTGTGCGGGGATTGTGCACGGTGGGCGGGGAGTGTGCATGGTGTGTGGGGAGTGCACATGGTGTGCGGAGTGTGTGCACGGTGTGTGGGAAGTGTGCACGGTACGCGGGGAGTGTGCACGGTGTGCGGGGTGTGTGCATGTGTGCGGGGTGTGTGCACCATGTGTGGGAAGTGCACAAGGTGTGCGGGGAGTGTGCACAGTGTGCGGGGAGTGTGCACGGTGTGCGGGAAGTGTGCACGGTGTGTGGGGATTTTACACGGTGTGCCGGGTGTGTGCACAGTGTGCGGGGTGTGTGCACGGTGTGCGGGGAGTGTGCACGGTGTGCGGGGGGTGTGCACGGTGTGCGGAGTGTGTGCATGGTGTGCGGAATGTGTGCACGGTGAGTGGGGAGTGTGCATGGTGTGTGGGGAGTGTGCACAGTGTGCAGGGTGTGTGCACGGTGTGCAGGGAGTGTGAACGGTGTGAACTGAGTGTGCACAGTGTGCGGGGTGTGTGTACGGCGTGCGGGGAGTATGCAAGGTGTGCAGGGAGTGTGAACGACGTGAACTGAGTGTGCAGAGTGTGCAGGGAGTGTGCACGGTGTGTGGGGTGTGTGCACGGTGTGTGCATGAGGTGCAGGGAGTGCGCACTGTGTGCGGGGTGAGTGCATGCAATGCAGTGAGTGTGTGCACGGTGTGAGGGGTGTGTGCACAGTGAGCGGGGTGAGTGCATGGTGTGCGAGGAGTGTGCACGGTGTGTGGAGAGTATGCACAGTGTGCGAGGGGTGTACACGGTGTGCGGGGAGTCTGCACGGTGTGAGGGGAGTGTGCACGGTGAGAGGAGACTGTGCACAGTGAGCGGGGTGTGTGCACGCTGTGCGGGGAGTGTGCACGGTTTGCGGAGTGTGTGCACGGTGGGTGGAGTGTGTGCACAATGAGCGGGGAGTGTGCACCGTGTGCGGGGGTGTGCGGGGAGTGTGCATGGTGTGTGGGGAGTGTGCACGGTGTGCGGGGAGTGTGCACGGTGTGCCGGGTGTGTGCACATTGTGTGAGGAGAGTGCACGTTGAGCAGGGAGTGTGCACGGTGTGTGGGAAGTGTGCACGGTGTGCGGGGAGTGTGCACGGTGTGTGGCGAGTTTGCACGGTGCGCAGAGTGTGAGCATGGTGAGCGGAGTGTGTGCACGGTGAGCGGGGGATGGGCACGGTGTGCTGAATGTACGCACAGTGAGCGGGGAGTGTGCACGGTGTGCAGGGAGTCTGCACGGCGCGCTCGGAGTGTGCCCGGTTTGTGGGGACTGTGCACGGTATGCGGGGAGTGTGCACGGTGTGCCGGGTGTATGCATCTTGTGTGGGGAGTGTGCACGGTGTGTGGGGAGTGTGCGCGGTGTGCGGGGAGTGTACAAAGTGTGCGGGGATTGTGCACGGTGTGCGGGGAGTGTACATGGTGTGCGGGGAGTGTGCACGGTGTGCGGGGATTGTGCACGGTGGGCGGGGAGTGTGCATGGTGTGTGGGGAGTGCACATGGTGTGCGGAGTGTGTGCACGGTGTGTGGGAAGTGTGCACGGTATGCGGGGAGTGTGCACGGTGTGCGGGGTGTGTGCATGTGTGCGGGGTGTGTGCACCATGTGTGGGAAGTGCACAAGGTGTGCGGGGAGTGTGCACAGTGTGCGGGGAGTGTGCACGGTGTGCGGGGAGTGTGCACGGTGTGTGGGGATTTTACACGGTGTGCCGGGTGTGTGCAGAGTGTGCGGGGTGTGTGCACGGTGTGCGGGGAGTGTGCACGGTGTGCGGGGGGTGTGCACGGTGTGCGGAGTGTGTGCATGGTGTGCGGAACGTGTGCACGGTGAGCGGGGAGTGTGCATGGTGTGTGGGGAGTGTGCACAGTGTGCGGGGTGTGTGCACGGTGTGCAGGGAGTGTGAACGGTGTGAACTCAGTGTGCACAGTTTGCGGGGTGTGTGTACGGCGTGCGGGGAGTGTGCACGGTGTGCGGGGAGTGTGCACGATGTGCGGTGAGTGTGCACGGTGTACAGGATGTGTGCACGGTGTGCGGGGAGTGTGCACTGTGTGCGGGGAGTGTGCACGGTGTGCGGGGAGTGTGCATGTTTTGTGGGGAGTGTGCACGGTGTACAGGATGTGTGCACGGTGTGCGGGGAGTGTGCATGGTTTGTGGGGAGTGTGCACGGTGTGCGGGGAGTGTGCACGGTATACAGGATGTGTACACGGTGTGCGGGGAGTGTGCATGGTTTGTGGGGAGTGTGCACGGTGTACAGGATGTGTGCACGGTGTGCGGGGTGTGTGCACGGTGTGCGGTGAGTGTGCACGGTGTGCGGGGAGTGTGCACGGTGTGCGGGGAGTGTGCACAGTGTGCGGGGAGTGTGCACGGTGTGCTGTGAGTGTGCACGGTGTGCGGGGAGTGTGCACGGTGTGCAGGGAGTGTGCACGGTGTGCGGGGAGTGTGCATGGTGTGCGGGGGGTGTGCACGGTGTGCGGAGTGTGTGCATGGTGTGCGGAATGTGTGCACGGTGAGCGGGAAGTGTGCATGGTGTGTGGGGAGTGTGCACAGTGTGCGGGGTGTGTGCACGGTGTGCAGGGAGTGTGAACGGTGTGAACTGAGTGTGCACAGTGTGCGGGGTGTGTGTACGGCGTGCGGGGAGTATGCACGGTGTGCAGGGAGTGCGAACGACGTGAACTGAGTGTGCAGAGTGTGCAGGGAGTGTGCACGGTGTGTGGGGAGTGTGCACGGTGTGTGCATGAGGTGCAGGGAGTGCGCAATGTGTGCGGGGTGAGTGCATGCAATGCAGTGAGTGTGTGCACGGTGTGAGGGGTGTGTGCACAGTGAGCGGGGTGAGTGCATGGTGTGCGAGGAGTGTGCACGGTGTGTGGAGAGTATGCACAGTTTGCGAGGGGTGTACACGGTGTGCGGGGAGTCTGCACGGTGAGAGGGGAGTGTGCACGGTGAGAGGAGACTGTGCACAGTGAGCGGGGTGTGTGCACGCTGTGCGGGGAGTGTGCACGGTTTGCGGAGTGTGTGCACGGTGGGCGGAGTGTGTGCACGATGAGCGGGGAGTGTGCACCGTGTGCGGGGATGTGCGGGGAGTGTGCATGGTTTGTGGGGAGTGTGCACGGTGTGCGGGGAGTGTGCACGGTGTGCCGGGTGTGTGCACATTGTGTGAGGAGAGTGCACGTTGAGCGGGGAGTGTGCACGGTGTGTGGGAAGTGTGCACGGTGTGCGGGGAGTGTGGACGGTGTGCGGGGTGTGTACACGGTGTGCGGCGAGTGTGCACGGTGCGCAGAGTGTGAGCACGGTGAGCGGAGTGTGTGCACGGTGAGCGGGGGATGTGCACGGTGTGCGGAATGTACGCACAGTGAGCGGGGAGTGTGCACGGTGTGCAGGGAGTCTGCACGGCGCTCGGAGTGTGCCCGGTTTGTGGGGACTGTGCACGGTGTGCGGGGAGTGTGCACGGTGTGCCGGGTGTGTGCATCTTGTGTGGGGAGTGTGCACGGTGTGTGGGGAGTGTGCACGGTGTGCGGGGAGTGTACAAGGTGTGCGGGGAGTGTGCACAGTGTGCGGGGTGTGTACACGGTGTGTGGCGAGTGTGCACGGTGTGCGGGGAGTGTGCATGGTGTGCGGGGAGTGTGCACAAGGTGTGCGGGGATTGTGCACAGTGTGCGGGGAGTGTGCACGGTGTGCGGGGTGTGTGCACGGTGTGCGGGGAGTGTACTCCGTGTGCGGGGAGTGTGCACGGTGTGCGGGGAGTGTGCGCGGTGGGCGGGGAGTGTGCACGGTGTGCGCTGAGTGTGCACAGTGTGCGGGGAGTGTGCACGGTGTGCGGGGAGTGTACACGGTGTGCAGAGTGTGTGCACGGTGTGCGGGATGTGTGCACAGTGTGCGGGAGGTGTGCACGGTGTGCGGGGAGTGTGCACGGTGTGAGGGTTGTGTACACGGTGTGCGGGGTGTGTGCACGGTGTGAGGTGAGTGTGCACGGTGTGCAGGGTGTGTGCGGGGTGTGTGCACGGTGTGAGGGGTGTGTGCACGGTGAGCAGGGACTGTGCACGGTGTGATGGGGAGTGTGCACGGTCTGCGAGGAGCGTACACGGTGTGTGGGGTGTGTGCACAGTGTGCAGGGAGTGTACACGGTGTGCGAGGAATGTGCACAGTGTGTGAGGTGTGTGCACGGTTTGCGGGTAGTGTGCACGGTGTGCGGGGAGTGTGCACAGTGTGCGGGGTGTGTGCACGGTGTGCGGGGAGTGTGCACGGTGTGCGGGGGGTGTGCACGGTGTGCGGAGTGTGTGCATGGTGTGCGGAATGTGTGCACGGTGAGCGGGGAGTGTGCATGGTGTGTGGGGAGTGTGCACAGTGTGCGGGGTGTGTGCACGGTGTGCAGGGAGTGTGAACGGTGTGAACTGAGTGTGCACAGTGTGCGGGGTGTGTGTACGGCGTGCGGGGAGTATGCACGGTGTGCAGGGAGTGTGAACGATGTGAACGGTGTGAACTGAGTGTGCACAGTGTGCGGGGTGTGTGTACGGCGTGCGGGGAGTATGCACGGTGTGCAGGGAGTGTGAACGATGTGAACTGAGTGTGCAGGGAGTGCGCACTGTGTGCGGGGTGAGTGCATGCAATGCAGTGAGTGTGTGCACGGTGTGAGGGGTGTGTGCACAGTGAGCGGGGTGAGTGCATGGTGTGCGAGGAGTGTGCACGGTGTGTGGAGAGTATGCACAGTGTGCGAGGGGTGTACACGGTGTGCGGGGAGTCTGCACGGTGTGAGGGGAGTGTGCACGGTGAGAGGAGACTGTGCACAGTGAGCGGGGTGTGTGCACGCTGTGCGGGGAGTGTGCACGGTTTGCGGAGTGTGTGCACGGTGGGTGGAGTGTGTGCACGATGAGCGGGGAGTGTGCACCGTGTGCGGGGGTGTGCGGGGAGTGTGCATGGTGTGTGGGGAGTGTGCACGGTGTGCGGGGAGTGTGCACGGTGTGCCGGGTGTGTGCACATTGTGTGAGGAGAGTGCACGTTGAGCAGGGAGTGTGCACGGTGTGTGGGAAGTGTGCACGGTGTGCGGGGAGTGTGCACGGTGTGTGGCGAGTTTGCACGGTGCGCAGAGTGTGAGCACGGTGAGCGGAGTGTGTGCACGGTGAGCGGGGGATGTGCACGGTGTGCTGAATGTACGCACAGTGAGCGGGGAGTGTGCACGGTGTGCAGGGAGTCTGCACGGCGCACTCGGAGTGTGCCCGGTTTGTGGGGACTGTGCACGGTGTGCGGGGAGTGTACATGGTGTGCGGGGAGTGTGCACGGTGTGCGGGGATTGTGCACGGTGGGCGGGGAGTGTGCATGGTGTGTGGGGAGTGCACATGGTGTGCGGAGTGTGTGCACGGTGTGTGGGAAGTGTGCACGGTATGCGGGGAGTGTGCACGGTGTGCGGGGAGTGTGCACGGTGTGTGGGGATTTTACACGGTGTGCCGGGTGTGTGCACAGTGTGCGGGGTGTGTGCACGGTGTGCGGGGAGTGTGCACGGTGTGCGGGGGGTGTGCACGGTGTGCGGAGTGTGTGCATGGTGTGCGGAATGTGTGCACGGTGAGCGGGGAGTGTGCATGGTGTGTGGGGAGTGTGCACAGTGTGCGGGGTGTGTGCACGGTGTGCAGGGAGTGTGAACGGTGTGAACTCAGTGTGCACAGTGTGCGGGGTGTGTGTACGGCGTGCGGGGATTATGCACGGTGTGCGGGGAGTGTGCATGTTTTATGGGGAGTGTGCACGGTGTAGAGGATGTGTGCACGGTGTGCGGGGAGTGTGCATGGTTTGTGGGGAGTGTGCACGGTGTGCGGGGAGTGTGCACGGTATACAGGATGTGTGCACGGTGTGCGGGGAGTGTGCATGGTTTGTGGGGAGTGTGCACGGTGTACAGGATGTGTGCATGGTGTGCGGGAAGTGTGCACGGTGTGCGGGGAGTGTGCACGGTGTGCGGGGTGTGTGCACGGTGTGCGGTGAGTGTGCACAGTGTGCGGAGAGTGTGCACGGTGTGCGGGGAGTGTGCACGGTGTGCGGGGAGTGTGCATGGTGTGCTGTGAGTGTGCACGGTGTGCGGGGAGTGTGCACGGTGTGCAGGGAGTGTGCACGGTGTGCGGGGAGTGTGCACGGTGTGCGGGGGGTGTGCACGGTGTGCGGAGTGTGTGCATGGTGTGCGGAATGTGTGCACGGTGAGCGGGGAGTGTGCATGGTGTGTGGGGAGTGTGCACTGTGTGCGGGGTGTGTGCACGGTGTGCAGGGAGTGTGAACAGTGTGAACTGAGTGTGCACAGTGTGCGGGGTGTGTGTACGGTGTGCAGGGAGTGTGAACGACGTGAACTGAGTGTGCAGAGTGTGCAGGGAGTGTGCACGGTGTGTGGGGAGTGTGCACGGTGTGTGCATGAGGTGCAGGGAGTGCGCACTGTGTGCGGGGTGAGTGCATGCAATGCAGTGAGTGTGTGCACGGTGTGAGGGGTGTGTGCACAGTGAGCGGGGTGAGTGCATGGTGTGCGAGGAGTGTGCACGGTGTGTGGGGAGTATGCACAGTTTGCGAGGGGTGTACACGGTGTGAGGGGATTGTGCACGGTGAGAGGAGACTGTGCACAGTGAGCGGGGTGTGTGCACGCTGTGCGGGGAGTGTGCACGGTTTGCGGAGTGTGTGCACGGTGGGCGGAGTGTGTGCACGATGAGCGGGGAGTGTGCACCGTGTGCGGGGTTGTGCGGGGAGTGTGCATGGTGTGTGGGGAGTGTGCACGGTGTGCGGGGAGTGTGCACGGTGTGCGGGGTGTGTGCACATTGTGTGAGGAGAGTGCACGTTGAGCGGGGAGTGTGCACGGTGTGTGGGAAGTGTGCACGGTGTGCGGGGAGTGTGGACGGTGTGCGGGGTGTGTACACGGTGTGCGGCGAGTGTGCACGGTGCGCAGAGTGTGAGCACGGTGAGCGGAGTGTGTGCACGGTGAGCGGGGGATGTGCACGGTGTGCGGAATGTACGCACAGTGAGCGGGGAGTGTGCACGGTGTGCAGGGAGTCTGCACGGCGCTCGGAGTGTGCCCGGTTTGTGGGGACTGTGCACGGTGTGCGGGGAGTGTGCACGGTGTGCCGGGTGTGTGCATCTTGTGTGGGGAGTGTGCACGGTGTGTGGGGAGTGTGCACGGTGTGCGGGGAGTGTACAAGGTGTGCGGGGAGTGTGCACAGTGTGCGGGGTGTGTACACGGTGTGTGGCGAGTGTGCACGGTGTGCGGGGAGTGTGCATGGTGTGCGGGGAGTGTGCACAAGGTGTGCGGGGATTGTGCACAGTGTGCGGGGAGTGTGCACGGTGTGCGGGGTGTGTGCACGGTGTGCGGGGAGTGTACTCCGTGTGCGGGGAGTGTGCACGGTGTGCGGGGAGTGTGCGCGGTGGGCGGGGAGTGTGCACGGTGTGCGCTGAGTGTGCACAGTGTGCGGGGAGTGTGCACGGTGTGCGGGGAGTGTACACGGTGTGCAGAGTGTGTGCACGGTGTGCGGGATGTGTGCACAGTGTGCGGGAGGTGTGCACGGTGTGCGGGGAGTGTGCACGGTGTGAGGGTTGTGTACACGGTGTGCGGGGTGTGTGCACGGTGTGAGGTGAGTGTGCACGGTGTGCAGGGTGTGTGCGGGGTGTGTGCACGGTGTGAGGGGTGTGTGCACGGTGAGCAGGGACTGTGCACGGTGTGATGGGGAGTGTGCACGGTCTGCGAGGAGCGTACACGGTGTGTGGGGTGTGTGCACAGTGTGCAGGGAGTGTACACGGTGTGCGAGGAATGTGCACAGTGTGTGAGGTGTGTGCACGGTTTGCGGGTAGTGTGCACGGTGTGCGGGGAGTGTGCACAGTGTGCGGGGTGTGTGCACGGTGTGCGGGGAGTGTGCACGGTGTGCGGTGAGTGTGCACGGTGTGTGATGAGTGTGCACGGTGTGCGGGGAGTGTGCACGGTGTGCGGTGAGTGTGCACGGTGTGTGGGGAGTGTGCACGGTGTGCGGTGAGTGTGCACGGTGTACAGGATGTGTGCACGGTGTGCAGGGAGTGTGCACGGTGTGCGGGGAGTGTGCACGGTGTGCAGTGTGTGTTCATGGTGGGAGGGGAATGTGCATGGTTTGTGGGGAGTGTGCACGGTGTACAGGATGTGTGCACGGTGTGCGGGGTGTGTGCACGGTGTGCGGTGAGTGTGCACGGTGTGCGGGGAGTGTGCACGGTGTGCGGGGAGTGTGCACGGTGTGCGGGGAGTGCGCACGGTGTACGATGAGTGTGCACGGTGTACAGGATGTGTGCGGGGAGTGTGCACGGTGTGCGGGGAGTGTGCACGGTGTGCGGTGAGTGTGCACGGTGTGCGGGGAGTGTGCACGGTGTGCGGTGAGTGTGCACGGTGTACAGGATGTGTGCACGGTGTGCGGGGCGTGTGCACGGTGTGCGGGGAGTGTGCACGGTGTGCGGTGAGTGTGCACGGTGTACAGGATGTGTGCATGGTGTGCGGGGAGTGTGCACGGTGTGCGGTGAGTGTGCACGGTGTGCAGGGTGTTATAAATCTCATCATTCATCAAGAACCTACTTGTGAAATAATGCTGAATGGCCAGCTGGTGGCGCCGTCCAAGGAGTATAAATAGTCGGGCGTGGGCCCAGCTTTCCAGGGACATTTTGTAAGACAGAAACTACTGGAGTACAACTAGACCTCCATGTTCTGAAACAAGTTGATTAAAGCCTTGCTTTATACTCAAACCAAGTGTGTAGTGAGTTTTATTACGTCAATTTAATCAACTTGATATCGACTCCACGCTTTGGGTGATTTCGGGAACAGCCAGCTACGACTCAAACCGTAGAAGGGAACTCAGACAAGTAATTGATCCATCATGGAGAAACTACTCAGCCCCACCCGACTCGACCTGGACCCGAATTCACTTACAGCTACTAAGGTATGGAAACACTGGTATCGTACCTTCAGCGACTTCCTTGAGGAGTGTGGTGAGAATGTTCCTAACAAGTTACGAATGTTTGCTAATTATGTATCCCCTCATGTGTTTGACTATATCGAAGACTGTGTAGACTATGATGCCGCTATCCAAATACTACAGCAGCTATATGTCAAGTTGCCAAATGAAATTTTTGCTCGGCATCTACTGGTCACAACTCGACAACAACCCGGGGTATCACTTGACAAATTCCTTCAGAAACTTCGCAGGCTCAGCAAGGATTGTAATCTTAAAGCTGTTACAGCTGAGCAGTACCAGGAGGAGTTAATTAGTGATTCCTTTATTAATGGGATTGCATCTCCCTTCATACGTCAGCGTCTGTTGGAGAATAAAACCCTCAAGTTACAGGCTGCCTATGACCAGGCATGTTCTCTGGACTTAGCAAAGAGGAATGCAGACACCTATCTTTCACCACGTGCATGGGCTGCTGCTATCACTTTTAGTGACTCTTTCGATAGGCCTCGGGCAGAAGCCCTCACGGATGACGATTCCAACCTGGCTGATGACAACCCTACCCTAGAAACCTACACTGATGACGACCCTGCCCTATCGGCATCTTGGCAATCTGGAAGGAAGTGTTTCTTCTGTGGAGGAGCATTCCATTATAGGAAATTTTGTCCTGTTCACAACGTGACCAGCAATCATTGCAGCAAGAAAGGTCACTTTTCTAAGGTATGCCAGTCAAGAGCCGCTGTTAGTAAAAAAGGCCACTTTTCTAAGGTATACCGGTCGAGAGCTCCTGTTAGTTTTGCAGCTACAATCTATAAAACTGCTCCTCCCCCAAGAGCCACTACTAAGGTTACAGCTGCTATCTATAAAACTGCTCCTCCCCCAAGAACCACTACTAAGGTTACAGCTGTCAAGGGTAAAACTGCCTCTCCTCCCATCACAGCTGTTTTCCCCCAAAGTCTGTCCCATGCAGCCACGAAGGTTTCGGTAAATAGACACATTTTGAGGGCACTAATCGACTCATGCAGCTCTGACAGCTTCATTAGTGAGCGGGCTGTCAGTAAGTTAAAACTGCGTATTTACCCCTCGGACAGGGAAATTGCAATGGCTCTGACGACACTGACCACCAATTCTTCCGGCTTTTGTCTTGTCGACCTTATTCTCAATGGCCGCACTTATTTCTCCACCTGGCTCGGGGTGCTCATGAACCTATGCAGTGATGTGCTCCTGGGACAGGATTTCCAGAAACAACACAAAAGACTCACTTTCGAGTTTGGAGGGTCAAAGCCGGAGCTTACTATTTCCAAAGTACCGTTTTGTGCGCTTTCGGCGGCTTCGCTCGACGAGCCCTCCTTGTTTGCCAATCTTTCCCCCCATCACAGCTGTTTTCCCCCAAAGTCTGTCCCATGCAGCCACAAAATTTTGGTAAATCGACACATTTTGAGTGCACTAATCGACTCATGCAGCTCTGATAGCTTCATTAGTGAGCAGGCTGTCAGTAAGTTAAAACTGCGTATTTACCCCTCGGACAGGGAAATTGCAATGGCTCTGACGACACTGACCACCAACTCTTCCGGCTTTTGTCTTGTCGACCTTATTCTCAATGGCCGCACTTATTTCTCCACCCGGTTCGGGGTTCTCAAAAACCTATGCAGTGATGTGCTCCTGGGACAGGATTTTCAGAAACAACACAAAAGACTCACTTTCGAGTTTGGAGGGTCAAAGCCGGAGCTTACTATTTCCAAAGTACCGTTTTGTGTGCTTTTGGCGGCTTTGCTCGACGAGCCCTCCTTGTTTGCCAATCTTTCCCACCGATGTAAGCCCATAGTCACTAAATCATGACGTTTCAGCCAAGATGATCGATCCTTTATCGAGACAGAAATCTCTCGCCTTCTAGCTGACGGTATCATTGAGCCATATTCATCTTCCTGGCGGGCTCAAGTCGTCGTTGTTAAAAATCCTCTGAAGCAACACAAGAAACATCTTTGCATCGATTGCTCGCGAACTATTAACCAGTATACCGACCTGGATGCCTACCCACTACCACGCATCGATGACATGGTCAATAACCTTGCCAACTACAAGGTATTTTCAACTTTTGATTTAAAGAGCTCATATCATCAAGTGCCGTTAAAGGACGCTGACAAGAAGTATACGGCCTTTGAGGCCAATGGTCGGCTTTACCAGTTTTGTCGCCTTCCATTTGGGGCCACCAATGAGGTGGCCGTCTTTCAACAGGCAATGGATAGCCTAGTCAAACAGGAGAATTTAATGGACACTTTTCCATATCTGGATAATATCACCATTGTTGATCATCACCAAGGAGCATGATGCCAACCTCCAGAAATTTTTTGACGTTCTCCGTCGTCACAACTTAACCTTAAATGAGTCCAAATCTGTGAAATCAGTACCATCAGTCAACATCCTTGGCTACTGGGTGGGCAACGGTGTCATCAAACCGGATCCGGAGCGACTTCGTCCGCTGCAGGAGATCCCTCCCCCTACGAATCTCGGCTCTCTTCGTCGGGCACTCGGCATGTTCGCCTATTATGCGAAATGGATACCCCACTCCTCCGACAAGATCCAGCCCCTGCTTCACGCTAAGTCATTTCCATTAGAGCCAACGGCTATTTCAAGGACAACTGGAAAAAGCCACGCATCGTTCCATTGATGAAAATCTTCCTTTCGTGGTTGAGTGCGATGCATCGGATGTGGCGATCTCTGCTACCTTGAATCAAGGTGGTCGACCCGTTGCATTTCTGTCCAGAACTTTGCAGGGTAGCGAGCTCCATTATCCTCCTGTCGAGAAGGAGGCTACGGCCATCATCGAAGCTGTACGTAAATGGAGTCATTTTCTCGCTCGTTGCCATTTCACGCTTATAACCGATTAGCGCTCCGTGGCCTTTATGCTGGATAACCGGAAATGCACTAAGATCAAGAATAACAAAATACAACTCTGGAGGATGGAATTGGCCGCCTTTGGATACACCATACATTATCAACCCGGCAAAGAGAATGTGGCCCCGGATACCCTCACGCGGGCATTCTGCTCTTCTATGTCAACTTCGACTCTGGCAGATCTTCATACTGACTTATGCCATCCTGGCGTTACCCGTATGTTGCACTTTGTGCGATCTAAAAATCTCCCATTTTCTACGGAAGATGTGAAAAGAACATGCTCCTCCTGTAGAATTTGTGCGGAATTAAAACCGCAATTCTTCCGTCCATCGGATGGCTCGCTCATACACGCTATGCAGCCTATGCAGCGACTCAGCATTGACTTTAAAGGGCCATTGCCCTCCTCAACGTGAAACACCTACTTACTGACTATGGTGGACGAATATTCACGCTTTCCCTTTGCTTTCCCCTGTCCCAATATGTTTACTTCCACTGTGATCAAATGCCTTGATCAAGTCTTTTCCCTTTGCGGTACGGCCAATTTCATCCACTCTGATCGGGGTCCCTCCTTCATGTCAAGCGAACTCAAAAGTTATCTTTCCCAACGGGGAATCGCCACAAGTAAAATGACACCGTACCATCCCATCGGTAATGGAGAAGTTGAGAGATACAACGCTATCATTTGGAACGCTGTTCGTCTTGCGCTGAGGTCACGCAATCTACCAGACCAGCAGTGGGAAACTATGCTCCCTGACGCGTTGCATTCCATCAGGTCTCTCCTTTCTACATCTACCAATGTCAGACCTCACGAGCGATTCTTCAGTTTCCAGCGTCGCTCCACCCATGGGACGTCTCTCCCGTCATGGTTGGCAGCTCCCGGCCCCGTGCTGCTCCGAAGATTCGTCCGATCATCTAAAACCGATCCTCTCGTCGACGAGGTAGAACTCACGGACGTCAACCCCATGTACGCGCACGTGCGGTACCCTGATGGCCGGGAGTCCACCGTTTTGCTCCGGGACTTGGCTCCCTGTCCGGCCAGTTCCACGGACCCAACCGATAGAGGGACCCACGGGGATGATGCCAACACTCTGCGCTCCCCCGAAGATGATGCCCTACCTGGGGCATCGAGAGATCTGCCAGCTGCCCCACCGGATCCACTCGGGGAGCCGAGCGCTCCCCGTGGGATGGCTACCCAAGGCCAGGACGCCGTTCAATCCCCGACTATCCAACAGGATGGAGCCAGCACCTGGAGTCACGATCTCCCCAGCCTCCCTTGGGTCGAGCCGAGCAACACGGGTCCTGTCAATCCGCTGGTACAGATCCAACGGCCCAGGGACCAAGACACGGTCCGGGGAGACGTGCCTTCTAGCCATAAACAAAAATCTAAAAGACTGCGGCTATTCGTGGTCCACCTGATCCGCTAAGAGGAAGTCGTCGGACTTCCAAAATCTTTTAAACAGGAAGAATGTTATAAATCTCATCATTCCTCAAGAAACTACTCGTGAAATAATGCTGGGCGGCCAGCTGGTGGCGCCGTCCAAGGAGTATAAATGCTCGGGTGTCGGCCCCAGCTTGCCAGGGACATTTTGTAAGACAAGGAACTACTAAAGGACAACTAGACCTCCATGTTCTGAAACAAGTTGATTAAAGCCTTGCTTTATGCTCAAACAAAGTGCGTAGTGAGTTTTATTACGTCACAGGGTGTGTGCACGGTGCGCAGGGAGTGTGCACGATGTGCGGAGTGTGTGCACGGTGCGCAGGGAGTGTGCACGGTGTGCGGAGTGTGTGCACGGTGCGCAGGGAGTGTGCACGGTGTGCGGAGTGTGTGCACGGTGCGAAGGGAGTGTGCACGGTGTGCGGAGTGTGTGCACGGTGTGCGGGGAGTGTGCACCGTGTGCGGGGAGTGTGCACGTTGTGAGGGGTGAGTGCAAGGTGTGCGGGGAGTGTGCACAGTGAGCGGGGTGTGTGCACAGTGTGCAGGGAGTGTGCATGGTATGCGGAGTGTGCACGATGTGCGGGAGAGTGCACGTTGTGCGGGGTGTGTGCACGGTCTGCGGGGTGTGTGCATGGTGTGCAGGGAGTGTGCACGGTGTGAGGGGAGTGTGCACGGTGTGCGGGGAGTGTGCATGGTGTGCGGTGAGTGTACACGGTGTGCGGTGAGTGTACACGGTGTGCGGGGTGCGTGCACGGTGTGCGGGGAGTTTGCACGAGGTGCGGGGAGTTTGCACAATGTGTGGGGAGTGTGCATGGCGTGCGGGGTGTGTGCACAGTGTGCGGGGAGTGTGCACGGTGTGGGGGGAGTGTGCACGGTGTGCAGGGTGTGTGCAAGGTGTGCGGGGAGTGTGCACGGTGTGCGGGGAGTGTGCACGGTGTGCGGGGTGTGTGCACGGTGTGCGATGAGTGTTCACGGTGTGCAGGGTGTGTGCACGTTGTGCGGGGTGTGTGCACGTTGTGCGGGGGGGTGGACAGTGCGCGGGGAATGTGCACTGTGTGAGGGGTGTGTGCACGGTGTGTGCACAGTGTGCGGGGAGTGTGCACGGTGTGCGGGGAGTGTGCATGGTGTGCGGGGTGTACACATGGTGTGCGGAGCGTGTGCACAGAGTGAGGGGAGAGTGCACGGTGTGAGGGGAGTGTGCACGGTGTGCAGGGAGTGTTCACGGTGTGCGAGGAGTGTGCACGGTGTGCAGGGAGTGTGCACGGTGTGCGGGGAGTGTGCACGGTGTGCGGGGAGTGTGCACGGTGTGCGGGGAGTGTGCACGGTGTGCGGGGTGTGTGCACGGTGTGCGGGAAGTGTGCACGGAGTGCGGGGAGTGTGCACGGAGTGCGGGGAGTGTGCACGGTGTGCGGGGTGTGTGCACGGTGTGCGGGAAGTGCGCACGGAGTGCGGGGAGTGTGCACGGAGTGCGGGGAGTGTGCATGGTGTGCGGGGAGTGTGCACGGTGTGTGAGGAGTGTGCACAGTGTGCGGGGAGTGTGCACGGTGTGCGGGGAGATTGCACGATGTGCGGGGAGTGTGCACGATGTGCGGGGAGTGTGCACGGTGTGCGGGGGGTGTGCACGGTATGCGGGGGGTGTGCATGGTGTGCTGGGGTGTGCACGGTGTGCGGGGTATGTGTAAGGTGTGCGGGGAGTGTGCACGGTGTGCGGGGAGTGTGCACGGTGTGCGGGGTGTGTGCACGGTGTGCGGGGAGTGTGCACGGTGTGCAGGGAGTGTGCACGGTGTGCGGGGAGTGTGCACGGTGTGCGGGGAGTGTGCACGGTGTGCGGGGAGTGTGCACGGTGTGCGGGCTGTGTACAGGGTCTCTTACCCTTCTTTCTCCTCTCGTTGAGCTGCTTCCTCCTCTAGGCCCACCAGCCGATCCTGGGCCTCCTGCAGCTCCTGTTGGATCTGCTTCAGCCGCGTCTCCAGCTCCTGATTGGTCAGGTTGAGCTTGAGGTTCTCAGTGCTGGTCTCGTCCTGTTTGCTGCGCAGAGAGACAAGCTCCGCCTCCAACTGGAAGGGACGAACACACAAAGGGACCGCATCAAATACAACAACAACTTGCATTTATATAGCGCCTTTAACGTAGTAAAATGTCCCAAGGTGCTTCACAGGAGCGATTATCAAACAAAATTTGACACCGAGCCACATGAGGTTAAATGAGGGCAGGTGACCAAAAGCTCGGTCAAAGAGGTGGTTTTAAGGAGCGTTTTAAAGGAGGAGAGAGAGGTAGCGAGGCGGAGAGGTTTAGGGAGGGAATTCCAGAGCTTCGTGCCTCAGCAACAGAAGGCACGGCCGCCAATGGTTGAGTGATTATAATCAGGGATGGTCAAGAGTGCAGAATTCGATGAGTGCAGATATCTCAGGGGGTTGTGGGGATGAAGGAGATTACAGAGATAGGAAAGGGCGAGGCCATGGAGGGATTTGAAAACAAGGATGAGAATTTTAAAATCGATGCGTTGCTTAACCGGGAGCCAATGTAGGTCAGCGAGCACAGGGGCGATGGGCGAACGGGACTTGGTGCGAGTTAGGACACAGGCAGCCGAGTTTTGGATGACCTCAAGTTTACGCAGGGTAGAATGTGGGAGGCCGGCCAGGAGTGCGTTGGAATAGTCAAGTCTAGGGGTAACATAGAAACATAGAAACATAGAAGATAGGAGCAGGAGTAGGCCATTCGGCCCCTCGAGCCTGCTCCGCCATTCAATGCGATCATGGCTGATCATCCAAATTCAGTACCCTGTCCCTGCTTTCTCCCCATATCCCTTGATCCCTTTAGCCTTAAGAAATATATCGAACTCCCTCTTGAATATATTTAATGAATTGGCCTCAACTGCCTTCTGTGGTAGAGAATTCCACAGGTTCACCACTCTCTGGGTGAAGAAATTCCTCCTCATTTCTGTCCTAAATGGCTTACCCCTTATCCTTAGACTGTGACCCCTGGTTCTGGACTCCCCCACCATCAGGAATATCCTTCCTGCATCTAGTCTGTCTAGTCCTGTTAGAATTTTATATGTTTCAATGAGATCCCCTCTCATTCTTCTAAACTCCAGCGAGTAGAAGCCCAATCGACCCAATCGTAACAAAGGCATGGACGAGGGTTTCAGCAGCGGATGAGCTGAGGCAGGGGCGGAGATGGGTGATGTTACGGAGGTGGAAATAGGCGGTCTTAGTTATGGCGGGGATATGTGGTCAGAAGCTCATTTCAGGGTCAAATCTGACACCAAGGTTGCGAACAGTGTGGTTCAGCCTCAGACAGATGCGAGGGAGAGGGATGGAGTCAGTGGCTCGGGAACGGAGTTTGTGGCGGGAACCGGAAACAATAGCTTCGGTCTTCCCAATATTTTGCTCAAGGAAATTTCTGCTCATCCGGAACTGGATATCGGACAAGCAGTCTGACAATTTAGAGATCGTGGAGGGGTCGAGAGAAGTGGTGGTGAGGTAGAGCTGGGTGTCATCAGCGTACGTGTGGAAACTGAGGCTGTGTTTTCGGATGATGTCACCGAGGGGCAAATGTAGATGAGAAATAGGAGGGGGCCAAGGATAGATCCTTAGGGGACACCAGAGGTAACGATGCGGGAGTGGGAAGAGAAGCCATTGCAGGTGATTCTCTGGCTATGATTAGATAGATAAGAATGGAACCAGGCGAGTGCAGTTCCACCCAGCTGGACGATGGTGGAGAGGCGTTGGAGAAGGAGGATGGAGTGGTCAACCGGGTCAAAGGCTGCAGACAGGACAAATAACCAATTAAAAGGCAAATCATCAGAAAAAGTTTATTGTAAACCATCTCTTTAGATCTTCTCTCGTTCTCAATCTCTCTCTACCAGTCTCTCTCAGTCTCTCTCTCCCAGTCTCAATCTCTATCGCTCTCAGTCTCTCGCTTTCAGTCTCTCACTCTCTCAGTCTCTCTCTCTCTCTCTGTCTCTCTCTCTCTGTCTCTCTCTCAGTCTCTCTCTCTGTCTCTCTCTCAGTCTCTCTCTCAGTCTCTCTCTCTCTCTGTCTCTCTCTCTGTCTCTCTCAGTCTCTCTCTCTGTCTCTCTCTCTGTCTCTCTCTCAGTCTCTCTCTCAGTCTCTCTCTCAGTCTCTCTCTCTGTGTCTCTCTCTGTCTCTCTCTGTCTCTCTCTCTCTCTCAGTCTCTCTCTCTCAGTCTCTCTCTCTCAGTCTCTCTCTCTCTCTCTGTCTCTCTTTCTCTCTGTCTCTCTCTCAGTCTCTCTCTCTGTCAATTCAATTCAATTCAATTCAATTCAAATGCTTTATTGGCATGAAAGTTTACAGGGAACCATATTGCCAAAGCTTACATAACAAAAAGTACAGTTTTCCAACATTCTGTAGGTGTCAAACAATTTTGAACTTCGTTGGGTACATACAATATTACTTTAAACAATATTAATTTAAACAGTCGTTGTACATCGTTGGGTACATTCAGTATTAATTTTAAACAGTCCTCAGGTTGTGACATGTTGTTACATATTTGGCACCAAGGTATGGTCTGTCTCCTTCTCCCAGGACTAATCTTAATTTTGACAGGTCATCCAATTCTTTGAAATCTGGGGTTGTTTGGCTGAGCTTGTCAAATAATATGTTTCTTGTTGTGTTGAATTTTTCGCATTTTAGGAGGAAATGCATCTCTGTCTCAACCTCGCCGGCCAGACATTGATCACATATTCTATTCTCTCTAGGCTGCCAGGATTTCTTGTATCTTCCTTTTTCAATTGCCAGTTGGTGGTCGCTTAGTCTGTACCTGGTGAGGGTCTGTCTCTGTTTTGTGTCTCTGATGGTCGAGAGATAGTCTGCCAGTTTATATTCTCTTTTTAGGGCCCGGTAACATTCTAATCTGCTTTGGCTTTTGGTTATTTTGTTCCAATGTTCCAGGTAGGTTTCTTTGCATTGTTTAATGATTTGGTTCACTCGGATTGGTGTTTGGACGGCAGTATTGGTCTGGGACTGGTCAGGGTCCGGCTGAGTAGGAGTACTTAGTTTCAGTAGCAGCTGACTCAGGGGACTCTTTTCTGGGTTTAGCTCTTGGGTCTGGAAGGCTTTAAAATGAAGGGTGTCTGGGGAGCTAGATTTGAGGTGGTTTAGGAAGTTTAGTGCTCGTTTTTGGATGTTTATTATCAGTGGGTATCTGCCTAGTTCGGCTCTGCATGCATTTGTTGGTGTTTTCCTTTGGGTGCGAAGAATGCTTCGGCAAAATTCTGCATGTAGGGCTTCTATTGTGTGTTTTTCCCATTTAGTGTAGCTATGGTGATTGAGCGGGCCCCATACTTCACTACCGTACAGCGCAATGGGCAAGATTATGCTGTCAAATATTTTGAGCCAGATTTTGATTGGGATTTGGATGTTGTAGAATTTTCTTTTTATTGCATATAGGGCTCTTCGGGCTTTTTCTTTTAGTGCATTCACTGCTATGCTGAAGCTCCCTGATGCTGTAATGGTTAGGCCAAGGTAAGTGTAGCTCATAGTGTGTCCTATGATGGTATCACTGAGAGTAAACTGGTATTTGTTTTCCTGACACCTGGACCTTTTTTGAAAAATCATGATGTTGGTTTTCTTTAGATTTACTGTCAGGGCCCAATTTTGGCAGTATTTGTCGAGTAGGTCTAGTTGTTGCTGTAATCCCTGTTCTGTGGGAGACAGCAGAACCAGGTCTGTCTCTCTCTCTGTCTCTCTCTCTCTCTGTCTCTCTCTCAGTCTCTCTCTCAGTCTCTCTCTGTCTCTCTCTCTCTCTCTCTGTCTCTCTCTCTCTCTCTGTCTCTCTCTCAGTCTCTCTCTCTGTCTCTCTCTCTGTCTCTCTCTCTCTCTGTCTCTCTCTCAGTCTCTCTCTCTGTCTCTCTCTGTCTCTCTGTCTCTCTGTCTCTCTCTCTCTCTCTGTCTCTCCCTGTCTGTCTGCCTCTCTCTCTCTCTCAGTCTCTCTCTCTCAGTCTCTCTCTCTGTCTCAGCACCAACGATATAGGTAAAAAATGGGATGAGGTCCTAAAAGCTGAATATAGGAAGTTAGGAGGTAAATTAAAAAATAGGACCTCAAAGGTAGTAATCTCAGGATTGCTACCAGTGCCACGTGCTAGTCAGAGTAGAAATAGGAGGATATTTCAAATGAATACGTGGCTAGAGGAATGGTGCAAGGAGGAGGGATTCAAATTCCTTGGACATTGGAACCGGTTCTGGGAGAGGTGGGACCAATACAAACTGGACGGTTTGCACCTGGACAGGACCGGGACCGATGTCCTAGAGGGAGTGTTTGCTAGTGCTGTTCGGGGGGGTTTAAACTAAAATGGCAGGGGGTTGGGAACCTGAGCATGGAGACAGAGGAAAGGAAAACAGGGATAAAAGCAAAAGATAGGAAGGAGAAAATCAAAAGTGGCAGTCAGAGAAATCAACGGTTTAAATCAAACGTGGCCACAGTAAATAATAATTCTAATAGGTCTAAGAGCGTTAAAAAAACAAGCCTGAAGGCTTTGTCTTAATGCGAGGAGCATTTCTAATAAGGTGGATGAATTGGCTGCGCAAATAGAGGTAAACGGATATGATTTGGTTGGGATTACGGAAACGTGGCTCAAGGATGCCCAAGACTGGAACTCAACATCCAGGGGTATTCAATATTCAGGAAAGATAGGCAAAAAGGAAAGGGAGGTGGGGTAGCATTACTGGTTAAAGAAGGGATTAATACAATTGTAATGAAGGATATTAGCTCTGATGACATGGAATCTGTATGGGTAGAATTGAGAAATACTAAGGGGAAAAAAACATTAGTGGGAGTGGTTTATAGACCTCCCAACAGTAAGGCGGAGGTTGGGGATGGCATTAAAAGGGAAATTAAAGAAGCGTGCAATAAGGGCACAGCAGTCATCATGGGTGACTTTAATCTACATATAGATTGGGCCAACCAAATTAGTAACAATACTGTGGAGGAGGAATTCCTGGAGTGTTTACGGGATGGTTTCCTGGACCAATATGTCGAGGAACCAACCAGAGATCAGGCCATCTTAGACTGGGTATTATGTAACAAGAAAGGATTAATTAGCAATCTTGTTGTACGAGGCCCCTTGGGTCGGAGCAATCATAATATGATCGAATTCTTCATTAAGATGGAGAATGAAGTAGTTGACTCAGAGACAAGGGTCCTCAATTTAAATAAAGGAAACTACGATGGTCTGAAGAGCGAGTTGGGTAGGATTGATTGGGGAATGGCACTCAAAGGGTTGACAGTGGATAGGCAATGGCAAACATTCAAAGACCGAATGGATGAGCTACAGAATTTGTTCATCCCAGTTTGGCATAAAAATAAAACAAAAAAGGTGACTCAACCGTGGCTAACAAGGGAAATTAGGGATAGCATAAGATCCAAGGAGAGGACATATAAAATGGCTAGAAAAAGCAATAATCCTGAGGATTGGGAGCAGTTTAGGAGTCAACAAAGGAGGACAAAGGGATTAATTAAGAAAGGGAAAATAGAATATGAGAGTAAGCTAGTAGGGAACATAAAAACTGACTGTAAAAGCTTTTATAGATATGTGAAGAGAAAAAGATTGGTGAAGTCAAGCGTGGGTCCCTTACAGTCAGAATCAGGGGAATTTATAATGGGAAACAAGGAAATGGCTGACCAACTAAATACATACTTTGGTTCTGTCTTCACAAAGGAGGACACAAATAACCTCCCGGAGATGCCGGGGAACATAGGGTCTGATGAAAGAGAGGAACTGAAAGAAATCAGTATTTGTAGGAAAATGGTGTTAGGAAAATTGATGGGACTGAAGGCCGATAAATCCCCAGGGCCTGATGGCCTACATCCTAGGGTACTTAAGGAAGTGGCCCTAGAGATAGTAGATGCATTACTGGTCATCTTCCAGAACTCGATAGACTCTGGAATGGTACCCATGGATTGGAGGGTAGCTAATGTTACACCACTATTCAAAAAAGGTGGTAGAGAAAAAGCGGGGAATTATAGCCTGACATCGGTAGTGGGGAAAATGCCAGAGCCTATTATAAAAGATGTAATAGCAGAGCACTTGGAAAGCAGTGACAGGATCGGACAAAGTCAACATGGATTTACAAAAGGTAAATCATGCTTGACTAATCTGCTGGAATTTTTTGAGGATGTAACTGGTAAAATAGATAAGGGAGAACCAGCGGATGTGGTGTATTTGGACTTTCAGAAGGCTTTTGATAAGGTCCCACATAAGAGATTAGCGTGCAAAATTAAGGCACATGGGATTGGGGGCAAGGTATTGACTTGGATAAAGAACTGGTTGGCGGACAGAAAGCAAAGAGTTGGAATAAACGGGTCGTTTTCCGAGTGGCAGGCAGTGACTAGTGGGGTACCGCAAGGATCAGTCCTAGGACCCCAGCTGTTCACAATATATATTAATGATCTGGACGAGGGAATTGGATGAAATATCTCCAAATTTGCAGACGACACAAAGCTGGGTGGGAGGGTAAGCTGTGAGGAGGATGTCGTGAAACTCCAGTATGATTTGGACAGGTTGGGTGATTGGGCAGAAACATGGCAAATGCACTATAATTTGGATAAATGTGAGGTTATCCACTTTGGTGGCAAAAACAGGAAGGCAGATTATTATTTGAATGGCAATAGATTGGGAGAAGGGGAAGTGCAAAGAGACCTGGGTGTTATTGTACACCAGTCGCTGAAGGTAAGCATGCAGGTGCAGCAGGTGGTTAAGAAGGCAAATGGTATGCTGGCCTTCGTAGCAAGAGGGTTCGAGTACAGGAACAAGGATGTCTTGCTACAGTTGTACAGGGCCTTGGTGAGACCGCACCTTGAGTATTGTGTGCAGTTTTGGTCACCTTACCTGAGGAAGGACATTCTTGCCATGGAGGGAGTGCAACGAAGATTCACCAGGCTGATACCTGGGATGGCAGGAGTGACGTATGAGGAGAGATTGTGTCGATTGGGCTTATACTCACTGGAGTTTAGAAGATTGAGAGGGGATCTCATCGAAACCTATAAAATTCTGTCAGGTCTGGACAGACTAGATGCAGGAAGGATGTTTCGGATGGCCGGGAAGTCCAGAACCAGGGGTCATAGTCTAAGGATAAGGTGTAAGCCATTTAGGACTGAAATGAGGAGGAACTTCTTCACCCAGAGAGTGGTGAACCTGTGGAATTCTCTGCCACAGAGGGCGGTGGAGGCCAGTTCATTAAATATATTCACGAAGGAGTTGGATATATTTCTTGAGGCTAAAAGGATCAAGGGATATGGGGAGAAGGCAGGGACAGGGTACTGAGTTTGGATGATCAGCCATGATCTCATTGAATGGCGGAGCAGGTGCAAGGGGCCGAATGGCCTACTCCTGCTCCTATCTTCTATGTTTTCTATGTTTCACTCTCTCGCTCTTAGTCTTTCACTCTCTGTCTCTCTCTCAGTCTCTCTCTCTCTGTCTCTCTCTCTCTCAGTCTCTCTCTCTCTCCCCCAGTCTCTCTCTCTTTCCCAGTCTCTCTCTCTCCCCAGACTCTCTCTCTCCTCCAGTCTCTCTCTCCCAGTCTCTCTCTCTCCCCAGTCTCTCTCTCTCTCCCACTCTCTCTCTCTCCCCACGCTCTCTCTCTCTCCCCCAGTCTCTCTCTCTCTCCCCCAGTCTCTCTCTCTCTCCCAGTCTCTCTCTCTCTCCCAGTCTCTCTCTCTCCCCAGACTCTCTCTCTCTCTCTCTGTCTCTCGCTCTCTCCCCAGTCTCTCTCTCTCTCTCCCTCGTCTCTCTCTCTCCACCAATCTTTCCCCCCCAGTCTCTCTCTCCCCCCAGTCTCTCTCTCTCTCTCCCAGTCTCTCAGTCTTTCTCTCAGTCTCTCTCTCTCTCAGTCTCTCTCTCTCCCAGTCTCTCCCTCTCCCCAGGCTCTCTCTCTCTCTCCCAGTCTCTCTCTCTCTCTCCCAGTCTCTCTCAGTCTTTCTCTCAGCCTCTCTCTCCCCCAGTCTCTCTCTCTCTCTCCCAGTCTCTCTCTCTCTCTCTCCCCCCAGTCTCTCTCTCTCTCCCCCCAGTCTCTCTCTCTCTCTCTCTCTCTCTCTCAGTCTTTCTCTCAGTCTCTCTCTCTCCCAGTCTCTCTCAGTCTTTCTCTCAGTCTCTCTCTCCCCCAGTCTCTCTCTCTCTCTCCCAGTCTCTCTCTCTCTCTCTCTCTCCCCCCAGTCTCTCTCTCTCTCCCCCAGGCTCTCTCTCTCTCTCCCAGTCTCTCTCTCTCTCTCTCCCCCCAGTCTCTCTCTCTCTCTCCCAGTCTCTCTCAGTCTTTCTCTCAGTCTCTCTCTCTCTCCCAGTCTCTCTCTCCCAGTCTCTCTCTCTCCCCAGACTCTCTCTGTCCCCCCAGTCTCTCTCTGTCCCGCCAGTCTCTCTCTCTCCCTCGTCTCTCTCTCTCCTCCAGTCTTTCTCCCCAGTCTCTCTCTTTCTGTCCCCAGTCTCTCTCTCTCCACAGTCTCTCTCTCTCTCTCTCTCTCTCTCCCCAGTCTCTCTCTCTCCCCCCCCAGTCTCTCTCTCTCCCAGTCTCTCTCTCTCTCCCCAGTCTCTCAATTCAATTCAATTCAATTCAAGTCGCTTTATTGACATGATGACAAGGTACATCTTATGTTGCCAAAGCATCGAAAAAACATTTATGGTTGAACACATAAACGCAGATCTATCCATAGAGTGTATAAACAGATATATCCCTGAGTGTATAAATATACATTCATATAATTTGTATATACTCTTTTCTTAGATTTAATGGTTGTCCCTCTGTTTATGGCAAGCTGTAACATAGTTTGCCACTAAGGTTACACAATTTCTCTGTTCCCCTAATAGGTATGGGAGTTTTTGGTCGTCATTCAAATTTTTGAATTCAGGGCATATTTTTGTGAATTTTGGGTAGAAATTCCCCCTTATGCCCTGATATTTTCCACAAGCTGTGAGGAAGTGCATCTCTGTCTCCACCACTCCCTGACTGCAGTGAGAGCATATCCTGTCCTCTCTTGTCAGCCAGGTCTGTCTGTGTCTGCCTTTTTCGATAGCCAGGCTATGCTCACTAAATCTGTACATAGTCAAGGTTTTTCTCAATTTGCTATCTTTTACCGTGGTCAGGTATTCAGCCATGTTGTATTGTCTGTTTAGGGCCAAGTAGCAATTGAGTTTGTTTTGGGTTTTTGTTGTTTCTGCCCAATATGACAGATATTTTTCCTTTTGCTTAGTGACAATTGTGTTGGGTTGAATTCTCTGTGCTACGATGTCACTGTCCTGGGGCTGGTTATTGTTAGTAGTGTTCGTATTTACTTCACTGAGTCCCAGGACTAGTTGACTGAGGGTATTCTTCTTTTTGATCCTCTCTTGGCATTTCAGGGCTTCGTAATGATAGCAGTGGGGGTTGCTCATTTTTAGGTGTTTCCAAAATTTGGTGGCTCTTTTTTGGATAGTAATTAATAGTGGATATTGGCCTAGTTCTGCCCTGCATGCATTGTTTGCGGTTTTCCTTTGAGTCCGGAGGATACTTTTACAGAATTCTGCATGTAGGATCTCAATTGGGTGTTTGTCCCATTTTGCAAATTCTTGTTGTGTTAGCGGTCCCCACACCTCACTGCCATAGAGTGCAATTGGTTCAATTATTGATTTAAAAATTTTAAGCCAAATGCCAATTGGGATTTCTATTTGGATTGAGTTTTTAATGGCATAGAAAGCCCTTCTTGCTTTCTCTTTCAGTTCATTCACAGCCAGATGAAAATTTCCCGTAGAACTGATTTTTAAGCCCAAGTATGTGTAGTTAGTGGTTTGTTCCTAGTGTGAAATTTATTCTGGGTCCCTGATGTCTGGATCTTTGCTGGAACACAAGAACTTTGTTTTTTTGGAGGTTTATTGTCAGGGCCCAGGTCTGACAGAACGACTCTAGCAGATCCAGGTTCTGCTGTAGAGCCTCCTTAGTTGGTGACAGCAGAACCAGGTCATCTGCATAGAGGAGGAATTTAACCTTGGATTCATATAGGGTGAGGCCGGGTGCTGTAGGTTATTCAAGTCGTTTTGCCAATTCATTTATGTAAATATTAAAGAGTGTCGGTGAGATGGGGGAGCCCTGCGTCACACCACGCCCCTGTGGGAAGTATTTTGTTTGTTTGTCTCCAATTTTAACTGCACATTTATTGTTTGTATACATTGATTTAATTACATCATATGTTTTTCCCCCTACACCACTTTCAATAAGTTTCAAGAATAGACCGTCGTGCCAAATGGAATTGAAAGCCTTCTGGAAATCTACAAAGCAGGCAAAAATTCTGCTTTTGTTTTGATGAACATGTTTGTCAATTAGGGTGTGTAGGGTGAAGATATGATCTGATGTTCTATAGTTTGGTAGGAATCCAATTTGGCTTTTACTCAAGACATTGTCATCCTCAAGGAAGTTTATAAGTCTTTTGTTTATGATACTACAGAATACCTTCCCCAGGTTACTGTTTACACAGATGCCTCGATCTCTCGCCACAGTCTCTCTCTCTCCACAGTCTCTCCCAGTCTCTCTCAGTCTCACTCTCTCCCCAGGCTCTCTCTCTCTCTCCCAGTCTCTCTCTCTCTCCCCCCAGTCTCTCTCTCTCTCCCAGTCTCTGTCTCTCTCCCCAGACTCTCTCTGTCCCCCCAGTCTCTCTCTCTCCCGTCTCTCTCTCTCCCCCAGTCTTTCTCCCCCAGTCTCTGTCTCTCTCTCTCCCAGTCTCTCTCTCTCTCTCCCAGTCTCTTTCAGTCTTTCTCTCAGTCTCTCTCTCTCTCCACAGTCTCTCTCTCTCTCTCTCTCTCCTAGTCTCCCTCTCTCTCCCAGTCTCTCTCTCCTCAGTCTCTCTCTCTCTCTCTCCCAGTCTCTGTCTCTCTCCCCAGACTCTCTCTGTCCCCCCAGTCTCTCTCTCTCCCCCGTCTCTCTCTCTCCCCCAGTCTTTCTCCCCCAGTCTCTGTCTCTCTCTCGCCCCAGTCTCTCTCTCTCTCTCCCAGTCTCTCTCTCTCTCTCCCAGTCTCTCTCAGTCTTTCTCTCAGTCTCTCTCTCTCTCCACAGTCTCTCTCTCTCTCTCTCTCTCCTAGTCTCCCTCTCTCTCCCAGTCTCTCTCTCCTCAGTCTCTCTCTCTCTCTCCCCAGTCTCTCTCTCTCTCCAGTCTCTCTCTCTCTCCCAGTCTCTCTCTCTCTCTCTCCCAGTCTCTCTCTCTCCCCAGACTCTCTCTGTCCCCCCAGTCTCTCTCTGTCCCACCAGTCTCTCTCTCTCCCTCGTCTCTCTCTCTCCTCCAGTCTTTCTCCCCCAGTCTCTCTCTCTCTCTCTCCCCAGGCTCTCTCTCTCCCCCCCAGTCTCTCTCCCTCTCCCCCCAGTCTCTCTCTCCCAGTCTCTCTCTCTCTCTCAGTCTCTCTCTCTCTCTCCCAGTCTCTCTCTCTCTCCCAGTCTCTCTCTCTCCACAGTCTCCCTCTCTCTCTCCCAGTCTCTCTCTCTCTCCCAGTCTCTCTCTCTCTCTCAGTCTCTCTCTCTCTCTCTCTCTCTCCCAGTCTCTCTCTCTCAGTCTCTCTCTCTCTCTCAGTCTCTCTCTCTCTCTCTCTCTCTCCCAGTCTCTCTCTCTCAGTCTCTCTCTCTCTCCCCCAGTCTCTCTCTCTCCCCAGTCTCTCTCTCTCTCTCCCCAGTCTCTCTCTCTCTCTCCCAGTCTCTCTCTCTCTCTCTCTCTCTCTCTCTCAGTCTCTCTCTCTCTCCCCCAGTCTCTCTCTCTCTCCCCAGTCTCTCTCTCTCTCTCCCCAGTCTCTCTCTCTCTCTCCCCAGTCTCTCTCTCTCCCAGTCTCTCTCTCTCTCTCTCTCTCTCTCCCCAGTCTCTCTCTCTCTCTCCCAGTCTCTCTCTCTCTCTCTCTCTCTCAGTCTCTCTCTCCCCAGTCTCTCTCTCTCTCTCTCCCAGTCTCTCTCTCTCTCAGTCTCTCTCTCTCTCTCCCAGTCTCTCTCTCTCTCCCCAGTCTCTCTCTCTCTCTCTCCATCCCAGTCTCTCTCTCCAGTCTCTCTCTCTCTCCCCAGTCTCTCTCTCTCTCGTCTCCCAGTCTCTCTCTCTCTCTCTCTCCAGTCTCTCTCTCTCTCTCTCAGTCTCTCTCTCTCTCTCCAGTCTCTCTCTCTCTCCCCAGTCTCTCTCTCTCTCTCTCCCAGTCTCTCTCTCTCTCTCTCTCTCAGTCTCTCTCTCTCTCTCCCAGTATCTCTCTCTCTCACCCAGTCTCTCTCTCTCTCTCTCTCTCCCAGTCTCTCTCTCCAGTCTCTCTCTCTCTTCCCAGTCTCTCTCTCTCTCTCTCCAGTCTCTCTCTCTCTCTCTCTCTCTCCCAGTCTCTCTCTCTCTCTCTCTCTCTCAGTCTCTCTCTCTCTCTCCAGTCTCTCTCTCTCTCTCCAGTCTCTCTCTCATCTCTTCCCAGTCTCTCTCTCTCTCTCTCTCTCTCTCTCTCTCAGTCTCTCTCTCTCTCTCTCTCCACAGTCTCTCTCTCTCTCTCTGCTCTTGGTTCCCCCAGTGTGTGAGGAGGGTGCAGTGCGACGGGTTTCCAGGGGAGGGGGTCTGTGCCCTCTCACCCTGCCACACAGGATGTAGGTCCAGTGGGTGGGGCAGGAGTGAGGGGGGAGTTCAGTTGCCAGTTTTAGTCTCGTGCTGAGTGCTGGTTCTCTCAGTGGCCTTAATCTGAGGGAATCGCAATTCAATTTAATATGTGAGGGGGTTAACAACAACAACAAGCATTTATATAGCGCCTTAACATAGCAAAGCATCCCAAGGTGCTTCACAGGAGCGATTATCAGACAAAATTTTCCACTGAGCCACATGAGGAGATATTAGGGCAGGTGACCAAAAGCTTAGTCAAAGTGGTCGGTTTTAAGGAGCGTCTTAAAGGAGGAGAGAGAGGCGGAGAGGTTTAGGGAGGGAATTCCAGAGCTTAGGGCCCAGGCAGCCAATGGTGGAGCGATGGAATCAGGCTGTGCAGGAGGCCAGAGTTAGCCAGACGGCTTGTGGCTCGGGCCTACATGTCCCTCTGTGGGGTGTGTGGCTCGGGCCTACATGTCCCTCTGTGGGGCTCGGGCCTACATGTCCCTCTGTGGGGTGTGTGGCTCGGCCGACATGTCCCTCTGTGGGGCTCGGGGCTCGGGCCTACATGTCCCTCTGTGGGGCTCGGGGCTCGGGCCTACATGTCCCTCTGTGGGGGTGTGTGGGCTCGGGCCTACATGTCCCTCTGTGGGGTGTGTGGCTCAGGCCTACATGTCCCTCTGTGGGGTGTGTGGCTCGGGCTTACATGTCCCTCTGTGGGGTGTGTGGCTCGGGCCTACATGTCCCTCTGTGGGGCTCGGGGCTCGGGCCTACATGTCCCTCTGTGGGGGTGAGGGGCTCGGGCCTACATGTCCCTCTGTGGGGCTCGGGGCTCGGGCCTACATGTCCCTCTGTGGGGTGAGGGGCTCGGGCCTACATGTCCCTCTGTGGGGTGAGGGGTGAGGGCCGACATGTCCCTCTGTGGGGTGAGGGGTGAGGGCCTACATGTCCCTCTGTGGGGTGTGTGGCTCGGGCCTACATGTCCCTCTGTGGGGTGAGGGGTGAGGGCCTACATGTCCCTCTGTGGGGCTCGGGGCTCGGGCCTACATGTCCCTCTGTGGGGTGAGGGGTGAGGGCCTACATGTCCCTCTGTGGGGCTCGGGGCTCGGGCCTACATGTCCCTCTGTGGGGTGTGTGGCTCGGGCCGACATGTCCCTCTGTGGGGTGAGGGGCAGGAGAACGAGCTGCTGCAGGAATGAGCCCTTGTGTTTTGTTTAATGAAAGTGAAGCAGCTGGTCAACAACAAGTACCTCTTCGCTTGGACCTGCTCCTCCATCTCTCCACAAAGTCTCTGCCTTTCCTTCAAAAACTGCATCTCCATCTTTGGCGGTCCTCATATCGACTTCCTGCCCAGTGACCCCGGAGCCTTGTGTCCCAGGGTCCTCCTGCGCCTGTTGTGGTAGGGGGTCCTCCTCAATCGAGATGATGCGACTCACGTGGCTCGATTTCAGGTGGTTCCACTGAAGGCTGTTGAGTGATGATAAAACAAAAAACAACAGGCCACTTCGGATTAATCCGAGGGCAGCAACCACATCTGCCAGGATGATACCGCGAGTTCAATCACAAGGGCAGGTTGAATAAACTGGGTTTGTATTCCCTTGAGATTTAGAAGGTTGAGGGGTGATCTGATCGAGGTGTTTAAAATGTTAAGAGGGTTTGATAGCGTAGGGAGAGAGAATTTCTGGTGGGGGAATCAAGAATATAACCTTAAAATTAGAGCCAGGCTGTTGAGGAGTGAAATCTGTGAGGGTGCCAGTCAGTTCCTTTAGTAACCCCTAGATGGCACCTTCACTGGTTGGTTTCCCTTTGTTAATTGTTACTTGTTTCTCCTGTTTATTACTTAACTGTCTTTCATCTGGTTTATTGGTTTCACCTGTTTTTGCTTGTATTTAAGTTCTGTGGTTTCTTCCCTCTGGGCTCAGTCCTGACAAGGGAGTTAGTCTTGACAAGGTGCTCAGTTTGGACAAGCCGGTTGCCCTGTGGCAGCTTGTCTTGAGCTCAGTCTTGACAGGCCGGTTACCTCACGGTAGCTTGTCTTGAGTTCCTAGCTTGACAAGCCGGTTGCCCTGGGGTAGCTTGTCTTGAGCTCAGTCTGGACAAGCCGGTTGCCTCACGGTAGCTTGTCTTGAGTTCCTATCTTGACTAGCCATTTGCCTATGTGGTAGCTTGTCTTGAGCTCCTATGTTTTGTAACTGTTTACCTGTGTGATTCTAGTAAAGTACTGTTATTTAAGACTGCGTATCTGCTTCTTGCCTCGTCTGTCTGCACTTAGGTCCAGAACCAGCCTCGCCCGGACAGCACGGCCCCATGACAGCCAACCCTGACAGTAGGACTGAGCCACTTGTTAGCACCTTGTCAAGACCGAGAACAAAGGGAAAAACCACAGAACTTAAATACAAGCAAAACATAACACAGATAAACAGTTATAGGCATAGGAGCTCAAGACAAGCAACCACTAAGGCAACCGGCTTGTCAAGGCAAGCTACCACAGGGCAACGGGCTTGTCGAGACTAACTCCCTTGTCAGGACTGAGCCCAGAGGGAAGAAACCACAGAACTTAAATACAAGCAAAAACAGGTGAAACCAATAAACCAGATGAAAGGCAGTTAAGTAATAAACAGGAGAAACAAGTAACAATTAACAAAGGGAAACCAACCAGTGAAGGTGCCATCTAGGGGTTACTAAAGGAACTGACCGGCACCCTCACAGAAATCAGGAGGCACTTTTCCACACAAAGGGTAGTGAATGTCTGGAACTCTCTCCCGAAAGGCTGTGGCTGCAGCGACAACTGGAGCTCTCAAGACCGAGCTCGATAGATTTTTGTTCAGGGTAACAAGGGATTTGGATCAAAAGCAGGTAAACGGAGTTGACGTACAGATCAGAATGATCTAATTGAAGGTTCTCACGAAAGGTCATCGACCTGAAACGTTAACTCTGTTTCTCTCTCCACAGATGCTGCCTGACCTGCTGAGTATTTCCAGCATTTTCTGTTTTTATTTCAGATTTCCAGCATCTGCAGTATTTTCTTTTTGATCTAATTGAATGATGGAAGAGGCTTGAGGAGCTGAATGGCCTCTTCCTGTTCCTATGTGCTTCGAACAGTAAGGGGGTGATTTTAGCTCAGGTGCGGGCTGGAGTCGTGTTATCCAAATTTCGTGTTTCCCACACGAATCTAAATGGATGTGGGAGATTGATGCAATTTTAACTCAATTGGCCAATTGATTTCCAACATGTGGGAAGCCTTTGCAAAGGGATTTTTCATGACTGAAAGACCCCTCCGATGATGTCATTATTGCTGCTGCATTTAAGGTCTGCAACAAGCCTTGCTTCTTCTGCAGACTGAAACCTTTTGGCCTTTCATGCTACAGGGACCTGGAGGCAGAATGACCAGCGAGAGACCGAGGTCTGCTCCCAGGTTTGATGACGTCGCCCTGCAGGCTTTAGTTGAGGGAGCAAGAGCTCATAAAGAGGTGTTTTCCCTTCCTCAGACCAAGGCTGTGTGGATCCAGGTGGCAGAGGAGGTCAACTCATTATCAGTACCCTGCAGAACCTGGATTCAGTGCAGGAAGAGATTTCATGACCTTCTGCGCACTGGAAAAGTGAGTATGAATTTCCCATCATCCTCAATCTGATCCCCATTGCCTTTCCTCACCAGCACTCAGCTTTAGCAATCTCTTCCTCCACATCCCACTTGACACTGACATCCATGCACCCTTACTCATTCCCTCTCTATGCTCACATTCATCTAACTATTCCACCATGCAGCCCTCACACTCCCTATCACTCTGATGCTTTGAACACAACTGACAACACACAGGGAGGGCCCTTGGTCTTGCCACCTCACTCCATCTTTGTCTCCTTCTAAGTATCTATGCTATGGAATCTCTACACTCACTCCTTCATTCTCACTCAACCTCCACTTGTCTCCCTCATTGCAGGAAAAGAGAGCTCACAACAACAGAGAGCGAGCCAGGACAGGAGGAGGGACAGCCTCAATAGCCCACCTGACCCCCTGGGAGGAGGCGGTCCTGGAGATCGTAGGAGTGGAGGAGGATGCGCAAGTGGGGGACGGACAGATGGGTGCATCACAGCAAGCTGGTGACAGAATAGTTTTCCATCTCTCTCATTGACATTGCATGAGTCGCTGATAATGATTCTGAAGCTCTAACAGATGGACTTATGATCATCTGCAATATGCAATGTGCATGTAACCTTGGCATCACATCTCTGACTCTTTCCTTTACTCCCCCACAGGACCATCACAAGCACCCGTCCCCACTAGCCAGGGGGAACAGCCTGAGCCTCTAGACTCCTCAGAGGAAGCTGCAACCTCTGAGGGCGCAGCGTCAGCAGAATTCAGTGCACCCAGCACCAGCGCAGACACTCACACCTCGGTGTGACCTTCGGGACATAGAGTAGTGTTGTCACCTGGTGTATCACAGCTCACAAGTGAGCATCAGTAGATTGTGGAGACAGGGACGGCAGTGGAGAGTGCTAGTCGGAGGGCGCAGGACTCTGCCAGCTCGGCTCAGCTGCATGTCGACCCTCTGCCTCTGGGTCCATCCACAAGGTCAGTGGTGCTGGAACTCCAGGAACAGATGCAGGAGTTTCTGGCAGGTTTTGTCTCCAGGGTCGATGCAAGTGTGGAGCGAATGGAGGAGTCCATAGCGAACATGACCAGAGCCTTTGTGGAGTCATTGGTGCATCAACGCTTCCTCCATGGAGGAGATAAGCCGCCAGGGTATGGAAAACATGGTGAGTGCTCATAATAGAATGACATCTCTGGAGGAGCGATGGGCATCTATTGAACAGAGAAACCAGGCCTTCATGGAAGTCCTTCTGAGTAGGACTGCCAGTGCAGAAACTGGTCCCCATGGCCCCCTGATGTGCAGCAAGGTGCTCTCAAGCCACTTCTGGCCCGTGCAGCTTCAGGTGGGTGAGCAGCAACCTGGCGCTCCTGTTGCTCATCCTGTTGTTCCTGGTTCCGCTGGTGCCACGGCTGGTGTTCGAGCTCATCTAATGCCCAGAAGGGAAGGAAATAAATGGCTCCCATGCTTCTGGTATATGCCTCCGCTGAGGAAGCGCTGAGTGAGGGTGGCGAGCGGGGTTTCCCAGCAGGTCACACTGGAGAAGTGTGTGAGGCTCCAACCTTCCACAGGTGTGGTTAAGCCTGGTAAAAGTTGCCCCAGTCCTGAGACAACAAAGTCCTGCCACCTGCAAATGATGGCTGATCAAATCTTGTCTTTAATGGTTTGCCTGCAGTTGATAGTCACCAATGCAATCGTGCTCCCGCCAGGTTTCACATTCGTGATTCCCACCAGGCGTGTTTTACGTGGGAAAAGGATTAAAGTTGCAAGGGCCTGTTAAAATAGGATTATAGCGGCCATTTAGTGGTAATTAAGGGGCTTAAAGACCAGTCCCGCCTGTTGGATAAGGGACGGAGTCGGAACCATCAGACACGCCTGAGTTAAAATTGCTCGGAGTCGGGAACCAGGCGGGGAGGGGGGGTCCCGCCCGCCATTTTTTGCAATTTTAACCCCCCGCCTGCCTCAAAGCCCGCCTGATGGCCCAATGAAAATCGAGACCAAAGAGTCTACCATCAATTGGCCTTCCATATTATACAACAGCCAAGCCCAACTCTGTTTGAGTGGGGTGGAGTGGATGGGGTGGGGGTGGAGCTGAAGGGTCCGAGAAGATAGAGACAAATCACTTACCCTACTGAGCTTAGGTCCCCCTGGCTGATGTCAGAGCCCCATCTCTGCCTGGCCTCTTTCTGAAATGGAAACGTGTGGTGATTATAAACAATAAGGCGGCTGGCCCAGAGTCTCTTAGCGTCTGTAGCTACCACCCACTCACACATTGCCTGTCGTGGCCATTCGAAGACAGAGCGATTCAATAGTTGCTATGTTCCATGCAGCTGTTACCTTATCCAGTTTCAAGAAGGTTCAACTTGAGTTCTCCACAAACAATACAATTTATATTAGAAATTAAGAATATGAGAACTTATGAAATGTCAGGCCCCTCAAAAACTGGCCCTCTAGACCCCCAACTCTTCTATTGGAGTCGGTCCTTCTAGAACCCAAACTTTTCTATGGCAGTCCATTCCTTTAAAATCCCAAATTTCCCATCAAAGCCCACCTGACTAGTACCCTAACTCTTCAATCCAAACCTGTCCTTCCAGTACCCTAAATGCCTCATGCCAGCCTATCCCTCTAGAACACTAACCATTTTATTGGAGTCCATCCTTCTAGAACTCGAACTCAGGTTGAAACCCATCACATTACTTCCCTATCTCGCCCATCAAAGACCCTCCATTCTACCCCATGGGAGACCATCCCTCCAGAAACCCAACACTTGTATCCAAACCCATCCCACGAGCCCTAACTCGAAGTCACTCCCTCCACGACACTGACTCTCCCATTGGAGATAATCCTTCTAGAACCAAGGCCTAGAAATTCGGTGGAGGCCCAAACGGGGCGCCAAGCTTGCCTGGGCGCCAGAATTACCGCTGCGATTGGAGCCGTTGCGCCCGCCGGAAATTCAGCTTGAGCGCCCCAAGACGGACGTGGGGCGCTGCTCGAGGCGCCCCGCGTCCCTCTTGGGGCGCTGAAACTGAATATCGCAGTGCAACGTGCCGCAGCGCCACACGGTGCGGCACGGCGCGCTGCGGTACTGCAGGCCTTCCTCCCCTTCTTAAGGGGGAGGGGCCTGCACCAGCACGATGACCGATCACGAGTGCCGGCAAAAGAGCCCGGCACCGAGGAGAAGTGCCGGGCTCTCGGGACACAGCCGGCACTGCCCGGGGGGGGGGGATCAGGAGGCCGGGGACGGAGGTGCTGGCAGGCGGCCACCGAAAAAATGGCCGCCCCGCACCTCCACCTTAAGTTGCGCCACTACCGCCACAGGTAGGCCCCGTGAAATGGGCGCGATTTGCGAACGGCGTTACAGAGGCAGGCGCGACCAAATTTCGCGATCGGGGCGGTAGCGGGGCGCTGGGCATACCGATGACGTCATCGGTGGTGGCGCAGCGCTACAGGCTAATGCCGCCATTCGCGCCCCACTAAATATCGCAGGAGGCATGGCCAGTGGTGCTAAAGCCACTGAGTGCCCTCTTTAGGCGCTAACTGGTGGCGCAGTCCACCGAATTTCTAGGCCCAACTCTTCTATCGAAATCCACCCATCTAAAATGTTCGACATGTATTGCATTTTGGGAGCTCTTTTATTGTAGGGACAGGACATATAAAACTTAACAGATTACATTTCCATTGAAGAAACATAAATTTAAGAACATCAGAATTAGGAGCAGGAGTCGGCCATTCGGCCCCTCGAGCCTGCTCCGCCATTCAATGCGATCATGGCTGATCTTCGACCTCAACTCCACTTTCCCGCCCGATCCGCATATCCCGCGATTCCCCGAGAGTCCAAGGCCTAGAAATTCGGTGGCGCCCCATTTGGGGCGCCAGTCTCACCTGGGCGCCACACGCTGCGGCATGGCGTGCTGCGGTACTGCAGGCCTTCCTCCCCTTCTTAAAGGGGAGGGGCCTGCTGCAGCGCGATCGGAGATTGCGAGTGCCGGCAAAAGAGCCCGGCACCGAGGAGAAGTTCCGGGCTCTTGGGACACAGCCGGCACAACGCGGCGGGGGGGGGGGCTCAGGAGGCCGGGGACGGCGGCGCGAAGAGGTGGTGGCAGGCGGCCAGCAAAAAAAATGGCCGCCCCGCACCTCTCCTTTAATTAGCGCCTCTACCGCCACAGGTAGGCCCCCCTAAACCGGTCGCAAATTGTGACCAGCTTTACAGCGGGGGGCGCTACCAAATTTCGTGATCGGAGTGGTAGCGGGGCGCTGCGCACACCGATGACGTAATCGGTGGCGGCGCCGCGCTATAGGCTAATGCCGCCATTAGCGCCCTGCTAAATTTCGCGGCAGGCTTGGCCAGTGGCGCTAAACCCGCTAAGTGCCCTCTTTGGGCGCTAACTGGTGGCGCAGCCCACCGAATTTCTAGGCCCAAAAATCTATCGATCTCAGCCTTGAATATACTCAACGACTCAGCATCCACAACCCTCTGGGGCAGAGAATTGCAAAGATTCACAACCCTCTGAGTGAAGAAATTCCTCCTCATCTCGATCTTAAATGACCGACCCCTTATCCTGAGACTGTGACCCCTAGTTCTAGACTCTCCAGCCAGGGGAAACAACCTCTCAGCATCTACCCTGTCAATCCCCTTCAGAATCGTGTATGTTTCAATGAGATCACCTCTCATTCTTCTAAACTCCAGAGAGTATCGGCCCATTCTACACAATCTCTCCTCATAGGACAGCCCTCTCATCCCAGGAATCAATCTAGTGAACCTTCGTTGCACCGCCTCCAAGGCAAGTATATCCTTCCTTAGATAAGGAGACCAAAACTGTGCACAGTGCTCCAGGTGTGGTCTCACCAAGGCCCTGTACAATTGGAGCAAGACTTCCTCACTCTTATACTCCAACCCCCTTGCAATAAAGGCCGACATGCCATTTGCCTTCCTCATTGCTTGCTGTACTTGCATGCTAGCTTTCTGTGCTTCCTGTACGAGGACACCCAAATCTCTCTGAACACCAACATTTAATAGTTTTTCATCATTTAAAAAATATTCTGTTTCTCTATTCTTCCTACCCAAGTGAATAACCTCACGTTTCCCCACATTATACTTCACCTGCCACCTTACTGCCCGCTCACTTAACCTGTCTATATTCCTTTACAGGCTCTTTGTGTCCTCACAGCTTACTGTCCCACCTAACTTTATATCATCATCAAACTTGGATACATTACACTCGGTCCCTTCATCTAAGAGGAGATTTGATCGAGGTGTTCAAAATCATGAGGGGTCTGGACAGACTAGATAGAGAGAAACTGTTCCCGTTGGCGGAAGGGTCGAGAACCAGAGGACACAGATTTAAGGTGATTGGCAGAAGAGCCAAAGGTGACGCAAGAAATAAAAATTTCACGCAGAGATTGGTTAAGATCTGGAATGCACTGCCTGAAAGGGAGCTGGAGGCAGACTCAATCTTATCTTTCAAACGGGAATTGGATAAGTACCTGAAGGAAAAAAATGTGCAGGGCTACTGAGAAAGGGCGGGAGAGCGGGACTAGCTGAAGTGCCCTTACACAGAGCCGGCACCGGCTCGACGGGCCGAATGGCCTCCTACTGTGCTGTAACCATTCTATGATTCTATGTCATTAATATAGATTGTAAATAGCTGAGCCCCAAGCATGAGGATTTATATTCAGAATCACCCTCCAAATTTAAATGGCACATCCCTTCCGTGTGCCGATAAGAACATTTCACTTTCTCGGTGAAAACAGGCATCTCAATAAAACCTCACACAGAGCTGAATGCTTCTGCTTTGTCCTCGGCTACAAACATTCATCGATGCTAACTACCAAATTACAAGGATTTCTCCATCACACTTACATTGGACATTATTTCAGTCTTTCATATGAACATAGTCAGAGTGTGAAAGGCTTAGAGGGTGCAGAATTCTTAAAGTGCATCCAGGAGAGCTTTTTGAGCCAACATGTAGAAAGTCCTACAAGAGAGGGGGCGGTACTGGACCTAATTCTGGGGAATGTAGCCGGGCAAGTGGTGGAAGTGTCAGTAGGAGAGCATTTTGGCGACAGTGACCATAATTCGGTGAGATTTAAGGTGGTCATGGAAAAAGACAAAGACGGCCCGGAAATAAGGGTTCTAAATTGGGGGAAGGCCGATTTTAATATGATAAGGCAGGATCTGGCCAAAGTGGACTGGGAGCAGCTACTTATAGGAAAATCCACATCAAGACAGTGGGAGACTTTCAGAAGGGAAATAGAGAGAGTACAACGCCAACATGTTCCTGTAAAGGTCAAGGGTGGGACCAACAAGCAAAGGGAACCTTGGATGACAAGGGAGATACAAAAATGCATTAGAAATAAAAGGGGGGCTTTTGGCAGTTACAAAAGACTAAAGACGGAAGAAGCCCTAGAGGAGTATAAAAAGTGCAGGGGCATACTTAAAAAAGAAATTAGGAGGGCGAGGAGGGGCCATGAAATAACACTGGCGAGCAAAATAAAGGAAAATCCTAAGATGTTTTATAAGTATATTAAGGGCAAGAGGATAACCAGGGAAAGGGTAGGGCCCATTAGGGACCAAAGTGGCAATCTGTGTGTAGAGCCAGATGATGTAGGCGGGGTTTTAAATGAATTTTTTGCATCTGTGTTCACTATGGAGAGAGACGATGCAGACATAGAAATCGGGCAAGGGGACTGTGACATACTTGAACATATTAGCATCGAGAGGGAGGAGGTGCTAGCGGTTTTAGCAGGCCAAAAAGTGGATAAATCCCCAGGCCCGGACGAGATGTATCCCAGGCTGCTGTGGGAGGCAAAGGAGGAGATTGCAGGGGCTCTGACACAAATTTTCAGAACCTCTCTGGCCACAGGGGATGTACCAGAGGACTGGAGAACAGCTAATGTAGTACCACTATACAAGAAGGGTAGCAGGGATAAACCAGGGAATTACAGGCCAGTGAGCCTAACATCTGTGGTAGGGAAATTATTGGAAAAAATTCTGAGGGACAAAATTAATCTCCACTTGGAGAGGCAAGGATTAATCGGGGATAGTCAGCATGGCTTTGTCAAGGGTAAATCATGTCTGACAAATCTGATTGAATTTTTCGAGGGGGTGACTAGGGGGGTGGATGAGGGAAATGCTGTGGATGTGGTTTACATGGACTTCAGTAAAGCTTTTGACAAAGTCCCGCATAGGAGACTGGTCAAGAAGGTAAGAGCCCATGGGATCCAGGGTGCCTTGGCGCGTTGGATCCTAAACTGGCTTAGTGGCAGGAGGCAGAGGGTGATGGTCGAAGGATGCTTTTGTGACTGGAAGCCTGTGTCCAGTGGGGTACCTCAGGGATCGGTGCTGGGTCCCTTGTTGTTTGTGATCTACATAAATGATTTGGATGAGAATGTAAAAGGTATGATCAGTAAGTTCGCAGATGACACGAAAATTGGTGGGGTGGTAAATTGCGAGGAGGAAAGCCTCAGGCTACAGGACGATATAAACGGGTTGGTCAGATGGGCGGAAAAGTGGCAAATGGAATTTAACCCTGAAAAGTGCGAGGTGATGCATTTTGGACGGACAAATAAGGCAAGGGAATACACAATGAGTGGTAGGACCCTAGGAAGTACAGAGGGTCAGAGGGACCTTGGTGTACATGTACATAGATCTCTGAAGGCAGCGGAACAGGTAGATAAGGTGGTTTAAAAGGCATATGGGATACTTGCCTTCATTAGCCGAGGCATAGAATATAAGAGCAGGGAGGTTATGATGGAGCTGTACAAAACGCTGGTGAGGCCACAGCTGGAGTACTGTGTGCAGTTCTGGTCGCCTCACTATAGGAAGGATGTGATTGCTTTGGAGAGGGTGCAGAGAAGATTCACCAGGATGTTACCTGGGATGGAGCGCCTCAGCTATGAAGAAAGACTAAACAGGCTGGGGTTGTTTTCCTTGGAACAAAGAGGGCTGAGGGGGGACCTGATTGAGGTGTACAAAATGATGAGGGGCATAGATAGGGTAGATAAAGAGGAACTTTTCCCCTTAGTAGGGGGGTCAATAACAAGGGGGCACAGATTCAGGGTAAGGGGCAGGAGATTTAGAGGGGATTTGAGGAGGAACTTTTTCACCCAGAGGGTGGTTGGAATCTGGAACTCACTGCCTGAAAGGGTGGTAGAGGCAGGAACCCTCACAACATTCAAGAAGCATTTGGATGAGCACTTGAAATGCCATTGCATACAAGGCTATGGACCAAATGCTGGAAAATGGGATTAGACAGGACAGGGATGGATGGGCGGCGCAGACACGATGGGCCGAAGGGCCTCTTTCTGTGCTGTAAAACCCTATGACTCTATGACATAGGACCAGGAGGAGGCCATTGAGCCCCTGGAGCCTGTTCCGCCATTCAATGAGATCATGGCTGATCTGTGACCGAACTCCATACACCCGCCTTTGGCCAATAACCCTTAATACCTTTGGTTAACAAAAATCCATCAATCCCAGATTTAAAATTAACAACTGACTTAGCATTAATTGCCATTTGCAGAAGAATGTTCCAAACTTCTCCCACCCTTTGTGTGTAGAAGTGTTTCCTAATTTCACTCCTGAAAGGTCTGGCTCTCATTTTTAGACCTGCCCCTAGTCCGAGACTCCCCAACCAGCGGAAATAGTTTCTCTCTATCTACCCTATCTGTTCCCCTTAATATCTTGAAAACTTTGATCAGATCACCCCTTAACCTTCCAAATTCTCGGGAATACAACCCTAGTTTGTGTAATCTCTCCTCGTAACTTAACCCCTGGAGTCCGGGGATCTGGTAAACCTACGCTGCACTCCCTCCAAGGCCAGTCTATCCTTCCTAAGGTGTGGTGCCCAGAACTGCTCCCAGTGCTCCAGGTGTGGTCTAACCAGGGTTTTGTACAGCTGCAGCATAACTCCTACCCCCTTGTATTCTAGTCCTCTTGATATACAGGCCAGCATTCCATCAGCCTTTTTGATTATTTCCTGTACCTGTTCAAGACATTTTAATGCTCGATGTACCTGGGCACCCCAAGTCTCTTTGGAACCCCACTGTTTCTAGCTTTTAACCATTTCAAACGTACTCTGATCTATCCCTTTTAATTCCAAAGTTGATGACCTCACACTTGCCTATATTGAAATCCATTTGCCACAGTTTTGCCCATTCACTTAATCTATTAATATCTCTTTGTAATTTTATGCTTCCATCTACACTGCCTACAATGCCTTTGTTGTTGTATCCGTGTGTTAATGGAGACACGGAATGCAGGAGTTGGTTTAACAGGTGTTTACTGGACAAAGTCTGGAGGTGAACTAAAAGATACAAGACACTATACAGGCTTATATAGCCCGAGTGGCCACTACCGGCATTACAGTACACAGGGGCTTTTAAAGGCACATACACCACAATTCCTCCCCTTTTAGACAACCAGTACATAACATTTTAAGTAATCATTAATTAACATGTTTACAAGAACAATAATCTACACATTTGCTGCAGTTAATCAATTATAAGTCAGTCTCTCTGGAGGCTTCCTGACTCGGTCCGGATAACGCCTCGGTGGTGCAGTAGTTTTCGGTGGTGTAGTAGGTTCTTTTGGCAAGGTCGATTCGGCTTGAATGCCAGTGTCGGGTTCATCTGGTTCCAGTATCACCGGATCGGAGGTAGATACTATGGGTATCTCTGCTTCATCATTAGGCGTATAGAGTGGTGGTGTAGGTTGTCCCTTTTTGGATGACTCTATGATCTGGTCAGCATGGCGCCTTATTATGCTTTCTCCAATGTCCACGGTATACATCAGCGGTCCTAGTCGTGTGCAAATAGTTCCAGGCTGCCAGTTCTCGGTACGGTAGTCCCGGGGCAAAACTTGTTGACCTATCTGGAAGGTTCTAGTTGGCCTTTCATTCATGCCTTGAAATTGCCGGTTCTCTACGTCCCTTCTGATGTTTGGCTTGATCAAATACAGCCGGCATCTTAGTCTTCTATTGAAAAACATCATGGCAGGAGTTTGGTTTGTAACCACGTGTTGCATTCCTGTGGGCAAACAAGAAGTTATCTACCTTATGCTGTAGATTAATGTCTTCATTACCCATAGCCTTTATGGCCTTCTTGAAGGTCTGGACAAACCTTTCAGCCAATCCATTGGTGGCGGGATGGTATGGGGTGGACGTGTAGTGCTTAACCCCATTGTTTTTTAAGAACTTCCTGAATTCTTCGGACACAAATTGTGGTCCATTATCAGAACAGATCTGTTCAGGCAGCCCATTCCTGGCAAATATGGTCCTTAATACTGTGATGGTTTTTTCCGTGGTGGTGGAGGACATCTTTATTACCTCCGGCCACTTGGAGTGTGCATCAACCGCGATTAAGAACATTGAGTCCATAAATGGACCAGCAAAGTCGATGTGCACCCTTTGCCATGGAGATGAGGGCCACTCCCATGGATGTAGAGGGGCTTGTGGTGGGGTGTTTTGGACCTTCTGGCATCCTAGACAGCCCTTGGTCATTTCTTCGATGTCTCCATCGATACCTGGCCACCACACAAACGCTCTGGTTAGGTTCTTCATTTTCACTCCACCCAGATGCCCCTCGTGAAGCTCCTTTAGCACTTTATCCTGGAGTTTGGGTGGAATCACCACTCTGGATCCACACATCAAGGTTCCTCGGCACACTGACAGCTGTTCTCTTCTTTGCGAGAATGCTGGCAACAGTGGTTCGCCATGTGCTGGCCATCCCTTCACCGTTAAATCGTAGACTCGTGAGAGAGTCGGGTCATTTCTCGTTTCCTTTTCAATGGTAGAATTTGTTACTGGTAGACATTCCACTATGGTTGAGTGGAACATTTCCACTGGGTCCACTGTAGGTGCCTCTTCTACCGTTGGCAACGGTAGACACGATAAACCGTCAGCATTTCCATGCTGTTTTGATCCTTTGTATTCTATGTCATATTGGTGTGCCCCTAGGAAAAGGGACCACCTCTGTAGCCTTTGCGCTGTCATAATGGAAACGCTCTTTTTAGGGTTGAATATGGAGACGAGGGGTTGATGGTCAGTCGACAAGGTAAATTTTTGTCCGTGTAGGTAATGGTTGAATTTCTTCGCTCCCCATACCAGGCTGAGTGCTTCCCTGTCGACCTGAGCATAGTTACGCTCAGCTGAGTTCAATGAGCGTGACGCAAAAGCTATCGGCCGCTCCGAGCCATCAGGGAATTTATGCGATAATACCGCTCCTACGCCATAAGGGGATGCATCGCACACCAGTCTGATTGGCAGTGATGGGTTGTAATGAGCCAAAACTTCCTTGGACGTGATCAAACCTTTACATTTATGGAAGGCACGTTTACAGTCTTCGCTCCATTTCCAAATTACTCCCGTTTGTAGCAGTTCGTTAAGAGGGTGCAGAACAGTTGACAAGTTCGGTAAAAATTTATGATAGTAATTTATCAATCCCAGGAACGACCTTAATTGTGAGACATTTTCAGGTGCTGGGGCTTTTATGACCGCTTCAATTTTTTCAGGTGACTTATGCAACCCTTCTTCCTTAATTATGTGGCCACAATATGATATTTGTTTCTGGAAAAATTCGCACTTGGGGCGATTTGCTCGTAGGCCCCGTTCTCTCAGCCTAGTGAGCACCTGCTCCAAATTGGCAAGGTGCTCGTTGTCGTTTTCTCCCGTTGCAAGGATGTCGTCTAGGTAGCATTGAGTCCCCGGAATCCCTTGCAGGACTTGCTCCATAGCTCTTTGCCAGATAGCTGGAGCTGATGCTACTCCGAAAACCAGTCGATTGTACTGGTACAGGCCTTTGTGTGTGTTTATTGTGAGATACTTTTTAGAGGCCTCCTCAACCTCCATCTGCAGGTATGCCTGTGCCAAGTCAATTTTGGTGAAACGTTTCCCTCCGGATAGTGAGGCGAAAATATCTTCTATCCTCGGAAGAGAATACTGTACCGTGTGAAGAACCGGGTTTACAGTCACCTTGAAGTCCCCACAGATGCGAATTTTTCTCTGTTCTTCAGATTTATCATTATTCAACGTTTTCTTCATGACCGGGACGATGGGTGTTGCCCACTCGCTCCAATCTATCTTGGATAACACGCCTGTCTTTTCCAAATTCTCCAGCTCTGCCTCGACTGCTGGACGAATTGCGTATGGCACCGGTCTTGCCTTAAAAAACTTGGGAATTGCCGCATCTTCCACTTTTATTGAGGCGGTGACGCCTTTCAAGGTTCCTAGTTCCTGTTGGAACACTTCTTTGGCGTTGGCCAAGATGTCTTTTAATTGTTCAGGTATGACGTCATCATCATTTTTTGTCTTACTGGTCACCGTCAGTGCCTGAATGGAGTGCCAGTCTAAACGTATCTTCCTGATCCATTCACGTCCCAACAGCGGTGGACCACCATCTTGCAGAACGTATAAATACAACTTCTGTATTTCCTTGCTGTTGTATACAACAGGCACCCTTATTTTCCCTCTGGGGTATACTTTCTGCCCCGTATATGTTTTCAAGATAATGGATGTGTCTTTCAAAGGTATATGCGGAAATAGTCGCTCGTGATCCCGTCAGAGCTGATCCTGTATCTAGCTCCATTTGAACTGGGGACCCCGCTATCATGAGGGTAACCCAAATGGTCTGGTAATCTTCTTTGGCAATTACATTATGTAATTTGAGACAGCTTAGTCTCTTATTTCCGGAGTCGCTATCGCTCTTCTGTTCTTCGGAGCTACTGTCTGTCATCATTTGTACCTTTCTGTACTTTTCCTTATTGATTTTTTTTCTGTCAGTGGATTTTTTGTTTCCAGATCGGCATACACATGCAATGTGTCCCATCTTTCCGCATTGCCTGCATGCTTTGTCCTTGAACCAGCAGTCCCTCTGGTCATGGGTGGATCTGCCGCAGCGATAACATCTCTTGAAACCCTGTGTCATTTCATGGGTGCCGAAGTCCCGTGGCTTTTGCTGTATCTCTGCAGCTCCTCTTGCTGCTGCTTCGTATGATACAGCCACACTGAAAGCCTTGTCCAGTGTTAAATCTTTCTCAGAAAGTAGTCTTTTCTGTGTTCCTTCGCTTAGGAGACCGCAGACGAATTTGTCTCGAAGAGAATCTGCCAGTCCTGCTCTGAATTGGCAGTGCTTTGACAGCTTCCTTAATTCGGTGAGGTAATCAGCGTTACTTTCATTCTTGTGCTGATTCCTCCTGAAGAATTTGAATTGTTCCGCTATCAGCAGCGGTGTTGGGTTTAAGTGCTCCTGTAGGGTATCAACAATCTCCTTAAAATTCTTGTCCATCGGTTTGGCTGGAGTGATTAAGTTTTGCAACAGCCCGTATGTCTTTGCGCCCATTAGATTTAGAAGTATCGATGCCTTTTTATCATCCTCTATTTCATTCGCTGTGCAATATACCTCCACTCTTTCCACATATGTGGTCCAATCCTCTACATCACTATCGAAAGCAGTAATATTGCCAGTCTTAGGCATCCTGAAAAAAAATGGCGCCTCCCGCGCTTTCCTTTCTTCCCTGCCGAGAAAAAAAATGGCGCCTCCCGCGCTTTCCCACCGCTGTCGCTGCTGACAACGCTGTTCTCCGCGGTTTTTATTTATACAGATATTTTTAATAATCGGAGACTCGTTCCCGCCGGACTCTCTGGGACTTTCCCCTCCCTCTGCTTGGTCCGAACGCTGACCTGCTTTGCAGCGCCGGCCGCCTCCCGAGTGCTCCACCCTTCGTCTCTGTTTGCCTCCGCCTTCGCTGCTCGGCCCCGCTGCAGAGCCAGCCGATCGAGCCCAAGCCCGCCGCCCAGGAAGGAGTATTGCAGTACCTGCCACCAGCCCGGCTAGCTGGTGAAACCACAGTTTTTTCTTTTTTTTTCTTCGACCTTCGTCTCAGGAATCGATCTCCTTGAGGTGCTGCCGAATTGCAGGTAAGTCCGTTTCCAATTCGTCGCCACTGTTGTATCCGTGTGTTAATGGAGGCACAGAATGCAGGAGTTGGTTTAACAGGTGTTTACTGGACAAAGTCTGGAGGTGAACTAAAAGATACAAGACACTATACAGGCTTATATAGCCCGAGTGGCCACTACCGGCATTACAGTACACAGGGGCTCTTAAAGGTACATACACTACATTTGTGTCACTGGCAACCTTGGCTATGTGGCTCTCTATCCCATCATCTAAGGCGTTAATAAATACTGTGGATAGTTGAGGCCCCAACACAGATCCCTGCGAGACACCACTAGTCACATCCTGCCAATTAGAGAACCTGCTCATTATCCCGACTGCCTGTCTCCTGCCGTTCAGCCAATTTCCCAACCAGCTCAATAATTTGCCGTCAATTCCATGAGCTTTGACTTTAGCCAAAAGTCTGATATGTGGGACTTTATCGAATGCCTTCTGGAAGTTCATATCAATTTTCATTGATTTAGAACCAAGCTATTTTTATAGTTTGTCACTTTATCTCAATCTCTCATTACCTGCAGAAAAGCTTCATCGGAACGTGGCCCCTCACTGCCGGGAGATTGATCTCGCTCTCTGTAATCAAACCAAAGAATCAGACAGACAGGGAGAGACCGTCAGTGACAGTGAGAGAGAGAGGTTACTGGGAAGATAAATTGTTCGATTTCTTCAACCGCTGGCAAGATAAATTGTTCGATTTCCACACTCACCGACACCTCAATCCCAAATCCCAGTCCAAGTCCACTGATCCAGCTGTTCATCAGGGACTCCCAGTCACTCAGTGCATCAGTGAGGTTGGGCCTGTCTAATAACACAGTCCCTGAGTGCACGGTGAGCGGGGAGTGGGCACGGTGTGCGGGGAGTGTGCACGGTGTGCGGGGAGTGTGCACGGTGTGCGGGGAGTGTGCATGGTGTGCAGGGAGTGTGCACGGTGTGCGGGGAGTGTGCATGGTGTGCAGGGAGTGTGCACGGTGTGCGGGGAGTGTGCATGGTGTGCAGGGAGTGGGCATGGTGTGCGGGGAGTGGGCATGGTGTGCAGGGAGTGGGCATGGTGTGCGGGGAGTGGGCATGGTGTGCAGGGAGTGTGCACGGTGTGCGGGGAGTGTGCATGGTGTGCGGGGAGTGTGCATGGTGTGCAGGGAGTGGGCATGGTGTGCGGGGAGTGGGCATGGTGTGCAGGGAGTGTGCACGGTGTGCGGGGAGTGTGCATGGTGTGCAGGGAGTGGGCATGGTGTGCGGGGAGTGGGCATGGTGTGCAGGGAGTGGGCATGGTGTGCGGGGAGTGGGCACGGTGTGCAGGGTGTGGGCATGGTGTGCGGGGAGTGTGCATGGTGTGCAGGGAGTGGGCATGGTGTGCGGGGAGTGGGCATGGTGTGCAGGGAGTGGGCATGGTGTGCGGGGAGTGGGCACGGTGTGCAGGGTGTGTGCACAGTGTGCGGGGAGTGGGCATGGTGTGCAGGGAGTGGGCATGGTGTGCGGGGAGTGTGCACGGTGTGCGGGGTGTGTGCACGGTGTGCGGGGAGTGTGCACGGTGTGCGGGGAGTGGGCATGGTGTGCGGGGAGTGTGCACGGTGTGCGGGGAGTGGGCATGGTGTGCAGGGAGTGTGCACGGTGTGCGGGGTGTGTGCACAGTGAGCAGGGAGTGTGCACGGTGTGCGGGGGGTGGGCATGGTGTGCGGGGAGTGTGCACGGTGTGCGGGGTGTGTGCACAGTGAGCGGGGAGTGTGCACGGTGTGCGGGGAGTGTGCACGGTGTGCGGGGAGTGGGCATGGTGTGCGGGGAGTGGGCATGGTGTGCGGGGTGTGTGCACAGTGAGCGGGGAGTGTGCACGGTGTGCGGGGAGTGTGCACGGTGTGCGGGGAGTGGGCATGGTGTGCAGGGAGTGTGCACGGTGTGCGGGGTGTGTGCACAGTGAGCGGGGAGTGTGCACGGTGTGCGGGGAGCATGCCCGGTGTGCGGGGAGTGTGCACGGTGTGCGGGGAGTGGGCATGGTGTGCAGGGAGTGTGCACGGTGTGCGGACGGTGTGTGGGGTGTGTGCACAGTGTGCGGGGAGAGTGCATGGAGTGCAGTGAGTGTGCACAGTCTGCATATGGTGTGCGGGGAGTGTGCACGGTGTGCGGGGAGTGTGCACGGTGTGCGGGGAGTGTGCACGGTTTGCGGGGAGTGTGTACGGTGTGCGGGAGTGTGCACGGTGTGCGGGGAGTGTACACGATGTGCGTGGAGTGTGCACGGTGTGCGGGGTGTGTACACGGTGTGCGGGGAGTGAGCACGGTGTGCAGGGTGTGTGCACGGTGTGCTGGGTGAGTGCAATGTGTGTGAGGTGTGTGCACGGTGTGCGGGTGTGTGCACGGTGTGCGGGGAGTGTGCACGGTTTGCGGGGAGTGTGTACGGTGTGCGGGAGTGTGCACGGTGTGCGGGGAGTGTACACGATGTGCGTGGAGTGTGCACGGTGTGCGGGGTGTGTACACGGTGTGCGGGGAGTGAGCACGGTGTGCAGGGTGTGTGCACGGTGTGCTGGGTGAGTGCAAGGTGTGTGAGGTGTGTGCACGGTGTGCGGGGAGTGTGCACGGTATGCGGGGAGTGTGCACGGTTTGCGGGGAGTGTGCACGGTGTGCGTGGAGTGTGCAAGGTGTGCAGGGAGTGCACGGTGTTTGGGGAGTGTGCACGGTGTGTTTGGTGTGTGCACGGTGTGCGGGTTGTGTGCACGGTATGCGGGGAGTGTGCACGGTGTGCGGGGAGTGTGCACGGTGTGCTGGTTGTGTGCACGGTGTGTGGGGAGTGTGCACGGTGTGTTTGGTGTGTGCACGGTGTGCAGGTTGTGTGCACGGTATGCAGGGAGTGTGCATGGTGTGCGGGGAGTGTGCACGGTGTGCTGGGTGTGTGCACGGTGTGTGGGGAGTGGGCACAGTTTGTGGGAGGTGTGCATGGTGTGCGGGGTGTGTGCACAGTGTGCTGGTTGTGTGCATGGTGTGCGGCGAGTGTGCACGGTGTGCGGTGCACGGTGTGCAGGGAGTGTGCACGGTGTGCGGGGAGTGTGCATGGTGTGCGGGGAGTGTGCACGGTGTGTGGAGAGTGTGCACGGTGTGCAGGGAGTGTGCACAGTGTGCAGGGAGTGTGCACGGTGTGCGGGCTGTGTTCACGGAATGCAGTGAGTGTGCACAGTGTGCGGGGAGTGTGCATGGTGTGCGAGGTGTGTGCACGGTGTGTGGGTTGTGTGCAGAGTGTGTGCACGGTGTGTGGGGAGTGTACACGGTGTGCGGGGTGTGTGCACGGTGTGCGGGGAGTGTGCACGGTGTGCGGGGTGTGAGCACGGTGTGTGGGGAGTGTGCATGGTGTGCGGGGTGTGTGCACGGAATGCGGGGAGTGTGCACGGTGTGCGGGGTGTGTCACGGTGTGCGGGGAGTGTGCACGGTGTGCGGGGTGTGTGCACGGTGTGCGGGGTGTGTGCACGGTGTGCGGGGAGTGTGCACGGTGTGCGGGGTGTGTGCACGGTGTGCGGGGTGTGTGCACGGTGTGCGGGGAGTGTGCACAGTGTGCGGCGAGTGCCTCAAAGCCCGCCTGATGGCCCAATGAAAATCGAGACCAAAGAGTCTACCATCAATTGGTCTTCCATATTATACAACAGCCAAGCCCCACTCTGTTTGAGTGGGGTGGAGTGGATGGGGTGGGGGTGGAGCTGAAGGGTCCGAGAAGATAGAGACAAATCACTTACCCTACTGAGCTTAGGTCCCCCTGGCTGATGTCAGAGCCCCATCTCTGCCAGGCCTCTTTCTGAAATGGAAACGTGTGGTGATTATAAACAATAAGGCGGCTGGCCCAGAGTCTCTTAGCGTCTGTAGCTACCACCCACTCACACATTGCCTGTCGTGGCCATTCGAAGACAGAGCGATTCAATAGTTGCTATGTTCCATGCAGCTGTTACCTTATCCAGTTTCAAGAAGGTTCAACTCGAGTTCTCCACAAACAATACAATTTATATTAGAAATTAAGAATATGAGAACTTATGAAATGTCAGGCCACTCAAAAACTGGCCCTCTAGACCCCCAACTCTTCTATTGGAGTCGGTCCTTCTGGAACCCAAACTTTTCTATGGCAGTCCATTCCTTTAAAATCCCAAATTTCCCATCAAAGCCCACCTGACTAGTACCCTAACTCTTCAATCCAAACCTATCCTTCCAGTACCCTAAATGCCTCATGCCAGCCTATCCCTCTAGAACACTAACTATTTTATTGGAGTCCATCCTTCTAGAACTCGAACTCAGGTTGAAACCCATCACATTACTTCCCTAACTCTCCCATCAAAGACCCTCCATTCTACCCCATGGGAGACCATCCCTCCAGAAACCCAACACTTGTATCCAAACCCATACCCACGAGCCCTAACTCGAAGTCGCTCCCTCCACGACACTGACTCTCCCATTGGAGATATCCTTCTAGAACCCCAACTCTTCTGTACCTGGACCCCCCAAGTCTCTTTGGACCCCCACTGTTTCTAGCTTTTCACCATTTCAAACGTACTCTGATCTATCCCTTTAATTCCAAAGTTGATGACCTCACACTTGCCTACATTGAAATCCATTTGCCACAGTTTTGCCCATTCACTTAATCTATTAATATCTCTTTGTAATTTTATGCTTCCATCTACACTGCCTACAATGCCCTTGTGTCACTGGCAACCTTGGCTATGTGGCTCTCTATCCCATCATCCAAGGCGTTAATAAATACTGTGGATAGTTGAGGCCCCAACACAGATCCCTGCGAGACACCACTAGTCACATCCTGCCAATTAGAGAACCTGCTCATTATCCCGACTGCCTGTCTCCTGCCGCTCAGCCAATTTCCCAACCAGCTCAATAATTTGCCGTCAATTCCATGAGCTTCGACTTTAGCCAAAAGTCTGATGTGTGGGACTTTATCGAATGCCTTCTGGAAGTTCATATCAATTTTCATTGATTTAGAACCAGGCTATTTTTATAGTTTGTCACTTTATCTCAATCCCTCATTACCTGCAGAAAAGCTTCATCGGAACGTGGCCCCTCACTGCCGGGAGATTGATCTCGCTCTCTGTAATCAAACCAAAGAATCAGACAGACAGGGAGAGACCGTCAGTGACAGTGTCAGAGAGAGAAGGGTTACTGGGAAGATAAATTGTTCGATTTCCACACTCACCTACACCTCAATCCCAAATCCCAGTCCAAGTCCCCTGATCCAGCTGTTCATCTGGGACTCCCAGGGGTTGGGAACCGCAGCCACTCAGTGTATCAGTGCGAGGCTGGGCCTGTCTATTCACACTGTCCCTGTATGCGGGGTGTGCGGACAGTACGCTGGGTGTGTGCACGATGTGCGGGGGGCGTGCACGCTATGAGGGCTGTAAGCACGGTGTGCTGGGTGTGTGCATGGTGTGCTGGGTGTGTGCATGGTGTGCTGGGTGTGTGCACGATATGCGGGGAGTGTGCACGGAGTGAGGGCTGTGAGCAGTGTGCACAGTGTGCGAGGAGTGTGCACGGTGTGCTGGGTGTGTGCACAATGTGCGGGGAGTGTGCACGGTGTGAGGGCTGTGTACATGGTGTGCGAGGAGTGTGCACAGTGTGCGGGGATGGTGCACGGGATGCGGATCCTGTGCTCGGTGTGCGGGGAGTGTGCACGGTGTGCGGGCTGTGTGCACGTTGTGCTGGGTGAGTTCACGGTGAGCGGGGAGAGTGCACGGTGTGCGGGGAGTGTGCACGGTGTGCGGGAACGGAGCACGGTGTGCGGGGAGTGTGCACGGTGTGCCGCTTGTGCACGGTGTGCGGGAAGTGTGCACGGTGTGGGTGAAGTGTGCACGGTGTGCGGGGAGTGTGCATGGTGTGAGGGGAGTGTACACACTGTGTGGGGATTATGCAAGGTGTGCGGGCGTGTGCACGGTGTGCGGGGAGTGTGCACGGTGTGCGGGGAGTGTGCACGGTGTGCGGGCGTGTGCACGGTGTGCGGGGAGTGTGCACGGTGTGCGGGGATGTGTGCACGGTGTGCTGGGTGTGTGCACAGTATGCGGGGAGTGTGCACAGTATGCGGGGAGTGTTCACAGTGTGCGGGGCGTGTGCACGGTGTGCGGGGAGTGCTCACGGTATGCGGGGAGTGTTCACGGTGTGAAGGGTGTGTGCACGGTGTGCCGGGTGTGTGCACGGTGTGCGGGGTGTGCACACGGTGTGCGGGGAGTGTGCACAAGGTGCGGGGAGTGTGCACGGTGTGCGGGTAGTGTACACTGTGTGTGCGGGGTGTGTGCACGGTGTGCGGGGACTGTGCACTATGTGCGGGGATGTGTGCAAGGTGTGCAGGGCGTGTGCACAGTGTGAGGGCTGTGAGCATGGTGCGCGGGGAGTGTGCACGGTGTGCGAGAAGTGTGCACGGTGTGCCGGCGTGTGCACGGTGTGCGAGGAGTGTGCGCGATGTGCGGGATGTGTGCACAGCGTGCGGGGAGTGTGCACTGTGTACAGGGAGTGTGCATGGTGTGCGGGGAGTGTGCACAGTGTGCAGGGTGTGTGCACGGTGGGCGGGGAGTGTGCATGGTGTGCGGGGAGTGTGCATGGTGTGCGGGGTGTGTGCACGGTGTGCAGGGAGTGAGCACGGTGTGCGGGGAGTGTGCACGGTGTGCGGGGTGTGTGCACGGTGTGCGGGGATTGAAAACTGTGTACGGGGTGTGCATGGTGTGCGGGGAGTGTGCACAGTGTGCCGGGTGTGTGCACGGTGCGCAGGGAGTGTGCACGGTGTGCGGGGAGTTTGCACAGTGCGCGCGAAAAGTATATGGTGTGCGGGGAGTGTGCACAGTGTGCCGGGTGTGTGCACGGTGCGCAGGGAGTGGGCACAGTGTGCGGGGAGTGTGCACGGTGTGCGGGGAGTGTGCACGGTGTACACGCTTTGTGCAGGGTGTGTGCACGGTGTACGTGGAGTGTGCACGGTGTGCGGGGATTGTGCATGGTGTGCGGGCTGTGTGCACGGTGTGCGGGGAGTGTGCACGGTGTGTGGGCTGTGTGCACGGTGTGCGGGGAGTGTGCACTGTGTACGGGGAGTGTGCAGGGTGTGCGGGGTGTGTGCACGGCGTGAGGGCTGTGAGCATGGTGGGCGGGGAGTGTGCGCGGTGTGCGAGGAGTCTGCTCGGAGTGTGGGGAGTGTGCACGGTGTGCGGGAAGTGTGTACAGTGTCATGGGTGTGTGCACGGTGTGTGCATGGTGTGCGACGTATGTGCACAGTGTGCGGGAAGTGTGCACGCTGTGCGGGGAGTGCGCACGGTGTGCGGGATGTGTGCACGGTGTGTGGGGAGTGTGCACGGTGTGCGGGGTGTGTGCACGGTGTGCGGGGAGTGTGCACGGTGTGCGGGGAGAGTGCACGGTGTGCGGGGTGTGTGCACGGTGTGCGGGGAGTTTACATGGTGTGCGTGGCATGTGCACGGTGTGCGGGGAGTGTGCACGGTGTGCGGGGTGTGTGCATGGTATGCGGGGAGTGTACACGGTGTGCATGGCATGTGCACGGTGTGGGTGAAGTGTGCACGGTGTGCGGGGAGTGTGCATGGTGTGAGGGGAGTGTACACACTGTGTGGGGATTATGCAAGGTGTGCGGGCACGTGCACGGTGTGCGGGGAGTGTGCACGGTGTGCAGGGAGTGTGCACGGTGTGCGGGCGTGTGCACGGTGTGCGGGGAGTGTGCACGGTGTGCGGGGATGTGTGCACGGTGTGCTGGGTGTGTGCACGGTGTGCGGGGAGTGTGCACAGTATGCGGGGAGTGTTCACAGTGTGCGGGGCGTGTGCACGGTGTGCGGGGAGTGTTCACGGTATGCGGGGAGTGTTCACGGTGTGCAGGGTGTGTGCACGGTGTGCCGGGTGTGTGCACTGTGTGCGGGGTGTGTGCACGGTGTGCGGGGAGTGTGCACAAGGTGCGGGGAGTGTGCACGGTGTGCGGGGGGTGTACACTGTGTGTGCGGGGTGTGTGCACGGTGTGCGGGGACTGTGCACTATGTGCGGGGATGTGTGCAAGGTGTGCAGGGCGTGTGCACAGTGTGAGGGCTGTGAGCATGGTGCGCGGGGAGTGTGCACGGTGTGCGAGGAGTGTGCACGGTGTGCGGGCGTGTGCACGGTGTGCGAGGAGTGTGCGCGATGTGCGGGATGTGTGCACAGCGTGCGGGGAGTGTGCACTGTGTACGGGGAGTGTGCATGGTGTGCGGGGAGTGTGCACAGTGTGCAGGGTGTGTGCACGGTGGGCGGGGAGTGTGCATGGTGTGCAGGGAGTGTGCACGGTGTGCTGGGTGTGTGCACGGTGTGCAGGGAGTGTGCACGGTGTGCGGGGAGTGTGCATGGTGTGCGGGGTGTGTGCACAGTGTGCGGGGAGTGAAAACTGTGTAAGGGGTGTGCACGGTGTGCGGGGAGTGTGCACGGTGTGCCGGGTGTGTGCACGGTGCGCAGGGAGTGTGCACGGTGTGCGGGGAGTGTGCACAGTGTGTGCGAAGAGTATATGGTGTGCGGGGAGTGTGCACAGTGTGCCGGGTGTGTGCACGGTGCGCAGGGAGTGTGCACAGTGTGTGGGGAGTGTGCACGGTGTGCGGGGAGTGTGCACGGTGTACACGCTTTGTGCGGGGTGTGTGCACGGTGTACGTGGAGTGTGCACGGTGTGCGGGGATTGTGCACGGTGTGCGGGCTGTGTGCACGGTGTGCGGGGAGTGTGCACGGTGTGCGGGGAGTGTGCACGGTGTGTGGGCTGTGTGCACGGTGTGCGGGGAGTGTGCACTGTGTACGGGGAGTGTGCAGGGTGTGCGGGGTGTGTGCACGGTGTGAGGGCTGTGAGCATGGTGGGCGGGGAGTGCGCACGGTGTGCGGGATGTGTGCACGGTGTGTGGGGAGTGTGCACGGTGTGCGGGGTGTGTGCACGGTGTGCAGGGAGTGTGCACGGTGTGCGAGGTGTGTGCACTGTGTGCGGGGAGTGTACACGGTGTGCGTGGCATGTGCACGGTGTGCGGGGAGTGTGCACGGTGTGCGGGGTGTGTGCATGGTATGCGGGGAGTGTGCACGGTGTGCGGGGAGTGTGCACTTTGTACGGGAAGTGTGCACGGTGTGCGGGGAGTGTGCACGGTGTGCCGGGTGTGTGCACGGTGCGCAGTGAGTGTGCACAGTGTGCGGGGAGTGTGCACGGTGTGCGGGGAGTGTGCACAGTGTGCGCGAAGAGTATATGGTGTGCGGGGAGTGTGCACGGTGTGCCGGGTGTGTGCACTGTGCGCAGGGAGTGTACACAGTGTGCGGCGAGTGTGCACGGTGTGCGGGGAGTGTGCACGGTGTACACGCTTTGTGCGGGATGTGTGCACGGTGTACGTGGAGTGTGCACTGTGTACGGGGAGTGTGCAGGGTGAGCGGGGATTGTGCACGGTGTGCGGGCTGTGTGCACGGTGTGCGGGGAGTGTGCACGGTGTGTGTGCTGTGTGCACGGTGTGCGAGGAGTGTGCACGGTGTGTGGGCTGTGTGCACGGTGTGCGGGGAGTGTACACTGTGTACGGGGAGTGTGCAGGGTGTGCGGGGTGTGTGCATGGTGTGAGGGCTGTGAGCATGGTGTGCGGGGAGTAGGCATGGTGTGCGGGGAGTATGCACGGTATGCGGGGAGTGTTCACAGTGTGCAGGGTGTGTGCACGGTATGCGGGGAGTGTTCACAGTGTGCAGAGAGTGTGCACGGTATGCGGGGAGTGTTCACATTGTGCAGGGAGTGTGCACGGTGTGCGGGGAGTGTTCACAGTGTGCAGGGAGTGTGCACGGTGTGCGGGGAGTGTTCACAGTGTGCAGGGAGTGTGCACGGTATGCGGGGAGAGTGCACGGTGTGCGGGGTGTGTGCACGGTGTGTGGGGTGTGTGCACGGTGTGCGGGGAGTGTACACGGTGTGCGTGGCATGTGCACGGTGTGCGGGGAGTGTGCACGGTGTACGGGGAGTGTGCACAGTGTGCGGGGAGAGTGCACAGTGTGCGGGGTGTGTGCACAGTGTGCTGGGTGTTTTCACGGTGTGAGGCGAGCATGCATGGTGTGCGGGGAGTGTGCATGGTGTGCAGGGTGTGTGCACGGTATGCGGGGAGTGTTCACAGTGTGCAGGGAGTGTGCACGGTATGCGGGGAGTGTTCACAGTGTGCAGGGAGTGTGCACGGTGTGCGGGGAGTGTTCACAGTGTGCAGGGAGTGTGCACGGTATGCGGGGAGAGTGCACAGTGTGCGGGGTGTGTGCACGGTGTGCGGGGTGTGTGCACGGTGTGCGTGGCATGTGCACGGTGTGCGGGGGTGTGCACGGTGTGCGGGGCGTGTGCATGGTATGCGGGGAGTGTGCACGGTGTGCGGGGAGTGTGCACTTTGTACGGGAAGTGTGCACGGTGTGCGGGGAGTGTGCACGGTGTGCCGGGTGTGTGCACGGTGCGCAGGGAGTGTGCACAGCGTGCGGCAAGTGTGCAGGGTATGCGGGGATTGTGCACGGTGTGCGGGCTGTGTGCTCGGTGTGCGGGGAGTGTGCACGGTGTGTGGGCTGTGTGCACGGTGTGCGGGGAGTGTGCACTGTGTACGGGGAGTGGGCAGGGTGTGCGGGGTGTGTGCACAGTGTGAGGGCTGTGAGCATGGTGTGCGGGGAGTGTGCACGGTGTGCGAGGAGTGTGCTCGGAGTGCAGGGAGTGTGCACGGTGTGCGGGGAGTGTGTACAGTGTCATGGGTGTGTGCACGGTGTGTGCATGGTGTGCGACGTATGTGCACGGTGTGCGGGGAGTGTGCACGGTGTGCCGCTTGTGCACAGTGTGCGGGAAGTGTGCACGCTGTGCGGGGAGTGTGCACGGTGTGCGGGATGTGTGCACGGTGTGTGGGGAGTGTGCACGGTGTGCGGGGAGTGTGCCCGGTGTGCGGGGAGAGTGCACGGTGTGCGGGGTGTGTGCACGGTGTGCGGGGTGTGTGTACGGTGTGCGGGGAGTGTACACGGTGTGCATGGCATGTGCACGGTGTACGGGGAATGTGCAGGGTGTGCGGGGTGTGTGCATGGTGTGAGGGCTGTGAGCATGGTGTGCGGGGAGTGTGCACGGTGTGCGAGGAGTGTGCTCGGAGTATGGGGAGTCTGCATGGTGTGCGGGGAGTGTGTACAGTGTCGTGGGTGTGTGCACGGCGTGTGCATGGTGCGCGACGTATGTGCATGATGTGCGGGGAGTGTGCACGGTGTGCCGCTTGTGCACAGTGTGCGGGAAGTGTGCACGGTGTGCGGGATGTGTGCACGGTGTACGTGGAGTGTGCACGGTGTGCGGGGATTGTGCACGGTGTGCGGGCTGTGTGCACGGTGTGCGGGGAGTGTGCACGGTGTGTGGGCTGTGTGCACGGTGTGAGGGCTGTGAGCATGGTGGGCGGGGAGTGTGCACGGTGTGCGAGGAGTGTGCTCGGAGTGTGGGGAGTGTGCACGGTGTGCGGGGAGTGTGTACAGTGTCATGGGTGTGTGCACGGTGTGTGCATGGTGTGCGACGTATGTGCACGGTGTGCGGGAAGTGTGCACGCTGTGCGGGGAGTGCGCACGGTGTGCGGGATGTGTGCACGGTGTGTGGGGAGTGTGCACGGTGTGCGGGGTGTGTGCACGGTGTGCGGGGAGTGTGCACGGTGTGCGGGGAGAGTGCACCGTGTGCGGGGCGTGTGCACGGTGTGCGGGGTGTGTGCACGGTGTGCGGGGAGTATACACGGTGTGCGTGGCATGTGCACGGTGTGCGGGGAGTGTGCACGATGTGCGGGGATTGTGCACGGTGTGCGGGCTGTGTGCACGGTGTGCGGGGTGTGTGCACGGTGTGCGGGGAGTGTACACGGTGTGCGTGGCATGTGCACTGTGTACGGGGAGTGTGCAGGGTGTGCGGGGATTGTGCACAGTGTGCGGGCTGTGTGCACGGTGTGCGGGGAGTGTGCCCGGTGTGTGGGCTGTGTGCACGGTGTGCGGGGAGTGTGCACGGTGTACGGGGAATGTGCAGGGTGTGCGGGGTGTGTGCATGGTGTGAGGGCTGTGAGCATGGTGTGCGGGGAGTGTGCACGGTGTGCGAGGAGTGTGCTCGGAGTGCGGGGAGTCTGCATGGTGTGCGGGGAGTGTGTACAGTGTCATGGGTGTGTGCACCGTGTGTGCATGGTGTGCGACGTATGTGCATGATGTGCGGGGAGTGTGCACGGTGTGCCGCTTGTGCACAGTGTGCGGGAAGTGTGCACGCTGTGCGGGGAGTGTGCACGGTGTGCGGGATGTGTGCACGGTGTACGTGGAGTGTGCACGGTGTGCGGGGATTGTGCACCTTGTGCGGGCTGTGTGCACGGTGTGCGGGGAGTGTGCACTGTGTACGTGGAGTGTGCACGGTGTGCGGGGATTGTGCACCTTGTGCGGGCTGTGTGCACGGTGTGCGGGGAGTGTGCACTGTGTACGGGGAGTGTGCAGGGTGTGCGGGGATTGTGCGCGGTGTGCGGGCTGTGTGCACGGTGTGCGGGGAGTGTGCACGGTGTGTGGGCTGTGTGCATGGTGTGCGGGGAGTGTGCACGGTGTGTGGGCTGTGTGCACGGTGTGCGGGGAGTGTACACTGTGTACGGGGAGTGTGCAGGGTGTGCGGGGTGTGTGCATGGTGTGAGGGCTGTGAGCATGGTGTGCGGGGAGTATGCATGGTGTGCGGGGAGTATGCACGGTATGCGGGGAGTGTTCACAGTGTGCAGGGTGTGTGCACGGTATGCGGGGAGTGTTCACAGTGTGCAGAGAGTGTGCACGGTGTGCGGGGAGTGTTCACAGTGTGCAGGGTGTGTGCACGGTGTGCGGGAAGTGTTCACAGAGTGCAGGGAGTGTGCACGGTATGCGGGGAGAGTGCACGGTGTGCAGGGTGTGTGCACGGTGTGCGGGGTGTGTGCACGGTATGCGGGGAGTGTACACGGTGTGCGTGGCATGTGCACGGTGTGCGGGGAGTGTGCACGGTGTACGGGGAGTGTGCACAGTGTGCGGGGAGAGTGCACAGTGTGCGGGGTGTGTGCACGGTGTGCTGGGTGTTTTCACGGTGTGAGGCGAGCATGCATGGCGTGCGGGGAGTGTGCATGGTGTGCAGGGTGTGTGCACGGTATGCGGGGAGTGTTCACAGTGTGCAGGGAGTGTGCACGGTGTGCGGGGAGTGTTCACAGTGTGCAGGGAGTGTGCACGGTATGCGGGGAGAGTGCACAGTGTGTGGGGTGTGTGCACGGTGTGCGGGGTGTGTGCACGGTGTGCGGGGAGTGTACACGGTGTGCGTGGCATGTGCACGGTGTGCGGGGGTGTGCACAGTGTGCGGGGCGTGTGCATGGTATGCGGGGAGTGTGCACGGTGTGCGGGGAGTGTGCACTTTGTACGGGAAGTGTGCACGGTATGCGGGGAGTGTGCACGGTGTGCCGGGTGTGTGCACGGTGCGCAGGGAGTGTGCACAGTGTGCGGGGAGTGTATATGGTGTGCGGGGAGTGTGCATGGTGTGCCGGGTGTGTGTACGGTGCGCAGGGAGTGTGCACAGTGTGCGGGGAGTGTGCACGGTGTGCAGGGAGTGTGCACGGTGTACACGCTTTGTGTGGGGTGTGTGCACGGTGTACGTGGAGTGTGCACTGTGTACGGGAAGTGTGCAGGGTATGCGGGGATTGTGCACGGTGTGCGTGGCATGTGCACGGTGTGCGGGGAGTGTGCACGGTGTACAGGGAGTGTGCACAGTGTGCGGGGAGAGTGCACAGTGTGCGGGGTGTGTGCACGGTGTGCTGGGTGTTTTCACGGTGTGAGGCGAGCATGCATGGCGTGCGGGGAGTGTGCATGGTGTGCAGGGTGTGTGCACGGTATGCGGGGAGTGTTCACAGTGTGCAGGGAGTGTGCACGGTATGCGGGGAGTGTTCACAGTGTGCAGGGAGTGTGCACGGTGTGCGGGGTGTGTTCACAGTGTGCAGGGAGTGTGCACGGTATGCGGGGAGAGTGCACAGTGTGCGGGGTGTGTGCACGGTGTGCGGGGTGTGTGCACGGTGTGCGGGGAGTGTACACGGTGTGCGTGGCATGTGCACGGTGTGCGGGGGTGTGCACAGTGTGCGGGGCGTGTGCATGGTATGCGGGGAGTGTGCACGGTGTGCGGGGAGTGTGCACTTTGTACGGGAAGTGTGCACGGTGTGCGGGGAGTGTGCACGGTGTGCCGGGTGTGTGCACGGTGCGCAGGGAGTGTGCACAGTGTGCGGGGAGTGTATATGGTGTGCGGGGAGTGTGCATGGTGTGCCGGGTGTGTGTACGGTGCGCAGGGAGTGTGCACAGTGTGCGGGGAGTGTGCACGGTGTGCAGGGAGTGTGCACGGTGTACACGCTTTGTGTGGGGTGTGTGCACGGTGTACGTGGAGTGTGCACTGTGTACGGGAAGTGTGCAGGGTATGCGGGGATTGTGCACGGTGTGCGGGCTGTGTGCACGGTGTGCGGGGAGTGTGCACGGTGTGTGGGCTGTGTGCACGGTGTGCGGGGAGTGTGCACTGTGTACGGGGAGTGGGCAGGGTGTGCGGGGTGTGTGCACAGTGTGAGGGCTGTGAGCATGGTGTGCGGGGAGTGTGCACGGTGTGCGAGGAGTGTGCTCGGAGTGCAGGGAGTGTGCACGGTGTGCGGGGAGTGTGTACAGTGTCATGGGTGTGTGCACGGTGTGTGCATGGTGTGCGACGTATGTGCACGGTGTGCGGGGAGTGTGCACGGTGTGCCGCTTGTGCACAGTGTGCGGGAAGTGTGCACGCTGTGCGGGGAGTGTGCACGGTGTGCGGGATGTGTGCACGGTGTGTGGGGAGTGTGCACGGTGTGCGGGGAGTGTGCCCGGTGTGCGGGGAGAGTGCACGGTGTGCGGGGAGAGTGCACGGTGTGCGGGGTGTGTGCACGGTGTGCGGGGTGTGTGTACGGTGTGCGGGGTGTGTGCACGGTGTGCGGGGAGAGTGCACGGTGTGCGGGGAGAGTGCACGGTGTGCGGGGTGTGTGCACGGTGTGCGGGGTGTGTGCACGGTGTGAGGGGTGTGTGTACGGTGTGCGGGGAGTGTACACGGTGTGCATGGCATGTGCACGGTGTACGGGGAATGTGCAGGGTGTGCGGGGTGTGTGCATGGTGTGAGGGCTGTGAGCATGGTGTGCGGGGAGTGTGCACGGTGTGCGAGGAGTGTGCTCGGAGTATGGGGAGTCTGCATGGTGTGCGGGGAGTGTGTACAGTGTCGTGGGTGTGTGCACGGCGTGTGCATGGTGTGCGACGTATGTGCATGATGTGCGGGGGGTGTGCACGGTGTGCCGCTTGTGCACAGTGTGCGGGAAGTGTGCACGCTGTGCGGGGAGTGTGCACGGTGTGCGGGATGTGTGCACGGTGTACGTGGAGTGTGCACGGTGTGCGGGGATTGTGCACGGTGTGCGGGCTGTGTGCACGGTGTGCGGGGAGTGTGCATGGTGTGTGGGCTGTGTGCACGGTGTGAGGGCTGTGAGCATGGTGGGCGGGGAGTGTGCACGGTGTGCGAGGAGTGTGCTCGGAGTGTGGGGAGTGTGCACGGTGTGCGGGGAGTGTGTACAGTGTCATGGGTGTGTGCACGGTGTGTGCATGGTGTGCGACGTATGTGCACGGTGTGCGGGAAGTGTGCACGCTGTGCGGGGAGTGCGCACGGTGTGCGGGATGTGTGCACGGTGTGTGGGGAGTGTGCACGGTGTGCGGGGTGTGTGCACGGTGTGCGGGGAGTGCGCACGGTGTGCGGGGAGAGTGCACCGTGTGCGGGGTGTGTGCACGGTGTGCGGGGAGTATACACGGTGTGCGTGGCATGTGCACGGTGTGCGGGGAGTGTGCACGATGTGCGGGGATTGTGCACGGTGTGCGGGCTGTGTGCACGGTGTGCGGGGTGTGTGCACGGTGTGTGGGGAGTGTACACGGTGTGCGTGGCATGTGCACTGTGTACGGGGAGTGTGCAGGGTGTGCGGGGATTGTGCACAGTGTGCGGGCTGTGTGCACGGTGTGCGGGGAGTGTGCCCGGTGTGTGGGCTGTGTGCACGGTGTGCAGGGAGTGTGCACTGTGTACGGGGAATGTGCTCGGAGTGCGGGGAGCCTGCATGGTGTGCGGGGAGTGTGTACAGTGTCATGGGTGTGTGCACCGTGTGTGCATGGTGTGCGACGTATGGGCATGATGTGCGGGGAGTGTGCACGGTGTGCCGCTTGTGCACAGTGTGCGGGAAGTGTGCACGCTGTGCGGGGAGTGTGCACGGTGTGCGGGATGTGTGCACGGTGTACGTGGAGTGTGCACGGTGTGCGGGGATTGTGCACCTTGTGCGGGCTGTGTGCACGGTGTGTGGGGAGTGTGCACGGTGTGTGGGCTGTGTGCACGGTGTGCGGGGAGTCTGCATGGTGTGCGGGGAATGCGTACAGTGTGCGGGGAGAGTGCACGGTGTGCGGGGTGTTTTCACGGTGTGAGGCGAGCATGCATGGTGTGCGGGGAGTATGCATGGTTTGCGGGGAGTATGCACGGTATGCGGGGAGTGTTCACAGTGTGCAGGGTGTGTGCACGGTATGCGGGGAGTGTTCACAGTGTGCAGAGAGTGTGCACGGTATGCGGGGAGTGTTCACAGTGTGCAGGGAGTGTGCACGGTGTGCGGGGAGTGTTCACAGTGTGCAGGGAGTGTGCACGGTGTGCGGGGAGTGTTCAGTGTGCAGGGAGTGTGCACGGTATGCGGGGAGAGTGCACGGTGTGCGGGGTGTGTGCACGGTGTGCGGGGTGTGTGCACGGTGTGCGGGGAGTGTACACGGTGTGCGTGGCATGTGCACGGTGTGCGGGGAGTGTGCACGGTGTACGGGGAGTGTGCACAGTGTGCGGGGAGAGTGCACAGTGTGCGGGGTGTGTGCACGGTGTGCGGGGAGTGTGCACGGTGTACGGGGAGTGTGCACAGTGTGCGGGGAGAGTGCACAGTGTGCGGGGTGTGTGCACGGTGTACTGGGTGTTTTCACGGTGTGAGGCGAGCATGCATGGTGTGCGGGGAGTGTGCATGGTGTGCAGGGTGTGTGCACAGTATGCGGGGAGTGTTCACAGTGTGCAGGGAGTGTGCACGGTATGCGGGGAGTGTTCACAGTGTGCAGGGAGTGTGCACGGTGTGCGGGGAGTGTTCACAGTGTGCAGGGAGTGTGCACGGTATGCGGGGAGAGTGCACAGTGTGCGGGGTGTGTGCACGGTGTGCGGGGTGTGTGCATGGTATGCGGGGAGTGTCCACGGTGTGCGGGGAGTGTGCACTTTGTACGGGAAGTGTGCACGGTGTGCGTGGCATGTGCACGGTGTGCGGGGGTGTGCACGGTGTGCGGGGCGTGTGCATGGTATGCGGGGAGTGTGCACGGTGTGCGGGGAGTGTGCACTTTGTACGGGAAGTGTGCACGGTGTGCAGGGAGTGTGCACGGTGTGCCGGGTGTGTGCACGGTGCGCAGGGAGTGTGCACAGTGTGCGGGGAGTGTATATGGTGTGCGGGGAGTGTGCATGGTGTGCCGGGTGTGTGTACGGTGCGCAGGGAGTGTGCACAGTGTGCGGGGAGTGTGCACGGTGTGCGGGGAGTGTGCACGGTGTACACGCTTTGTGCGGGGTGTGTGCACGGTGTACGTGGAGTGTGCACTGTGTACGGGAAGTGTGCAGGGTATGCGGGGATTGTGCACGGTGTGCGGGCTGTGTGCACGGTGTGCGGGGAGAGTGCACAGTGTGTGGGCTGTGTGCACGGTGTGCGGGGAGTGTGCACTGTGTACGGGGAGTGTGCGGGGTGTGTGCACAGTGTGAGGGCTGTGAGCATGGTGTGCGGGGAGTGTGCACGGTGTGCGAGGAGTGTGCTCGGAGTGCAGGGAGTGTGCACGGTGTGCGGGGAGTGTGTACAGTGTCATGGGTGTGTGCACGGTGTGTGCATGGTGTGCGACGTATGTGCACGGTGTGCGGGGAGTGTGCACGGTGTGCCGCTTGTGCACAGTGTGCGGGAAGGGTGCACGCTGTGCGGGGAGTGTGCACGGTGTGCGGGATGTGTGCACGGTGTGTGGGGAGTGTGCAGGGTGTGCGGGGAGTGTGCCCGGTGTGCGGGGAGAGTGCACGGTGTGCGGGGTGTGTGCACGGTGTGCGGGGTGTGTGTACGGTGTGCGGGGAGTGTACACGGTGTGCATGGCATGTGCACGGTGTGCGGGGAGTGTGCACGGTGTGCGGGGCGTGTGCATTGTATGCGGGGAGTGTGCACGGTGTGCGGGGAGTGTGCACTTTGTACGGGGAGTGTGCACGGTGTGCGGGGAGAGTGCATGGTGTGCGGGGTGTGTGCACGGTGTGCTGGGTGTTTTCACGGTATGAGGCGAGCATGCATGGTGTGCGGGGAGTGTGCATGGTGTGCGGGGAGTATGCACAGTATGTGGGGAGTGTTCAGAGTGTGCAGGGAGTGTGCACGGTATGCGGGGAGTGTTCACAGTGTGCAGGGAGTGTGCACGGTGTGCGGGGAGTGTTCACAATGTGCGGGGCGTGTGCCTGGTATGCGGGGAGTGTGCACGGTGTGCGGGGAGTGTGCACTTTGTACGGGGAGTGTGCACGGTGTGCGGGGAGAGTGCATGGTGTGCGGGGTGTGTGCACGGTGTGCTGGGTGTTTTCACGGTATGAGGCGAGCATGCATGGTGTGCGGGGAGTGTGCATGGTGTGCGGGGAGTATGCACGGTATGCAGGGAGTGTTCGCAGTGTGCAGGGAGTGTGCACGTTATGCGGGGAGTGTTCACAGTGTGCAGGGAGTGTGCACGGTGTGCGGGGAGTGTTCACAGTGTGGAGGGAGTGTGCACGGTATGCGGGGTGTGTTCACAGTGTGCGGGGAGTGTGCACGGTGTGCGGGGAGTGTGCAGGGTGTGCGAGGCGTGTGCACGGTGTGCGGGGCGTGTGCGGGGTGTGCGCATGGTGTGTGCACGGTGTGCGGGGAGTGTGCACGGTGTGCGGGGAATGTGCGCGGTGTGCGGGTAGTGTACCCGGTCTGCAGGGAGTACGCGCGGTGTGCGGGGAGTGCGCAGGGTGTGCGGGGAGTGTGCACGGTGTGCGGGGCGCATGCACGATGTTCGGGGTGTGCACGGTGTGCGGGGAGTGCGCACGGTGTGCGGGGAGTGCGCACGGTGTGCTGGGTGTGTGCAAGGTGTGCAGGGAGTGTGCACGGTGTGCGGGGTGTGTGCACAGTGTGCAGGGAGTGGGCACCGTGTGCGGGGAGCGTGCACGGTGTGCAGAGAGTGTGCACGGTGTGCGGGGAGTGTGCACGGTGTGCGGGGAGTGAGCACGGTGTGCGGGGTGTGTGCACGGTGTGCGGGGTGTGTGCACGGTGTGCGGGGAGTGTGCACGGTGTGCGGGAGTCTGCATGGTGTGCGGGGAGTGTGTACAGTGTCATGGGTGTGTGCACGGTGTGTGCATGGTGTGCGACGTATGTGCATGATGTGCGGGGAGTGTGCACGGTGTGCCGCTTGTGCACAGTGTGCGGGAAGTATGCACGTTGTGCGGGGAGTGTGCACAGTGTGCGGGATGTGTGCACCGTGTGTGGGGAGTGTGCACGGTGTGCGGGGAGTGTGCACGGTGTGCGGGGAGAGTGCACGGTGTGCGGGGTGTGCGCACGGTGTGCGGGGTGTGTGTACGGTGTGCGGGGAGTGTGCACGGTGTGCGGGGTGTGCGCACGGTGTGCGGGGTGTGTGTACGGTGTGCGGGGAGTGTACACGGTGTGCGTGGCGTGTGCATGGTATGCGGGGAGTGTGCACGGTGTGCGGGGAGTGTGCACTTTGTACGGGGAGTGTGCACAGTGTGCAGGGAGAGTGCACGGTGTGCGGGGTGTGTGCACGGTGTGCTGGGTGTTTTCACGGTGTGAGGCGAGCATGCATGGTGTGCGGGGAGTGTGCATGGTGTGCGGGGAGTATGCACGGTATGCGGGGAGTGTTCACATTGTGCAGGGTGTGTGCACGGTATGCGGGGAGTGTTCACAGTGTGCAGGGAGTGTGCACGGTATGCGGGGATTGTTCACAGTGTGCAGGGAGTGTGCACGGTGTGCGGGGAGTGTTCACAGTGTGCAGGGAGTGTGCACGGTATGCGGGGAGAGTGCACGGTGTGCGGGGTGTGTGCACGGTGTGCGGAGTGTGTGCACGGTGTGCGGGGAGTGTACACGGTGTGCGTGGCATGTGCACGGTGTGCGGGGAGTGTGCACGGTGTGCGGGGCGTGTGCATGGTATGCGGGGAGTGTGCACGGTGTGCGGGGAGTGTGCACTTTGTACGGGAAGTGTGCACGGTGTGCAGGGAGTGTGCACGGTGTGCCGGGTGTGTGCACGGTGCGCAGGGAGTGTGCACAGTGTGCGGGGAGTGTATATGGTGTGCGGGGAGTGTGCATGGTGTGCCGGGTGTGTGTACGGTGCGCAGGGAGTGTGCACAGTGTGCGGGGAGTGTGCACGGTGTGCGGGGAGTGTGCACGGTGTACACGCTTTGTGCGGGGTGTGTGCACGGTGTACGTGGAGTGTGCACTGTGTACGGGAAGTGTGCAGGGTATGCGGGGATTGTGCACGGTGTGCGGGCTGTGTGCACGGTGTGCGGGGAGAGTGCACAGTGTGTGGGCTGTGTGCACGGTGTGCGGGGAGTGTGCACTGTGTACGGGGAGTGTGCGGGGTGTGTGCACAGTGTGAGGGCTGTGAGCATGGTGTGCGGGGAGTGTGCACGGTGTGCGAGGAGTGTGCTCGGAGTGCAGGGAGTGTGCACGGTGTGCGGGGAGTGTGTACAGTGTCATGGGTGTGTGCACGGTGTGTGCATGGTGTGCGACGTATGTGCACGGTGTGCGGGGAGTGTGCATGGTGTGCCGCTTGTGCACAGTGTGCGGGAAGGGTGCACGCTGTGCGGGGAGTGTGCACGGTGTGCGGGATGTGTGCACGGTGTGTGGGGAGTGTGCAGGGTGTGCGGGGAGTGTGCCCGGTGTGCGGGGAGAGTGCACGGTGTGCGGGGTGTGTGCACGGTGTGCGGGGTGTGTGTACGGTGTGCGGGGAGTGTACACGGTGTGCATGGCATGTGCACGGTGTGCGGGGAGTGTGCACGGTGTGCGGGGCGTGTGCATTGTATGCGGGGAGTGTGCACGGTGTGCGGGGAGTGTGCACTTTGTACGGGGAGTGTGCACGGTGTGCGGGGAGAGTGCATGGTGTGCGGGGTGTGTGCACGGTGTGCTGGGTGTTTTCACGGTATGAGGCGAGCATGCATGGTGTGCGGGGAGTGTGCATGGTGTGCGGGGAGTATGCACGGTATGTGGGGAGTGTTCAGAGTGTGCAGGGAGTGTGCACGGTATGCGGGGAGTGTTCACAGTGTGCAGGGAGTGTGCACGGTGTGCGGGGAGTGTTCACAATGTGCGGGGCGTGTGCCTGGTATGCGGGGAGTGTGCACGGTGTGCGGGGAGTGTGCACTTTGTACGGGGAGTGTGCACGGTGTGCGGGGAGAGTGCATGGTGTGCGGGGTGTGTGCACGGTGTGCTGGGTGTTTTCACGGTATGAGGCGAGCATGCATGGTGTGCGGGGAGTGTGCATGGTGTGCGGGGAGTATGCACGGTATGCAGGGAGTGTTCGCAGTGTGCAGGGAGTGTGCACGTTATGCGGGGAGTGTTCACAGTGTGCAGGGAGTGTGCACGGTGTGCGGGGAGTGTTCACAGTGTGGAGGGAGTGTGCACGGTATGCGGGGTGTGTTCACAGTGTGCGGGGAGTGTGCACGGTGTGCGGGGAGTGTGCAGGGTGTGCGAGGCGTGTGCACGGTGTGCGGGGCGTGTGCGGGGTGTGCGCATGGTGTGTGCACGGTGTGCGGGGAGTGTGCACGGTGTGCGGGGAATGTGCGCGGTGTGCGGGTAGTGTACCCGGTCTGCAGGGAGTACGCGCGGTGTGCGGGGAGTGCGCAGGGTGTGCGGGGAGTGTGCACGGTGTGCGGGGCGCATGCACGATGTTCGGGGTGTGCACGGTGTGCGGGGAGTGCGCACGGTGTGCGGGGAGTGCGCACGGTGTGCTGGGTGTGTGCAAGGTGTGCAGGGAGTGTGCACGGTGTGCGGGGTGTGTGCACAGTGTGCAGGGAGTGGGCACCGTGTGCGGGGAGCGTGCACGGTGTGCAGAGAGTGTGCACGGTGTGCGGGGAGTGTGCACGGTGTGCGGGGAGTGAGCACGGTGTGCGGGGTGTGTGCACGGTGTGCGGGGTGTGTGCACGGTGTGCGGGGAGTGTGCACGGTGTGCGGGAGTCTGCATGGTGTGCGGGGAGTGTGTACAGTGTCATGGGTGTGTGCACGGTGTGTGCATGGTGTGCGACGTATGTGCATGATGTGCGGGGAGTGTGCACGGTGTGCCGCTTGTGCACAGTGTGCGGGAAGTATGCACGTTGTGCGGGGAGTGTGCACAGTGTGCGGGATGTGTGCACCGTGTGTGGGGAGTGTGCACGGTGTGCGGGGAGTGTGCACGGTGTGCGGGGAGAGTGCACGGTGTGCGGGGTGTGCGCACGGTGTGCGGGGTGTGTGTACGGTGTGCGGGGAGTGTGCACGGTGTGCGGGGTGTGCGCACGGTGTGCGGGGTGTGTGTACGGTGTGCGGGGAGTGTACACGGTGTGCGTGGCGTGTGCATGGTATGCGGGGAGTGTGCACGGTGTGCGGGGAGTGTGCACTTTGTACGGGGAGTGTGCACAGTGTGCAGGGAGAGTGCACGGTGTGCGGGGTGTGTGCACGGTGTGCTGGGTGTTTTCACGGTGTGAGGCGAGCATGCATGGTGTGCGGGGAGTGTGCATGGTGTGCGGGGAGTATGCACGGTATGCGGGGAGTGTTCACATTGTGCAGGGTGTGTGCACGGTATGCGGGGAGTGTTCACAGTGTGCAGGGAGTGTGCACGGTATGCGGGGATTGTTCACAGTGTGCAGGGAGTGTGCACGGTGTGCGGGGAGTGTTCACAGTGTGCAGGGAGTGTGCACGGTATGCGGGGAGAGTGCACGGTGTGCGGGGTGTGTGCACGGTGTGCGGAGTGTGTGCACGGTGTGCGGGGAGTGTACACGGTGTGCGTGGCATGTGCACGGTGTGCGGGGAGTGTGCACGGTGTGCGGGGCGTGTGCATGGTATGCGGGGAGTGTGCACGGTGTGCGGGGAGTGTGCACTTTGTACGGGAAGTGTGCACGGTGTGCAGGGAGTGTGCACGGTGTGCCGGGTGTGTGCACGGTGCGCAGGGAGTGTGCACAGTGTGCGGGGAGTGTATATGGTGTGCGGGGAGTGTGCATGGTGTGCCGGGTGTGTGTACGGTGCGCAGGGAGTGTGCACAGTGTGCGGGGCGTGTGCGCGGTGTGCGGGGAGTGTGCACGGTGTACACGCTTTGTGCGGGGTGTGTGCACGGTGTACGTGGAGTGTGCACTGTGTACAGGAAGTGTGCAGGGTATGCGGGGATTGTGCACGGTGTGCGGGCTGTGTGCACGGTGTGCGGGGAGTGTGCACGGTGTGTGGGCTGTGTGCACGGTGTGCGGGGAGTGTGCACTGTGTAGGGGGAGTGTGCAGGGTGTGCGGGGTGTGTGCACGGTGTGAGGGCTGTGAGCATGGTGTGCGGGGAGTGTGCACGGTGTGCGAGGAGTGTGCTCGGAGTGCAGGGAGTGTGCACGGTGTGCGGGGAGTGTGTACAGTGTCATGGGTGTGTGCACGGTGTGTGCATGGTGTGCGACGTATGTGCACGGTGTGCGGGGAGTGTGCACGGTGTGCCGCTTGTGCACAGTGTGCGGGAAGTGTGCACGCTGTGTGGGGAGTGTGCACGGTGTGCGGGATGTGTGCACGGTGTGTGGGGAGTGTGCACGGTGTGCGGGGAGTGTGCCTGGTGTGCGGGGAGAGTGCACGGTGTGCGGGGTGTGTGCACGGTGTGCGGGGAGTGTGCACTTTGTACGGGGAGTGTGCACGGTGTGCGGGGAGAGTGCACGGTGTGCGGGGTGTGTGCACGGTGTGCTGGGTGTTTTCACGGTAAGAGGCGAGCATGCATGGTGTGCGGGGAGTGTGCATGGTGTGCGGGAAGTATGCACGGTATGCGGGGAGTGTTCACAGTGTGCAGGGAGTGTGCACGGTATGCGGGGAGTGTTCACAGTGTGCAGGGAGTGTGCACGGTGTGCGGGGAGTGTTCACAGTGGGCAGGGAGTGTGCACGGTATGCGGGGAGTGTTCACAGTGTGCGGGGAGTGTGCACGGTGTGCGGGGAGTGTGCACGGTGTGCAAGGCGTGTGCACAGTGTGCGGGGCGTGTGCGGGGTGTGCGCATGGTGTGTGGGGAGTGTGCACGGTGTGCGGGGAGTGTGCACGGTGTGCGGGGAGTGTGTGCGGTGTGCGGGGAGTGCACCCGGTCTGCAGGGAGTGCGCACGGTGTGCGGGGAGTGCGCACGGTGTGCTGGGTGTGTGCAAGGTGTGCAGGGAGTGTGCACGGTGTGCGGGGTGTGTGCACAGTGTGCGGGGAGTGTGCACGGTGTGCGGGGAGTGAGCACGGTGTGCGGGGAGTATGCACGGTGTGCGGGTTGTGTGCACAGTGTGCAGGGAGTGTGCACGGTGTGCGGGGTGTGGGCATGGTGTGCGGGGAGTCTGCACGGTGTTCGGGTTGTGTGCACGGTGTGCGGGGAGTGTGCACGGTGTGCGGGGTGTGTGCACGGTGTGCGAGGAGTGTGCACAGTGTGCGGGGAGTGTGCACGGTGTGCGGGGAGTGTGCACGGTGTGCGGGGAGTGTGCACGGTGTGCGGGGTGTGTGCACTGTGTGCGGGGCGTGTCCATGGTGTGCGGGCTGTGTACAGGGTCTCTTACCCTTCTTTCTCCTCTCGTTGAGCTGCTTCCTCCTCTTGGACCACCTGCCGATCCTGGGCCTCCTGCAGCTCCTGTTGGATCTGCTCCAGACTCGTCTCCAGCTCCTGATTGGTCAGATTGAGCTTGAGGTTCTCAGTGCTGGTCTCGTCCTGTTTGCTGCGCAGAGAGACAAGCTCCGCCTCCAACTGGAAGGGACGAAATCAACAACTGAGATAAAGCCTGGGGATGATGACACCTTACCTAAGATCTTGGGATCATATGATGAATAACTCCCTTCATCGCAATTGTTCGCATTGCTCCAGAAATGAGCCAATCTCTGGGCGTCAGCCACACATCTGTTGTAGTTGTTGGTCAGCCTCTCGGTAAAGGATGATTCCTGCCCTAAGTCAGATATTACAATCCACAGTCCACACTCAGTGCCCTCAGCTATGTCTGATTCGGTTTTCCTGCCTCTGAGATGTACCCTTTCCGTGTCCCGAAACAGTTGCTTTTCATTCTACCACAGCAGATCTGTCGAGACCAGTCTCACAACTCCAGTAACGACCGTGTTGCAGCACTGCTTCATCTGAATGCCTCACTTAATGAATAACAATTGTTACCTTAAGCACAAAATAAGACAGAAATACAGAGCCACTGACAGCACTGAACAAATGCGAAACCCAACAACCCCTATATCAGACCAACACAGTGTATCTATACACCAACAACCCCTATATCAGACCAACACCGTGTATCTATACACCAACAACCCCTACATCAGACCAACACCGTGTATCTATACACCAACAACCCCTATATCAGACCAACACCGTGTATCTATACACCAACAACCCCTATATCAGACCAACACCGTGTATCTATACACCAACAACCCCTATATCAGACCAACACCGTGTATCTGTACACCAACAACACCTATATCAGACCAACACCATGTATCTATACACCAACAACCCCTATATCAGACCAACACCGTGTATCTATACACCAACAACCCCTATATCAGACCAACACCGTGTATCTATACACCAACAACCCCTATATCAGACAAACACAGTGTATCTATACACCAACAACCCCTGTATCAGACCAACACCGTGTATCTATACACCAACAACCCCTATATCAGACCAACACCGTGTATCTGTACACCAACAACCCGTATATCAGACCAACACCGTGTATCTATACACCAACAACCCCTATATCAGACCAACACAGTGTATCTATACACCAACAACCCCTATATCAGACCAACACCATGTATCTATACACCAACAACCGCTATATCAGACCAACACCGTGTATCTATACACCAACAACCCCTATATCAGACCAACACCGTGTATCTATACACCAACAACCCCTATATCAGACCAACACAGTGTATCTATACACCAACAACCCCTATATCAGACCAACACCATGTATCTATATACCAACAACCCCTATATCAGACCAACACCGTGTATCTATACACCAACAACCCCTATATCAGACCAACACCGTGTATCTATACACCAACAACCCCTATATCAGACCAACACCGTGTATCTATACACCAACAACCCCTATATCAGACCAACACCATGTATCTATACACCAACAACCCCTATATCAGACCAACACAGTGTATCTATACACCAACAACCCCTATATCAGACCAACACCGTGTATCTATACACCAACAACCCCTATATCAGACCAACACAGTGTATCTATACACCAACAACCCCTATATCAGACCAACACAGTGTATCTATATACCAACAACCCCTATATCAGACCAACACCATGTATCTATACACCAACAACCCCTATATCAGACCAACACCATGTATCTATATACCAACAACCCCTATATCAGACCAACACCGTGTATCTATACACCAACAACCCCTATATCAGACCAACACCATGTATCTATATACCAACAACCCCTATATCAGACCAACACCATGTATCTATATACCAACAACCCCTATATCAGACCAACACCATGTATCTATACACCAACAACCCGTATATCAGACCAACACAGTGTATCTATACACCAACAACCCCTATATCAGACCAACACCATGTATCTATACACCAACAACCCCTATATCAGACCAACACAGTGTATCTATATACCAACAACCCCTATATCAGACCAACACCATGTATCTATATACCAACAACCCCTATATCAGACCAACACCATGTATCTATACACCAACAACCCGTATATCAGACCAACACAGTGTATCTATACACCAACAACCCCTATATCAGACCAACACCATGTATCTATACACCAACAACCCCTATATCAGACCAACACCATGTATCTATATACCAACAACCCCTATATCAGACCAACACCATGTATCTATACACCAACAACCCGTATATCAGACCAACACAGTGTATCTATACACCAACAACCCCTATATCAGACCAACACCGTGTATCTATACACCAACAACCCCTATATCAGACCAACACCGTGTATCTATACACCAACAACCCCTATATCAGACCAACACAGTGTATCTATACACCAACAACCCCTATATCAGACCAACATCGTGTATCTATACACCAACAACCCCTATATCAGACCAACACAGTGTATCTATACACCAACAACCCCTATATCAGACCAACACCGTGTAACTATACACCAACAACCCCTATATCAGACCAACACAGTGTATCTATACACCAACAACCCCTATATCAGACCAACACCATGTATCTATATACCAACAACCCATATATCAGACCAACACCGTGTATCTATACACCAACAACCCCTATATCAGACCAACACCGTGTATCTATACACCAACAACCCCTATATCAGACCAACACCGTGTATCTATACACCAACAACCCCTATATCAGACCAACACAGTGTATCTATACACCAACAACCCCTATATCAGACCAACACCATGTATCTATACACCAACAACCCCTATATCAGACCAACACAGTGTATCTATACACCAACAACCCCTATATCAGACCAACACCGTGTATCTATACACCAACAACCCCTATATCAGACCAACACCATGTATCTATATACCAACAACCCCTATATCAGACCAACACCGTGTATCTGTACACCAACAACTCCTATATCAGACCAACACCGTGTATCTATATACCAACAACCCCTATATCAGACCAACACCGTGTATCTATATACCAACAACCCCTATATCAGACCAACACCGTGTATCTATATACCAACAACCCCTATATCAGACCAACACCGTGTATCTATACACCAACAACCCCTATATCAGACCAACACAGTGTATCTGTACACCAACAACCCCTATATCAGACCAACACCGTGTATCTGTACACCAACAACCCCTATATCAGACCAACACAGTGTATCTATACACCAACAACCCCTATATCAGACCAACACCGTGCATCTATACACCAACAACCCCTATATCAGACCAACACAGTGTATCTATACACCAACAACCCCTATATCAGACCAACACCATGTATCTATACACCAACAACTCCTATATCAGACCAACACCGTGTATCTATACACCAACAACCCCTATATCAGACCAACACAGTGTATCTATACACCAACAACCCCTATATCAGACCAACACCTTTTATCTATACACCAACAACCCCTATATCAGACCAACACCGTGTATCTATACACCAACAACCCCTATATCAGACCAACACAGTGTATCTGTACACCAACAACCCCTATATCAGACCAACACAGTGTATCTATACACCAACAACCCCTATATCAGACCAACACAGTGTATCTATACACCAACAACCCCTATATCAGACCAACACCGTGTATCTATACACCAACAACCCCTATATCAGACCAACACAGTGTATCTATACACCAACAACCCCTATATCAGACCAACACCGTGTATCTATACACCAACAACCCCTATATCAGACCAACACAGTGTATCTGTGCACCAACAACCCCTATATCAGACCAACACAGTGTATCTATACACCAACAACCCCTATATCAGACCAACACAGTGTATCTATACACCAACAACCCCTATATCAGACCAACACCGTGTATCTATACACCAACAACTCCTATATCAGACCAACACCGTGTATCTATATACCAACAACCCCTATATCAGACCAACACCGTGTATCTGTACACCAACAACCCCTATATCAGACCAACACCGCGTATCTATACACCAACAACCCCTATATCAGACCAACACCGTGTATCTATATACCAACAACCCCTATATCAGACCAACACAGTGTATCTATACACCAACAACCCCTATATCAGACCAACACAGTGTATCTATACACCAACAACCCCTATATCAGACCAACACCGTGTATCTATACACCAACAACTCCTATATCAGACCAACACCGTGTATCTATACACCAACAACCCCTATATCAGACCAACACCGTGTATCTATACACCAACAACCCCTATATCCGACCAACACCGTGTATCTATACACCAACAACCCCTATATCAGACCAACACCATGTATCTATACACCAACAACCCCTATATCAGACCAACACCGTGTATCTATATACCAACAACCCCTATATCAGACCAACACAGTGTATCTATACACCAACAACCCCTATATCAGACCAACACCGTGTATCTATATACCAACAACCCCTATATCAGACCAACACCGTGTATCTATACACCAACAACCCCTATATCAGACCAACACCATGTATCTGTACACCAACAACCCCTATATCAGACCAACACCATGTATCTATACACCAACAACCCCTATATCAGACCAACACAGTATATCTATACACCAACAACCCCTATATCAGACCAACACCATGTATCTATACACCAACAACCCCTATATCAGACCAACACAGTGTATCTATACACCAACAACCCCTATATCAGACCAACACCGTGTATCTATACACCAACAACCCCTATATCAGACCAACACCATGTATCTATACACCAACAACCCCTATATCAGACCAACACCGTGTATCTATACACCAACAACCCCTATATCAGACCAACACCATGTAACTATACACCAACAACCCCTATATCAGACCAACACAGTGTATCTATACACCAACAACCCCTATATCAGACCAACACCGTGTATCTATACACCAACAACCCCTATATCAGACCAACACCGTGTATCTATATACCAACAACCCCTATATCAGACCAACACCGTGTATCTATACACCAACAACCCCTATATCAGACCAACACCGTGTATCTATACACCAACAACCCCTATATCAGACCAACACAGTGTATCTATACACCAACAACCCCTATATCAGACCAACACCGTGTATCTGTACACCAACAACCCGTATATCAGACCAACACCGTGTATCTATACACCAACAACCCCTATATCAGACCAACACCGTGTATCTATACACCAACAACCCCTATATCAGACCAACACCATGTATCTATACACCAACAACCCCTATATCAGACCAACACAGTGTATCTATACACCAACAACCCCTATATCAGACCAACACAGTGTATCTATACACCAACAACCCCTATATCAGACCAACACCGTGTATCTATGCACCAACAACCCCTATATCAGACCAACACCGTGTATCTATACACCAACAACCCCTATATCAGACCAACACAGTGTATCTATACACCAACAACCCCTATATCAGACCAACACAGTGTATCTATACACCAACAACCCCTATATCAGACCAACACAGTGTATCTATACACCAACAACCCCTATATCAGACCAACACCGTGTATCTATACACCAACAACCCCTATATCAGACCAACACCGTGTATCTATACACCAACAACCCCTATATCAGACCAACACAGTGTATCTATACACCAACAACCCCTATATCAGACCAACACCGTGTATCTATACACCAACAACCCCTATATCAGACCAACACCGTGTATCTATACACCAACAACCCCTATATCAGACCAACACCGTGTATCTATACACCAACAACCCCTATATCAGACCAACACAGTGTATCTATACACCAACAACCCCTATATCAGTCACTTTTATAACAAAGCAGATAATTTAATGAGAGTCTCTCCATATCTCCGGGTGTCCAAGTCAAAGATATCCGGAACCTAACCTAATGAGCTTTCCCTCCATTTCCATGCCTATTTCTTTCAGTTACATTCCGCTGCTCCTATCTGATTGCAGTATCTTTAATCAGCTTTTGTCTTTTTAATGCCTTTTTGCAGTTTGACCTTCCTGTTGTGCACTGTCAAACATCCCACTTTTATATCTAAAACAAAACCATTCACAGTCTATTAGATTGACTGGGATATAAAAAGGTGCAATAGGAATTGGCAGCCTGTTTAAACTCTGCCCGGATTGCTTTTGCATTGTCTTCAATAATGCAGTGTAAAACGGCCGGCCGGTTTGCTCTCGGCTGTTTTGCACTACCGTCCCAGATGGTGTTTCTTGGGCAAGGTGCCGCGGAGTAATAAGCATGTACAACTCGCTACTACAGGGAGTAGTTGAGGCCACTAGCATGGATGCATTTAAGGGGAAGCTAAATCAGCACATGGGGGAGAAAGGAATCGAAGATTATGCTGATAGGATTAGATGAGGTAAGGTGGGAGGAGGATGGTGTGGAGCACAAACATCGGCACCGACCAGTTGGGTCGCATGGCCTGTTTCTGTGCTGTAAATTCGATGTAATTCTTTGTATGTAAGTCTATGAATTCATATCCCATTCGCTCCTCTTTGCACTCCAATTAGCAGCTTGGAGACCTGGTATTTTTTTACTGTTCCCCTCTTGCCCGCTTTGTTTTGGGTCAGTCCGCCTCTCCTCCTTTTCTGCTTGTCAAGAAGATTCGTGACCTGTTCTTTAAAGCTACTGTTTCTCTTGCAGCTGCTGATGGAGACGTGTGTATCTCCAATATTTTGGGTCTTCACTTCAGATTTTCCAGCGGGTCCCGATTTAGCAATGTACCAGAGGCCTGGTCTCGAGGAGGTGGGTCCAGAGTGGGCAGATATTGCTCTTGTGGAGGGGGCTGTTTAACATGTGTCAGGGGGTAGCACCTGGGACACACAGCTGGCTTACCTGTGTCCGTGTCCGCACCAGATGCTGCACTTCTTCCTGTTTGCTGTCTACTTCCTTCTGTAATTCCTGGCTCTGAACATGGAGCCTCGCAACATTCTAAAAGAACAGAAAGAACTGTGCCATGAGGGGAATACGTTTTCTCTCTCTGTCCAGGGATGTGGCAGTGCAGTGGTTATGCTACTGGACTAAGAATCCAGTAGAACGTGACTTCAAATCTCACCATGGCTGTTTGAGAATTTGAAAAAACTCTGGAAGTAAAGAGCTGGTCTCAGTAAAAGTGAGCATAAAGCTGTTGGATTGTCATTAAAACCAAACTGCTTCACTGGTTTCCTTTAGGGAAGGAAATCTGCCACCCCTCCCCGGTCTGGCCTATTTGCGACTCCATGTCCCAACCAACGTAGTTGGCTCTTAGTTGCCCTCTGAAGTGGCCTGCCAAGGCATGAATCAGGCCGTTCAAGAAGGCCCACCACCACCTTCTCAGTACATCTAGGGATGGGCAATAAATGCCGGCCATGCCCGTGATGCCCACATCCCCAGATTCAATTTTTTTAAAAGCTGGTGTGGCTGTGTGGAGTACTGTGATAGAAATACATGGAAGTTACAACACGGAGACAGGCCATTCGGCCCAACCAATCCGTGTCGCATTTACCCTCCGGGCAAGCAAGTAGTTCTAATCACATTTACCCGCGCTGTTTCCATATCCCTTCAATCCCTTATCCTTCATCCACCTATCCAATGCATTAACCTATAGATTTCTTGGCGGCCATTTGGAGACGGCCTTAGAGCAGCAGGAAGCTGCATTAAGTGACCTGAAGCAGTTGAAGCTAGAACTGGGGACAGTGGGGTAACTGAGACAAATGCAGAGCAGCTGGGAGAGAGCAGGAAAAGCCGTGCTGATGGGAAAGTACCCAGGGTCAGGGAGAATCCACTCCATGTGGTCGGTGAGTCCTGGTTACAATGTTCACCCACCCTTCAGGGCTATCCAGCTGTGACTGACATTCCTGTGCTATCACTCTATAAGCTGTGAGTTTCCCTGTATTCAGGTGCGACTTATTGTACCAGTTAGATCACAAGAACATAAGAATTAGGAGCAGGAGTCGGCCATTCGGCCCCTCGAGCCTGCTCCACCATTCAATAAGATCATGGCTGATCTTTTCCCTCATCTCCACTTTCCTGCACTATCCCCATATCCCATGATTCCCTTAATATCCAAAAATCTATCGATCTCTGCCTTGAATATACTCAACGACTGAGCCTCCACTGCCCACTGGGGCAGAGAATTCCAAAGATTCACCGCCCTCTGAGTGAAGGAATTTCTCCTCATCTCAGTCCTGAATGGCCGACCCCTTATTCTGAGACTTAGTCACTTCCCAAAGTAACTGTAGGAACGTGGAGTTAGCTGTATTGACACAACACATTAAATCCCTTTTATGCTACTTTGGTTTTTTTACCAGAACATTTGCAAACACGAATAAAGACTAGCCTTTTATTTGCCTTTAGAAACATCCATGGGCCGTGCCTTTAAGAACTGTCCCTTTAATAGAAATCATTTAAGGCAACGGTTACGACTTCAGCAGAAAATGCTGGAAACACTCAGCAGGCCAGGCAGCATCTATTGGGAGAGAGAAACAGAGTTAACATTTCAGGTCTGGGACCCTTCGTCGGAACTGGAAAAAGTTAGAGATGTAACAAGTTTTAAACAGGTGCAGAGGCAGCGAAAGGGGGAGGGGAGGAAAGAATAAAAGGAGCGGCCTGTGATAGGGTGGAAGACAGGAGTGGTTAAATGCTGCAAGTGGGGATGGCAGAATCATCAACAGCTGCCGTATGAAACAATAGGAACAGGGGCAGAGGTTATAGTCTGAAATAGTTCAACTCAGTGTTGAGTCCAGAAGGCTGCAGAGTGCCTAATCGAAAGATGAGGTGCTGTTCCTCGAGCTTACGCTGAGCTTCCGTGGAACAATGTAAGAGGCCGAGGGCGGTGAGGTCTGAGTGGGAATGGAGCGGAGAATGAAAGTGACAGGCGACCGGAAGCTCGGGGTCACCCTTACGGACTGAACGGAGGTGTTCTGCAAAGCAGTCACCCAATCTGTGTTTGGTCTCCCCAATGTAGAGGAGACCGCACCGTGAGCAGCGAATACAGTATACTAGATTGCGAGAAGTACAAGTAAATCACTGTTTCACCTGGAAGGGGTGTTTGGGGCCCTGGACAGTGGGAAGGGGGGAGGTATAGGGGCAGGTGTTACATCTCCTGCGCTTGTACGGGAAGGTGCCGGGCAAAGGGGAAGGGGTGCTGGGGGTGATAGAGGAGTGGACTAGGGTGTCTCGGAGGGAGCGGTCCCTGCGGAATGCTGAAAGGGGAGGGGAGGGGAAGATGCGTTGGGTGGTGGGATCACGCTGGAGGTGGCGGAAATGGCGGAGGATGATCTGTTGAATGTGGAGGCTGGTTTACTTGTACTTCTCGCAATCTATTATACTGTATTCGCTGCTCACGGTGCGATCTCCTCTACATTGGGGAGACCCAACACAGATTGGGCGACCGCTTTGCGGAACACCTCCGTTCAGTCCGTAAGGGTGACCCCGAGCTTCCAGTCGCCTATCATTTCATTCTCCGCTCCACTCCCACTCTGACCTCTCTGTCCTCGGCCTCTTACACTGTTCCAATGAAGCTCAACGTAAGCTCGAGGAACAGCACCTCATCTTTCGATTAGGCACTTTACAGCCTTCTGGACTCAACACTGAGTTGAACTATTTCAGACTATAACCTCTGCCCCTGCTCCTATTGTTTCATACGGCAGCTGTTGATGATTCTGCCATCCCTATTTGCAGCATTTAACCACTCCTGTCTTCCACCCTATCACAGGCCATTCCTTTTATTCTTTCCTCCCCTCCCCCTTTCCCTGCCTCTGCACCTGTTTAAAACTTGTTACATCTCTAACTTTTTCCAGTTCTGACGAAGGGTCCCAGACCTGAAACGTTAACTCTGTTTCTCTCTCCACGGATGCTGCCTGACCTGCTGAGTGTTTCCAGCTTTCCAGCATCCGCAGTATTTTGCTAGTGTGTAGTTATGACTTCAGCATTGGCTTCAGCTAATTTGGACCAATTGGATCTCGGAACACAGAGCTCCATTGTTGGCTTCTGTTAATGGACCAATTGGATCTGAGATCATTGACAGACAGACTCAAGCCATTTATTGAATGTGGTAGACGTCCGTATATACCAGCCCCTGGTAAATCCCTCAGGCTGGGGGTGAGCTGAAGCTTACACACCTGTTCGTTCAAAGCTCAGCCTGACAGCTTGCAATACTCACTTCACTCTCAATCCTTTCCTTCTCATTGTTGATCTGAAGCTCCATCTCCTCATAGAGTCTCTGCACCTCTGCATTGTGTTCCATCATCCTCCTGAGGCAGAAGAATAGACATCAGTTCTGGGCAGGGGATCCCAGCTCCTGGCAGCCTCACCAATGGTGAGCTTTAGGTTGTTAACAGCACAGTTTTGAGCAGATTTTCTGATTACTGTAGCAAATAGTTACAGGGATGGGTGACGAGATCATTTCCTGAATCCACGATCTTATCACACTTCCAGGCTTTGTGACACAGTGACATGTTTCAATGTGAGATGCATCATCAAGTCACAGTGCATGGCAAGCAGAGGCAAAATGCTTCCAAATGCTTTTTTATTTTCCCTTTAAGGCCTTCCTTAAGGACCAATGCAGCAAAGGGGATGTCTAATTCAGGCTGGGAATTTCCTCACAGCTGTTCTCGCTCCACCACCATCACTTCCACAGGCAGAGACCCATACCCACGGGCATGGACAGGAGCGCTGGATGGGCATCCCTCAACATGTGAACAGGAGGCGGCCATTGAGCCCCTGGAGCCTGTTCCGCCATTCAATGAGATCATGGCTGATCTGTGACTTAACTCCATACACCCGCCTTTGGCCCATATCCCTTAATACCATTGGTTAACAAAAATCCATCAATCCCAGGTTTAAAATTAACAACTGACCTAGCATTAATTGCCGTTTGCAGAAGAATGTTCCAAACTTCTCCCACCCTTTGTGTGTAGAAGTGTTTCCTAACTTCACTCCTGACAGGTCTGGCTCTCATTTTTAGACCTGCCCCTAGTCCGAGACTCCCCAACCAGCGGAAATAGTTTCTCTCTCTCGACCCTATCTGTTCCCCTTAATATCTTGAAAACTTTGATCAAATTACCACTTAACCTTCTAAATTCTAGGGAATACAACCCTAGTTTGTGTAATCTCTCCTCGTAACTTAACCCCTGGAGTCCGGGTATCTGGTAAACCTGCGCTGCACTCCCTCCAAGGCCAGTCTATCCTTCCTAAGGTGTGGTGCCCAGAACTGCTCCCAGTGCTCCAGGTGTGGTCTAACCAGGGCTTTGTACAGCTGCAGCGTAACTTCTACCCACTTGTACTCTAGTCCTCTCGATATAAAGGCCAGCATTCCATCAGCCTGTTTGATTATTTTCTGTCCATGACATTTTAATGCTCGATGTACCTGGACCCCCCCAAGTCTCTTTGGACCCCCACTGTTTCTAGCTTTTAACCATTTCAAACGTACTCTGATCTATCCCTTTAATTCCAAAGTTGATGACCTCACACTTGCCTATATTGAAATCCATTTGCCACAGTTTTGCCCATTCACTTAATCTATTAATATCTCTTTGTAATTTTATGCTTCCATCCACACTGCCTACAATGCCCTTGTGTCACTGGCAACCTTGGCTATGTGGCTCTCTATCCCAACATCTAAGGTGTTAATAAATACTGTGGATAGTTGAGGCCCCAACACAGATCCCTGCGAGACACCACTAGTCACATCCTGCCAATTAGAGAACCTGCTCATTATCCCGACTGCCTGTCTCCTGCCGCTCAGCCAATTTCCCAACCAGCTCAATAATTTGCCATCAATTCCATGAGCTTCGACTTTAGCCAAAAGTCTGATGTGTGGGACTTTATCGAATGCCTTCTGGAAGTTCCTTCCTTCCTTCTCCTTCTTTCCTTCTGTCTGATCTGATTGGTAGAGAGTAGGACTGGAGCACACCAGACAAAGGAGCTCAGTTAGAGGGAACCCCTGCAGCCTCCGGACTCCGCTCCTTCCTGTTAACGGATCTGATTGGTTGATACTGACCACCTCCAATCAGTGGAAAAGCTGAGTTTCCTTGTGAAAAGCGAGCAAGGTGGCTCGTGGGTTGCAACGCTGTCCACTTAAACCGCTGGTGGTTGTCATGTATCCTGGTGATCAGTGTGAGACAGTGGTGATTCTGTGACCTCTGTATTAGCATATAGTTAACAGAATGGAAGGGGGTTACTTTCAGTATAAAGTACTTGTCAAGTGTTTTGCATGTTTAGGCTAGATATTTCCTTGGGTTCATTGTCACTGGTCACTCCCATAAGTGGGCTGTGCGTTCCTTATGATCTGAAGTGCACCTTTCCCTGCCCAATAGCTAAGTAAATGTTAGTGAGACCCATGCATCATAACAGAGAACCTTTGCTCTGTACACCAGCTACTGAAATGTATCATATGCCACCACATGATTCTCCCCTCTTTGAAAAGTGGATAAAATTTACACTCTATCAGACCAACACTCGGGATCTGAACCAACAGATGATTTGTGTAAATAAAACAGGTTAAGGAAAAGTGCACCTAAAATAATAAATATGCCACTCGCTTTCTCTCTAAACATCGCCTTGTGAATCGTGCCACAGCCTCGAACTGACCGAGGTCCTCTGCTGGTCAGTGCAACACTTAAAAACACACAGCTGACAGTGACTGTAGACTGTCCCTGACAGGCCTGCCTATAGAAGTATGGTGGCAGCTCCTTTGAAGTTTTACTAAAAGGCAGCGAATGACTGCATCTCATAATTATATGAGAGCAATAGTGATCCACAGAAGGCTGCTTATCTCAATAATATTGAATGGATGGCCAACCTTTCACAATGGCAAGGAAAGACGGTGATTGAATCTGATGGCTCCTGCTAATTAAACAGCTACCTCGATTAGATCACCTTTCAACCTTCTTAACTCAAGGGAATACAAGCCAAGTTTATGCACCGTGGCCTCACAATTTAACCCTTTAAGTTCTCGTATCATTCTGGTGAATCTGCGCTGCACCCTCTCAAAGGCCAATATATCCTTCCCAAGGTGCGGGGCCTAGAACTGAATTTAGTACATCAGATGGAGTCTGAATAAGACTCTGTACAACTGAAGCATCATTTCCTCCCCTTTGTATTGCAGACCTCTTCAGATAATGGCTAATATTCTATTCGACTTTTTGATTACTTTGTACCTGCGCACTAACATTGAGTGATGTGTGTGTACTTGTGTAGCCCTGGAGTTGAACAGTTCATCCAATCAGTGTACAAGTAACCTGATGAGAATAGCAGTGCTGGAGGAGTAGGCTGAGATGGGGCAAGTCCGAATGCTGGGGTCGCATTACTCACTTTTTTAGGGTGCGTTCCAGGTCCTCCTTCTCACTTTGAGCCTTCTGAATCTGAGCGGTCACTTTGGACAGGAAATCCTCCAGGTTCCCGAGCAGGTTGGGCTCATCACGTCGGAGCTGGACCCACAGCTTCCATATCTCCAACTTACTGAGCGAGAGAAAGAGAGAGAGAATGAGAGAGAGAGAATGAGAGAGAATGAGAGAGAGAGAGAGAGAATGAGAGAGAGAGAGAGAGAGAGAATGAGAGAGAGAATGAGAGAGAGAGAGAGAGAGAGAATGAGAGAGAGAATGAGGGAGAGAGAGAGAGAGAATGAGAGAGAGAGAGAGAATGAGAGAGAGAATGAGAGAGAGAATAAGAGAGAGAATGAGAGAGAGAGAATGAGAGAGAGAATAAGAGAGAGAGAGAGAGAGAATGAGAGAGAGAATGAGAGAGAGAGAGAGAGAGAGAATGTGAGAGAGAGAGAGAGAGAGTGAGAGAGAGAGAGAGAATGAGAGAGAGAGAGAGAGAGAATGAGAGAGAGAGAGAGAGAGAGAATGAGAGAGAGAGAGAGAGAATGAGAGAGAGAATGAGAGAGAGAGAGTGAGAGAGAAAGAGAGAGAGAATGAGAGAGAGAGAGAGAGAGAGAGAGAGAGAATGAGAGAGAGAGAGAGAGAGAGAGAGACAGGGGGAGAGACTGAGAGAAACATAGAAACAGAAGAGAGGAGCAGGAGTAGGCCATTCGGCCCCTCGAGCCTGCTCCACCATTCAATGAGATCATGGCTGATCATCCAAATTCAGTACCCTGTTCCTGCCTTCTCCCCATATCCCTTGATCCCTTTAGCCTCAAGAAATATATCCAACTCCTTCTTGAATATATTTAATGAACTGGCCTCCACCGCCCTCTGTGGCAGAGAATTCCACAGGTTCACCACTCTCTGGGTGAAGAAATTCCTCCTCATTTCAGTCCTAAATGGCTTACCCCTTATCCTTAGACTATGACCCCTGGTTCTGGACTCCCCGGCCATCAGGAACATCCTTCCTGCATCTAGTCTGTCCAGAGAGAGAGTCTGAAAGACAGAGACAGAGAGAGTGACTGAAAGAGAGAATGCGAGTGAGAATGAAAGAAAAAGAGAATGAAAGAGAGAGAATGAGAGAGAGAATTAGAGAGTGAAAGCGAGAGAGCCATCGGGGACCCAGAATAAACTTCACACTAGGAGCAACTAAAATTGAACAAACTACAAACTACACATACTTAGGCTTAAAAATCAGTTCTACAGGAAATTTTCCTTTGGCTGTGAATGAACTGAAAGAGAAAGCAAAAAGGACTTTCTATGCCATTAAAAAGTCAATCCAAATAGAAATTCCAATTGGCATTTGGCTCAAAATTTTCAAATCAGTAATTGAACCAATTGCTCTCTATGGCAGTGAGGTGTGGGGACCGCTAACACAACAAGAATTTGCAAAATGGGACAAACACCCAATTGAGATCCTACATGCAGAATTCTGTAAAAGTATCCTCTGGACTCAGAGGAAAACCGCAAACAATGCATGCAGGGCAGAGCTAGGCCAATATCCACGACTAATTAATATCCAAAAAAGAGCCATCAAATTTTGGAAACACCTAAAAATGAGCAACCCCCACTGCTATCATTACGAAGCCCTGAAATGCCAAGAGATGATCATAGAGAAGAGTCCCCTCAGTCAACTAGTCCTGGGACTCAGTGAAGTAACTACCAACACTACTAACAATAACCAGCTCCAGGACAGTGACATCCTAGCACAGAGAATTCGACCCAACACAATTGTTGTAGTGTATGTAACCTGTACTACCTTAAGAGGATACCTTAAAGTGATGGACTACTTTTTAATGGCTCCTGTACATTGTAGTACCGGTGGCGACCACACCGGTATATAACCCTGCGGAGCAAGTGTACCTCAGTTCCTGCCTTGACCCTCAATCACTAAAGACCTGTTTACTTACTTCTGTTGTCTGTGTCCTGTTATTCATTATAACTGCACTTGTAAACACAGACTCAACAGTGGCGACGAGTCTGATCGTACCTAGCGGCAGTTTTGCATCACCTCCCCAGTACTGATTCTGGGGTCCATTCCAAGGAGGCTTCGTCCTCAGAGAAAAAGGGCATCCGCCCTCAACATCTTGCAGAGCACTGCATCGCATGGGAGGCCATCGGGAACCCGGTTTGGTTTTCTGGCCACGAAGTCCAACATCAGCAACAGGCAGTGAACATCCCTTCTACGATAGTGGCGGGTAAGCCCAATCGAGCGGCACGGGGGGGGAAGTCGGCCGAGTTGTCAGAGGGAGAAGGGGAGGAAAAACAAAGAGAAAGGGCGGAGGACACGACCGCAGCCGGTGTCAGGGGCCGGACTGCAATCGGGGCAGAGACGCGCAGCAGCCAGAAAGGCGCTTTATTGCCTCAAGGACCGCGGGAGCGGCGGGGCAACAAGAGCAGCAGCGCAAGGAAGCGTATACACGGGAAAAGAAAGGCAGGAAGGACAGCTGGGAGGCGTGGACAGCAACAGCGCGGAAATCGCCATCTTGAGTTGGCGGGGCAAGAAGACAAGTGCGGGAAAAGCCGCCAAGTGCGGGAAAAGCCGCCATCTTTAATTTAAAAAAAGTCATCATATTAAATAATATCCGAAGGGAAAGAAAAAACTCAGCAAGGATGCCGAAAACGGGTAACATCACTGCCTTCGACAACGATGTGGAAGATTGGGCCACTTATGTGGAACGCATCGAAGTTTACTGTAGTACGAATGATGTACCGGATGATAAGAAAGCACTAACCCTATTAAACTCGATGGGTGCGAAGACGTACGGGTTATTAAGGAACCTGGTAACCCCAGACAAACCAGCAGAAAAGAGTTTCGCGGATATTGTTACTATCCTGCAAGAGCATTTAAACCCCACACCGCTGTTGATAGCGAAACGGTTTTGTAGTGTATGTAACCTGTACCACCTTAAGAGGATACCTTAAGGCGATGGACTACTTTTTGATGGCTCCTGTACATTGTAGTACCGGTGGTGACCACACCGGTATATAAACCCTGTGGAGCAAAGTGTATTCCAGTTCAGCCCTGACCCTCAGTTACTAAAGACCTGTTTAAGTATTTCTGTAGTCTGTGTCCAGTTATTCAGCATAACTACATTTGGAAACACAGACTCAACAGTGGCGACGAGTCTGATCTTACCTAGCGGCAGTTGCATCAAAGGAAGCTTCGCCTCTGAAACGGGCGTCGATCAAGGACATCCACCCTCAACATCCTGCTGGGCACTGCATAGCACGGGAGGCAATCGGGAACCTGGGTTGGGTTCTGGCCACGAAGTCTAACATCAGTGAACATCCCTTCGACGACAGCGGCGGGTAAGCCCGATCGAGCGGCACGGGGGGGAAGTCGGCCGAGTTGTCAGTAAGAGAAGGGGAGGGCAATGATGAAAAGGGCGGAGAACACGACTGCAGCCGGTGTCAGGGGCCGGACTGCAATCGGGGCAGAGACGCGCAGCAGCCAGAAAAGCGTTTATGTCCACAAGGACCGCGGGAGCGGTGGGGAACAAGAGCAGCAGCGTCGGGGAAAATAAAGGACCGCTGGGAGGCGAGAACGGCAACAGCGCAGTAATCGCCATTTTTTAGTCGGCGGGGGAAGAAGACAAGCGCGGGAAAAGCCGCCAAGCGCGGGAAGCCGCCATTTTGAAAAATAAAATAAAATAATAATCATATCCGAAGGAAAGGAAACTCAACAAGGATGCCAAAAGCGGGTAACATCACTGCTTTTGATAGCGATGTGGAAGATTGGGCCACTTATGTGGAACGCGTTGAAGTTTACTGTACAGCGAATGAGGTACCGGTGGATAAGAAAGCACTAACCCTATTAAACTCGATGGGTGCGAAGACGTACGGGTTATTAAGGAACCTTGTAACACCAGATAAACCGGTAGGAAAGAGTTTCGCGGATATTGTTACTATCCTGCAAGAGCATTTAAACCCCACGCCGCTGCTGATAGCAGAACGATTTAAATTCTACAAAAGAATTCAACTTAAAGAGGAAAGCAATGCTGAATTCTTAATCGAACTGCGCAAGTTATCAAAGTACTGTCAGTTCGGTACAGGACTAGCAGACGCACTGAGAGATAAGTTTGTGTGTGGGCTCCTGAGGGAAGGAACCCAGAAGCGACTGCTAGAGGAAAAGGATCTTACGCTGGACAAAGCTTTCAGCATTGCAGCATCGCACGAGGCAGCAGCACGAGGCACTGCAGAAATGCAGCAAAGGCCATTGGAATTCAGCACCAATGAAATGGCATTGGGCGCAGTAAAGTGCTATCGTTGCGGAAGGACAACGCATGACCAGAACCAGTGCTGGTTCAAAGATAAAGAATGCAGGCAATGTGGCAAACTTGGTCACATAGCGAGAGTATGCCGGTCAGGAAAGAAGACCAGCAGCAAAAAGTCGCCGCAGGAGAAGTACAAAAAAGTACACATGGTGACAGAGAACAGTTCGGATGAACAGAAGACGGATTCAGACTCCAGCAGTAAGGAACTGGGTTGTCTAAAAATACATAATGTGGGTAACACAGCAGACCACCAAACTATCTGGGTCATGCTTCGGATAGCAGGAGTCCAAGTGAAGATGGAATTGGACACTGGATCGGCATTGACGGTCATGAATAAGCAAGATTACAAAAGGTTATTCTCACACATTCCCCTGAGGGATATGGAGATTGTATTGAAAACATACACGGGGCAAAGAGTATACCCCATCGGAAAGATAAAGGTAAATGTGGTCTACAATGGTAAAGAAAGTCAGGAAATGGACTTGTATGTGTTACCTGATGGAGGTCCGCCACTACTGGGACGGGAATGGATCCGGAGAATAAATGTGGACTGGCATTCCATACAAGCACTAACTGTGGATGCCTGTAAGGAGGACGACGTCAAACCTAAACGACTGTCCAAAATCTTAGACGATGCTAGGGAGGTGTTCCAACAGGGACTGGGAACACTGAAAGGAATTACTGCAACCATCAAGGTTGAAGAACAAGAAAACCCAAAATTTTTCAAAGCCAGACCGGTACCTTATGCGATACGACCTGCTGTGGAAGCAGAGCTGGAAGGGCTAGAACGTTCAGGAGTACTGTCAAAGGTGGACTGGAGCGAATGGGCCACACCCATTGTTCCCGTCATGAAGCGTTCGTTGAGCAACAAGCCGGGGGAACCTGGGAAGGTTCGCATCTGTGGCGATTTCAAGATCACTGTTAATCCGGTTCTTCACACGGTGCAATATCCGCTTCCGCGGATTGAAGATATCTTCGCTTCGCTGTCTGGCGGGAAACACTTCACCAAGATAGACCTGGCGCAGGCGTACCTACAGATGGAAGTTGATGAAGCGTCACGCCAGTATCTCACGATCAACACACATAAGGGCTTATATCGGTATAATAGACTGGTTTTTGGAGTGGCATCGGCTCCAGCGATTTGGCAAAGGGCCATGGAGCAGGTATTGCAGGGAATCCCAGGCACACAATGCTACCTGGACAACATTCTGATTACAGGAGATGATGATAAGGAGCACCTCGCGAATTTGGAGCAGGTGCTCACCAGATTGAAAGAATATGGACTCAGAGTTAATCGCCAGAAATGTGAGTTCTTTCAAAAGCGAACCTTGTACTGCGGCCACGTCATTGACCAGGAGGGGCTCCATAAGTCACCTGACAAGATCGAAGCTGTTGTGAAAGCTCCCGCTCCGGAAAATGTATCCCAGTTGAGGTCATTCCTTGGGTTGGTTAACTATTACCACAAGTTTCTTCCAAATTTATCCACGGTGTTACACCCGCTGAACACTCTTTTGCAAATGGGAGTACCATGGAAGTGGAGCGAGGATTGTAAGCGGGCTTTTCAAAAAAGCAAGGCACTGATCACCTCTAAGGAAGTGTTGGCTCACTTTAACCCAACGCTGCCTATTCGCTTAGCTTGTGATGCTTCTCCATATGGTATCGGGGCAGTGCTCTCGCATAAGTTGCCAAATGGCTTGGAAAGGCCAGCCGCGTTCGCATCCAGATCATTGACCTCCGCAGAGCGCAACTATGCTCAGATAGATAGGGAGGCTCTCAGCCTCGTGTGGGGAGTTAAGAAATTTAACCATTACCTGCAAGGCCAAAAGTTTACGCTGCTGACAGATCACCAGCTGTTGGTTTCCATTTTTAACCCTAAGAAGGGTGTTCCGGTTATGACGGCGCAGAGGCTTCAGAGATGGTCCCTTTTCCTAGGGGCACATCAATATGAGATCAAATTCAAAGGTACAAAGCAACATGGTAATGCTGATGGGCTGTCGCGCCTGCCACTACCTACAGCGGAAGAGGCACCGGCAGTTGACCCTGCCGAGATATTTCACTCGACCATCATCGAATGCTTACCAGTCACCAATGCGAGTATTGAGAGAGAAACCAGGAACGACCCGACACTGTCTCGGGTCTACGATTTGGCCAGCTCATGGTGAACCACTGTTACCAGCATTCTCAGCCAGACGAGAACAGCTGTCCGTCTGTCAAGGAACATTGATGTATGGAACAAGGGTGATTATTCCTCCTAAATTAAGGGAGAGAGTTCTGAAGGAACTGCATGAAGGTCATCTGGGGGGAGTCAAGATGAAAAGCCTTGCTAGGGCTTATGTGTGGTGGCCAGGTATCGACAAACAAATAGAGGATCTGACTAAAAGCTGCTCAGGGTGCCAAAAAGTTCAAAACGCACCTCCAATTGCACCGCTGCATCCGTGGGAATGGCCTTCAACCCCATGGCAACGTGTGCATATCGACTTCGCAGGTCCATTCATGGATTCCATGTTTTTAATTGCGGTAGACGCACATTCTAAATGGCCAGAAGTGATTAAGATGGCGACCACTACCTCTGAAAATACGATCGCAGTTCTAAGAACCATATTTGCAAGGAATGGGTTGCCGGAACAAATATGTTCAGACAACGGACCACAGTTCGTGTCAGAAGAATTCCAGAAATTCATGAAAAAGAATGGGGTGAAACACTATACATCTGCCCCATATCATCCGGCTACAAATGGGTTGGCCGAGAGATTTGTACAAACGTTCAAAAAGCCGATAAAGGCCATGAGTGAAGATCATATTCCACTACAACACAAGGTGGACAATTTCCTAATGGCATATCGAAACGCCACGCATGCAGTGACAAATCAAAGCCCTGCCATAATGTTCTATAACAGAAGGTTGCGGTCCCGGTTGGGATTTGTTAAAACCCAATGTGCGACGGGAAGTCGAAAACAAGCAATTCCAGCATGTAAATAAAAAGGCCACTCGTAGTTTTGAAATAGGACAACCAGTGATGGCCAGGGACCATAGGGATGATAAATGGCAACCTGGAACAGTTTGTGCATGACAGGGACCTTTGATGTACACGGTAGACATTGGAGAGAACGTAATACGACGTCATGCTGACCAACTTGTGGAATCGAGAACAAGGGTCGACCCCATGTCTACGGCAGAGACACCAGTTGAAGAACTTATTGAGCCTGTAGCATCTACCTCAGACTCGAACGTATTGGATGATGTTCAATCCATAGGAGATCAATTGGATGAGTCACCCCAGCAACGGGAACCAGAGATCCCTGAAAAGCGTTATCCGGGCCGGATCAGGAGGCCTCCTCAGAGACTGAATCTTTGAATAGTTCTTGTGTGTAAATTGTACATATGTATATTATTCATGCAGTGTATTAATTGGGGTGTCCACTGTTAAGCTAAAAGGGGAGTGATTGTAGTGTATGTAACCTGTACTACTTTAAGAGGATACCTTAAAGTGATGGACTACTTTTTAATGGCTCCTGTACATTGTAGTACTGGTGACCACACCGGTATATAAACCCTGCGGAGCAAGTGTACCTCAGTTCCCGCCTTGACCCTCAATCACTAAAGACCTGTTTACTTACTTCTGTTGTCTGTGTCCTGCTATTCATTATAACTGCAATTGTAAACACAGACTCAACAATTGTCACTAAACAAAAGGAAAAATATTTGACCTATTGGACAGAAATGACAAAAACCCAAAACAAACTCGATTGCTATTTGGCCCGAAACAGACAATACACCATGGCTGAATACCTGACCATGGTAAAGGATAGCGAACTGAGAAAAACCTTGACAATGCACAGACTTAGTGAGCATAGCCTGGCCACCGAAAAAGGCAGACACAGGCAGACCTGGCTGCAAAGAGAGGACAGGATATGCTCTCACTGCAGTCAGGGAGTGGTGGAGACAGGGATGCACTTCCTCACAACTTGTGGAAACTATCAGGACATAAGGGGGAATATCTACCCAAAATTCATAAAAATATCTCCTGAATTCAAAATTTTGAATGACGACCAAAAACTCCCACATCTATTAGGGGAACAGAGAAATTGTGTAACTTTAGCGGCAAACTATGTTACAGCTTGCCATAAGCAGAGGGACAACCATTAAATCTAAGAAAAGATTATATGCACATTATATGTGTGTATATTTATATATACAGGGATATATCTGTCTATACACTGTATGTCGAGATCTGCGATTACGTGTTCAATCATACATGTTTTTCTGTGCTTTGGCAACATAAGATGTACCTTGTCATCATCAATAAAGCAACTTGAATTGAATTGAGAGAGAGGGAGGAGAGAGGGGGGAGGGAGAGAGAGAGAGAGAGGGAGACAGAGAGGGAGAGACTGGGGAGGGAGGGAGAGATGGGGGGAGGGAGAGAGAGAGAGAGAGAGAGACTGGGAGAGAGAATGAGCAGAACAACCAGCTGACACCCCACACCCCTCACTGTAACACCCTGATATACCCCACACCCCTCACTGTAACACTCTGATATACCCCACACCCCTCACTGTAACACTCTGATAGACCGAACACCCCTCACTATAACACTCTGATATACCCCACACCCCTCACTGTAACACTCTGATATACCCCACACCCCTCACTGTAACACTCTGATATACCCCATACCCCTCACTGTAACACTCTGATATACCCCACACCCCTCACTGTAACACTCTGATATACCCCACACCCCTCACTGTAACACACTCTGATATACCCCACACCCCTCACTATAACACTCTGATATACCCCACACCCCTCACTGTAACACTCTGATATACCCCACACCCCTCACTGTAACACTCTGATATACCCCACACCCCTCACTGTAACACACTCTGATATACCCCACACCCCTGGCTGTAACACTCTGATATACCCCACACCCCTCACTGTAACACTCTCTGATATACCCCACACCCCTCAATGTAACACTTTGATATACCCCACACCCCTCACTGTAACACTCTGATATACCCCACACCCCTCACTGTAACACTAATATACCCCACACCCCTCACTGTAACACTCTGATATACCCCACACCCCTCACTGTAACACTAATATACCCCACACCCCTCAATGTAACACTCTGATATACCCCACACTCCTCACTGTAACACTCTGATATACCCCACACCCCTCACTGTAACACTCTGATATACCCCACACCCCTCACTGTAACACACTCTGATATACCCCACACCCCTGGCTGTAACACTCTGATATACCCCACACCCCTCACTGTAACACTCTCTGATATACCCCACACCCCTCAATGTAACACTCTGATATACCCCACACCCCTCACTGTAACACTCTGATATACCCCACACCTCTCACTGTAACACTCTGATATACCCCACACCCCTCACTGTAACACTCTCTGATATACCCCACACCCCTCAATGTAACACTTTGATATACCCCACACCCCTCACTGTAAGACTCTGGGGAAGGCCGATTTTAATAGGACAAGGCAGGATCTGGCCAAAATGGACTGGGATCAGCTACTTGTAGGAAAATCCGCATCGGAGCAATGGGAGGCTTTCAGAAGGGAGATTGAGATCATACAATGGCAACATGTTCCCGTAAAGGTCAAGGGTGGTTCCAAAAACCACAGGGAACCTTGGATGTCAGGGGATATACGAGAATGGATTAGGAAAAAAAGGAGGGCTTTTGGTAGATACAAAAGGCTAAAGACGGAGGAAGCCCTAGAGGAGTACAAAAAGTGCAGGGGGATACTTAAAAAAGAAATTAGGAGATCAAGGAGGGGCCATGAAATAACACTGGCAAGCAAAACAAAGGAAAATCCGAAGATGTTTTATAAGTATATTAAGGGTAAGAGGATAACTAGGGAAAAAATAGGGCCCATTAGGGACAAAAGTGGCAATCTGTGTGTGGAGCCGGAAGATGTAGGAGGGGTTCTAAATGAATTTTTTGCATCTGTTTTCACTATGGAGAAGGACGATGTAGACATAGAAATAGGGCGGGGGGACTGTGATATGCTCGAACATATTAACATCGAGAGGGAGGAGGTATTGACGGTTTTAGCTGGCCTAAAAATGGATAAATCCCCAGGCCCGGATGAAATGTATCCCAGGCTGCTGTGTGAGGCAAAGGAGGAGATTGCGGGGGCTCTAACACATATATTCAGGACCTCTCTGGCCACAGGGGATGTGCCAGAGGACTGGAGAACCGCTAATGTAGTACCATTATTCAAGAAGGGTAGTAGGGAAAAACCGGGGAACTACAGGCCAGTGAGCCTAACATCAGTGGTAGGAAAATTATTGGAAAAAATCCTGAGGGACAAAATTTGTCTCCACTTGGAGAGGCAAGGATTAATCAGGGATAGTCAACATGGCTTTGTCAAGGGAAGATCATGTCTGACTAATTTGATTGAATTTTTTGAGGGGGTGACTAGGTGCGTGGATGAGGGTAACGCAGTGGATGTGGTATACATGGATTTCAGTAAGGCCTTCGATAAAGTCCCGCACAGGAGACTGGTCAAGAAGGTAAGAGCCCATGGAATCCAGGGTGCCTTGGCACATTGGATACAAAACTGGCTTAGTGGCAGAAGGCAGAGGGTGATGGTCGAAGGTTGTTTTTGTGACTGGAAGCCTGTGGCCAGTGGGGTACCACAGGGATCGGTGCTGGGTCCCTTGCTGTTTGTGGTCTACATTAATGACTTGGATATGAATGTAAAGGGTATGATCAGTAAGTTCGCGGATGATACAAAAATTGGTAGGGTGGTAAATAGCGAGGAGGGTAGCCTCAGTCTGCAGGACGATATAGATGGGTTGGTCAGATGGGCGGAACAGTGGCAAATGGAATTTAACCCGGAAAAGTGCGAGGTGATGCACTTTGGGGGGACTAACAAGGCAAAGGAATACACAATGAATGGAAAGACCCTAGGCAAGACGGAGGGTCAGAGGGATCTGGGTGTGCAAGTACACAGATCCCTGAAGGCGGCAGAACAGGTGGATAAGGTGGTAAAAAAGGCATATGGGATACTTGCCTTCATTAGCCGAGGCATTGAATATAAGAGCAAGGAGGTTATGATGGAGCTGTATAAAACACTGGTTAGGCCACAGCTGGAATACTGTGTGCAGTTCTGGTCGCCACACTACAGGAAGGATGTGATCGCGTTAGAGAGGGTGCAGAGGAGGTTCACCAGGATGTTACCAGGGCTGGAGCGCTTCAGCTATGAAGAGAGACTGGGCAGATTGGGTTTGTTTTCCTTGGAGCAGAGGAGGCTGAGGGGGGACATGATTGAGGTGTACAAAATTATGAGGGGCATAGATAGGATGGATGCTGAGGAGCTTTTTCCCTTAGTAGAGGGGTCAATAACTAGGGGGCATAGATTCAAGGTAAAGGGCGGGAGGTTTAGAGGGGATTTGAGAAAGAACTTTTTCACCCAGAGGGTGGTTGGAGTCTGGAACTCACTGCCTGAAAGGGTTGTGGAGGCAGAAACCCTCACAACATTTAAGAAGCATTTGGATGTGCACTTGAAATGCCATTGCATACAAGGCTACGGGCCAAATGCTGGAATATGGGATTAGATTAGACAGGGCTTGATGGCCGGCGCGGACACGATGGGCCGAAGGGCCTCTATCCGTGCTGCATTACTCGATGACTCTATGACTCTATGACCCCACACCCCTCACTGTAACACTCTGATATACCCCACACCCCTCTCTGTAACACTCTGATATACCCCACACCCATCGCTGTAACACTCTGATATACCCCACACACCTCACTGTAACACACTGATATACCCCACAACCCTCAGTGTAACACTCTGATATGCCCCACACCCCTCACTGTAACATTCTGATATACCCCACACCCCTCAGTGTAACACTCTGATATACCCCACACACCTCACTGTAACACTCTGATATGCCCCACACCCCTCACTGTAAAATTCTGATATACCCCACACCCCTCACTGTAACACTCTGATATACCCCACACCCCTCACTGTAACACTCTGATATACCCCACACCCCTCACTGTAACACTCTGATATACCCCACACCCCTCACTGTAACACTCTGATATACCCCACACCCCTCACTGTAATACTCTGATATACCCCACACCCCTGACTGTAACACTCTGATATACCCCACACCTCTCACTGTAACACTCTGATATACCCCACACCCCTCACTGTAACACTCTGATATACCCCACACCCCTCACTGTAACACTCTGATATACCCCACACCCCTTACTGTAACACTCTGATATACCCCACACCCCTCACTGTAACACTCTGATATACCCCACACCCCTCACTGTAACACTCTGATATACCCCACACCCCTCACTAACACTCTGATATACCCCACACCCCTCACTGTAACACTCTGATATACCCCACACCCCTCACTGTAACACTCTGATATACCCCACACCCCTCACTGTAACACTCTGATATACCCCACACCCCTCACTGTAACACCCTGATATACCCCACACCCCTCACTGTAACACTCTGATATACCCCACACCCCTCACTGTAACACTCTGATATACCCCACACCCCTCACTGTAACACTCTGATATACCCCACACACCTCACTGTAACACTCTGATATACCCCACACCCCTCACTGTAACACTCTGATATACCCCACACCCCTCACTGTAACACTCTGATATACCCCACACCGCTCACTGTAACACTCTGATATACCCCACACCCCTCACTGTAACACTCTGATATACCCCACACCTCTCACTGTAACACTCTGATATACCTCACACCCCTCAGTGTAACACTCTGATATACCCCACACCTCTCACTGTAACACCCTGATATACCCCACACACCTCACTGTAACACTCTGATATACCCCACACCCCTCACTGTAACACTCTGATATACCCCACACCTCTCACTGTAACACTCTGATATACCTCACACCCCTCAGTGTAACACTCTGATATACCCCACACCCCTCACTGTAACACCCTGATATACCCCACAGCCCTCACTGTAACACTCTGATATACCCCACACCCCTCACTGTAACACCCTGATATACCCCACACCCCTCACTGTAACACTCTGATATACCCCACACCCCTCACTGTAACACTCTGATATACCCCACACCCCTCACTGTAACACTCTGATATACCCCACACCCCTCACTGTAACACTCTGATATACCCCACACCCCTCACTGTAACACTGATATACCCCACACCCCTCACTGTAACACTGATATACCCCACACCTCTCACTGTAACACTCTGATATACACCACACCCCTCACTGTAACACTCTGATATACCCCACACCTCTCACTGTAACACTCTGATATACCCCACACCCCTCACTGTAACACTCTGATATACCCCACACCCCTCACTGTAACACTGATATACCCCACACCCCTCACTGTAACACTCTGATATACCCCACACCTCTCACTGTAACACTCTGATATACACCACACCCCTCACTGTAACACTCTGATATACCCCACACCTCTCACTGTAACACTCTGATATACCCCACACCCCTCACTGTAACACTCTGATATACCCCACACCCCTCACTGTAACACTCTGATATACCCCACACCCCTCACTGTAACACACTCTGATATACCCCACACCCCTCACTATAACACTCTGATATACCCCACACCCCTCACTGTAACACTCTGATATACCCCACACCCCTCACTGTAACACTCTGATATACCCCACACCCCTCACTGTAACACACTCTGATATACCCCACACCCCTGGCTGTAACACTCTGATATACCCCACACCCCTCACTGTAACACTCTCTGATATACCCCACACCCCTCAATGTAACACTTTGATATACCCCACACCCCTCACTGTAACACTCTGATATACCCCACACCCCTCACTGTAACACTAATATACCCCACACCCCTCACTGTAACACTCTGATATACCCCACACCCCTCACTGTAACACTAATATACCCCACACCCCTCAATGTAACACTCTGATATACCCCACACTCCTCACTGTAACACTCTGATATACCCCACACCCCTCACTGTAACACTCTGATATACCCCACACCCCTCACTGTAACACACTCTGATATACCCCACACCCCTGGCTGTAGCACTCTGATATACCCCACACCCCTCACTGTAACACTCTCTGATATACCCCACACCCCTCAATGTAACACTCTGATATACCCCACACCCCTCACTGTAACACTCTGATATACCCCACACCTCTCACTGTAACACTCTGATATACCCCACACCCCTCACTGTAACATTCTCTGATATACCCCACACCCCTCAATGTAACACTTTGATATACCCCACACCCCTCACTGTAAGACTCTGGGGAAGGCCGATTTTAATAGGATAAGGCAGGATCTGGCCAAAATGGACTGGGATCAGCTACTTGTAGGAAAATCCGCATCGGAGCAATGGGAGGCTTTCAGAAGGGAGATTGAGATCATACAATGGCAACATGTTCCCGTAAAGGTCAAGGGTGGTTCCAAAAACCACAGGGAACCTTGGATGTCAGGGGATATACGAGAATGGATTAGGAAAAAAAGGAGGGCTTTTGGTAGATACAAAAGGCTAAAGACGGAGGAAGCCCTAGAGGAGTACAAAAAGTGCAGGGGGATACTTAAAAAAGAAATTAGGAGATCAAGGAGGGGCCATGAAATAACACTGGCAAGCAAAACAAAGGAAAATCCGAAGATGTTTTATAAGTATATTAAGGGTAAGAGGATAACTAGGGAAAAAATAGGGCCCATTAGGGACAAAAGTGGCAATCTGTGTGTGGAGCCGGAAGATGTAGGAGGGGTTCTAAATGAATTTTTTGCATCTGTTTTCACTATGGAGAAGGACGATGTAGACATAGAAATAGGGCGGGGGGACTGTGATATGCTCGAACATATTAACATCGAGAGGGAGGAGGTATTGACGGTTTTAGCTGGCCTAAAAATGGATAAATCCCCAGGCCCGGATGAAATGTATCCCAGGCTGCTGTGTGAGGCAAAGGAGGAGATTGCGGGGGCTCTAACACATATATTCAGGACCTCTCTGGCCACAGGGGATGTGCCAGAGGACTGGAGAACCGCTAATGTAGTACCATTATTCAAGAAGGGTAGTAGGGAAAAACCGGGGAACTACAGGCCAGTGAGCCTAACATCAGTGGTAGGAAAATTATTGGAAAAAATCCTGAGGGACAAAATTTGTCTCCACTTGGAGAGGCAAGGATTAATCAGGGATAGTCAACATGGCTTTGTCAAGGGAAGATCATGTCTGACTAATTTGATTGAATTTTTTGAGGGGGTGACTAGGTGCGTGGATGAGGGTAACGCAGTGGATGTGGTATACATGGATTTCAGTAAGGCCTTCGATAAAGTCCCGCACAGGAGACTGGTCAAGAAGGTAAGAGCCCATGGAATCCAGGGTGCCTTGGCACATTGGATACAAAACTGGCTTAGTGGCAGAAGGCAGAGGGTGATGGTCGAAGGTTGTTTTTGTGACTGGAAGCCTGTGGCCAGTGGGGTACCACAGGGATCGGTGCTGGGTCCCTTGCTGTTTGTGGTCTACATTAATGACTTGGATATGAATGTAAAGGGTATGATCAGTAAGTTCGCGGATGATACAAAAATTGGTAGGGTGGTAAATAGCGAGGAGGGTAGCCTCAGTCTGCAGGACGATATAGATGGGTTGGTCAGATGGGCGGAACAGTGGCAAATGGAATTTAACCCGGAAAAGTGCGAGGTGATGCACTTTGGGGGGACTAACAAGGCAAAGGAATACACAATGAATGGAAAGACCCTAGGCAAGACGGAGGGTCAGAGGGATCTGGGTGTGCAAGTACACAGATCCCTGAAGGCGGCAGAACAGGTGGATAAGGTGGTAAAAAAGGCATATGGGATACTTGCCTTCATTAGCCGAGGCATTGAATATAAGAGCAAGGAGGTTATGATGGAGCTGTATAAAACACTGGTTAGGCCACAGCTGGAATACTGTGTGCAGTTCTGGTCGCCACACTACAGGAAGGATGTGATCGCGTTAGAGAGGGTGCAGAGGAGGTTCACCAGGATGTTACCAGGGCTGGAGCGCTTCAGCTATGAAGAGAGACTGGGCAGATTGGGTTTGTTTTCCTTGGAGCAGAGGAGGCTGAGGGGGGACATGATTGAGGTGTACAAAATTATGAGGGGCATAGATAGGATGGATGCTGAGGAGCTTTTTCCCTTAGTAGAGGGGTCAATAACTAGGGGGCATAGATTCAAGGTAAAGGGCGGGAGGTTTAGAGGGGATTTGAGAAAGAACTTTTTCACCCAGAGGGTGGTTGGAGTCTGGAACTCACTGCCTGAAAGGGTTGTGGAGGCAGAAACCCTCACAACATTTAAGAAGCATTTGGATGTGCACTTGAAATGCCATTGCATACAAGGCTACGGGCCAAATGCTGGAATATGGGATTAGATTAGACAGGGCTTGATGGCCGGCGCGGACACGATGGGCCGAAGGGCCTCTATCCGTGCTGCATTACTCGATGACTCTATGACTCTATGACCCCACACCCCTCACTGTAACACTCTGATATACCCCACACCCCTCTCTGTAACACTCTGATATACCCCACACCCATCGCTGTAACACTCTGATATACCCCACACACCTCACTGTAACACACTGATATACCCCACAACCCTCAGTGTAACACTCTGATATGCCCCACACCCCTCACTGTAACATTCTGATATACCCCACACCCCTCAGTGTAACACTCTGATATACCCCACACACCTCACTGTAACACTCTGATATGCCCCACACCCCTCACTGTAAAATTCTGATATACCCCACACCCCTCACTGTAACACTCTGATATACCCCACACCCCTCACTGTAACACTCTGATATACCCCACACCCCTCACTGTAACACTCTGATATACCCCACACCCCTCACTGTAACACTCTGATATACCCCACACCCCTCACTGTAATACTCTGATATACCCCACACCCCTGACTGTAACACTCTGATATACCCCACACCTCTCACTGTAACACTCTGATATACCCCACACCCCTCACTGTAACACTCTGATATACCCCACACCCCTCACTGTAACACTCTGATATACCCCACACCCCTTACTGTAACACTCTGATATACCCCACACCCCTCACTGTAACACTCTGATATACCCCACACCCCTCACTGTAACACTCTGATATACCCCACACCCCTCACTAACACTCTGATATACCCCACACCCCTCACTGTAACACTCTGATATACCCCACACCCCTCACTGTAACACTCTGATATACCCCACACCCCTCACTGTAACACTCTGATATACCCCACACCCCTCACTGTAACACCCTGATATACCCCACACCCCTCACTGTAACACTCTGATATACCCCACACCCCTCACTGTAACACTCTGATATACCCCACACCCCTCACTGTAACACTCTGATATACCCCACACACCTCACTGTAACACTCTGATATACCCCACACCCCTCACTGTAACACTCTGATATACCCCACACCTCTCACTGTAACACTCTGATATACCTCACACCCCTCAGTGTAACACTCTGATATACCCCACACCTCTCACTGTAACACCCTGATATACCCCACACACCTCACTGTAACACTCTGATATACCCCACACCCCTCACTGTAACACTCTGATATACCCCACACCTCTCACTGTAACACTCTGATATACCTCACACCCCTCAGTGTAACACTCTGATATACCCCACACCCCTCACTGTAACACCCTGATATACCCCACACCCCTCACTGTAACACCCTGATATACCCCACACCCCTCACTGTAACACTCTGATATACCCCACACCCCTCACTGTAACACTCTGATATACCCCACACCTCTCACTGTAACACTCTGATATACACCACACCCCTCACTGTAACACTCTGATATACCCCACACCTCTCACTGTAACACTCTGATATACACCACACCCCTCACTGTAACACTGATATACCCCACACCCCTCACTGTAACACTCTGATATACCCCACACCTCTCACTGTAACACTCTGATATACACCACACCCCTCACTGTAACACTCTGATATACCCCACACCTCTCACTGTAACACTCTGATATACCCCACACCCCTCACTGTAACACTCTGATATACCCCACACCCCTCACTGTAACACTCTGATATACCCCACACCCCTCACTGTAACACCCTGATATACCCCACACCCCTCACTGTAACACCCTGATATACCCCACACCCCTCACTGTAACACTCTGATATACCCCACACCTCTCACTGTAACACTCTGATATACCCCACGCCCCTCACTGTAACACTCTGATACACCCCACACCCCTCACTGTAACACTCTGATATACCCCACACCCCTCACTGTAACACTCTGATATACCCCACACCCCTCACTGTAACACTGATATAACCCACACCCCTCACTGTAACACCCTGATATACCCCACACCCCTCACTGTAACACCCTGATATACCCCACACCCCTCACTGTAACACCCTGATATACCCCACACCCCTCACTGTAACACTCTGATATACCCCACACCTCTCACTGTAACACTCTGATATACCCCACGCCCCTCACTGTAACACTCTGATATACCCCACACCCCTCACTGTAACACTCTGATATACCCCACACCCCTCACTGTAACACTCTGATATACCCCACACCCCTCACTGTAACACACTCTGATATACCCCACACCCCTGGCTGTAGCACTCTGATATACCCCACACCCCTCACTGTAACACTCTCTGATATACCCCACACCCCTCAATGTAACACTCTGATATACCCCACACCCCTCACTGTAACACTCTGATATACCCCACACCTCTCACTGTAACACTCTGATATACCCCACACCCCTCACTGTAACATTCTCTGATATACCCCACACCCCTCAATGTAACACTTTGATATACCCCACACCCCTCACTGTAAGACTCTGGGGAAGGCCGATTTTAATAGGATAAGGCAGGATCTGGCCAAAATGGACTGGGATCAGCTACTTGTAGGAAAATCCGCATCGGAGCAATGGGAGGCTTTCAGAAGGGAGATTGAGATCATACAATGGCAACATGTTCCCGTAAAGGTCAAGGGTGGTTCCAAAAACCACAGGGAACCTTGGATGTCAGGGGATATACGAGAATGGATTAGGAAAAAAAGGAGGGCTTTTGGTAGATACAAAAGGCTAAAGACGGAGGAAGCCCTAGAGGAGTACAAAAAGTGCAGGGGGATACTTAAAAAAGAAATTAGGAGATCAAGGAGGGGCCATGAAATAACACTGGCAAGCAAAACAAAGGAAAATCCGAAGATGTTTTATAAGTATATTAAGGGTAAGAGGATAACTAGGGAAAAAATAGGGCCCATTAGGGACAAAAGTGGCAATCTGTGTGTGGAGCCGGAAGATGTAGGAGGGGTTCTAAATGAATTTTTTGCATCTGTTTTCACTATGGAGAAGGACGATGTAGACATAGAAATAGGGCGGGGGGACTGTGATATGCTCGAACATATTAACATCGAGAGGGAGGAGGTATTGACGGTTTTAGCTGGCCTAAAAATGGATAAATCCCCAGGCCCGGATGAAATGTATCCCAGGCTGCTGTGTGAGGCAAAGGAGGAGATTGCGGGGGCTCTAACACATATATTCAGGACCTCTCTGGCCACAGGGGATGTGCCAGAGGACTGGAGAACCGCTAATGTAGTACCATTATTCAAGAAGGGTAGTAGGGAAAAACCGGGGAACTACAGGCCAGTGAGCCTAACATCAGTGGTAGGAAAATTATTGGAAAAAATCCTGAGGGACAAAATTTGTCTCCACTTGGAGAGGCAAGGATTAATCAGGGATAGTCAACATGGCTTTGTCAAGGGAAGATCATGTCTGACTAATTTGATTGAATTTTTTGAGGGGGTGACTAGGTGCGTGGATGAGGGTAACGCAGTGGATGTGGTATACATGGATTTCAGTAAGGCCTTCGATAAAGTCCCGCACAGGAGACTGGTCAAGAAGGTAAGAGCCCATGGAATCCAGGGTGCCTTGGCACATTGGATACAAAACTGGCTTAGTGGCAGAAGGCAGAGGGTGATGGTCGAAGGTTGTTTTTGTGACTGGAAGCCTGTGGCCAGTGGGGTACCACAGGGATCGGTGCTGGGTCCCTTGCTGTTTGTGGTCTACATTAATGACTTGGATATGAATGTAAAGGGTATGATCAGTAAGTTCGCGGATGATACAAAAATTGGTAGGGTGGTAAATAGCGAGGAGGGTAGCCTCAGTCTGCAGGACGATATAGATGGGTTGGTCAGATGGGCGGAACAGTGGCAAATGGAATTTAACCCGGAAAAGTGCGAGGTGATGCACTTTGGGGGGACTAACAAGGCAAAGGAATACACAATGAATGGAAAGACCCTAGGCAAGACGGAGGGTCAGAGGGATCTGGGTGTGCAAGTACACAGATCCCTGAAGGCGGCAGAACAGGTGGATAAGGTGGTAAAAAAGGCATATGGGATACTTGCCTTCATTAGCCGAGGCATTGAATATAAGAGCAAGGAGGTTATGATGGAGCTGTATAAAACACTGGTTAGGCCACAGCTGGAATACTGTGTGCAGTTCTGGTCGCCACACTACAGGAAGGATGTGATCGCGTTAGAGAGGGTGCAGAGGAGGTTCACCAGGATGTTACCAGGGCTGGAGCGCTTCAGCTATGAAGAGAGACTGGGCAGATTGGGTTTGTTTTCCTTGGAGCAGAGGAGGCTGAGGGGGGACATGATTGAGGTGTACAAAATTATGAGGGGCATAGATAGGATGGATGCTGAGGAGCTTTTTCCCTTAGTAGAGGGGTCAATAACTAGGGGGCATAGATTCAAGGTAAAGGGCGGGAGGTTTAGAGGGGATTTGAGAAAGAACTTTTTCACCCAGAGGGTGGTTGGAGTCTGGAACTCACTGCCTGAAAGGGTTGTGGAGGCAGAAACCCTCACAACATTTAAGAAGCATTTGGATGTGCACTTGAAATGCCACTGCATACAAGGCTACGGGCCAAATGCTGGAATATGGGATTAGATTAGACAGGGCTTGATGGCCGGCGCGGACACGATGGGCCGAAGGGCCTCTATCCGTGCTGCATTACTCGATGACTCTATGACTCTATGACCCCACACCCCTCACTGTAACACTCTGATATACCCCACACCCCTCTCTGTAACACTCTGATATACCCCACACCCATCGCTGTAACACTCTGATATACCCCACACACCTCACTGTAACACACTGATATACCCCACAACCCTCAGTGTAACACTCTGATATGCCCCACACCCCTCACTGTAACATTCTGATATACCCCACACCCCTCAGTGTAACACTCTGATATACCCCACACACCTCACTGTAACACTCTGATATGCCCCACACCCCTCACTGTAAAATTCTGATATACCCCACACCCCTCACTGTAACACTCTGATATACCCCACACCCCTCACTGTAACACTCTGATATACCCCACACCCCTCACTGTAACACTCTGATATACCCCACACCCCTCACTGTAACACTCTGATATACCCCACACCCCTCACTGTAATACTCTGATATACCCCACACCCCTGACTGTAACACTCTGATATACCCCACACCTCTCACTGTAACACTCTGATATACCCCACACCCCTCACTGTAACACTCTGATATACCCCACACCCCTCACTGTAACACTCTGATATACCCCACACCCCTTACTGTAACACTCTGATATACCCCACACCCCTCACTGTAACACTCTGATATACCCCACACCCCTCACTGTAACACTCTGATATACCCCACACCCCTCACTAACACTCTGATATACCCCACACCCCTCACTGTAACACTCTGATATACCCCACACCCCTCACTGTAACACTCTGATATACCCCACACCCCTCACTGTAACACTCTGATATACCCCACACCCCTCACTGTAACACCCTGATATACCCCACACCCCTCACTGTAACACTCTGATATACCCCACACCCCTCACTGTAACACTCTGATATACCCCACACCCCTCACTGTAACACTCTGATATACCCCACACACCTCACTGTAACACTCTGATATACCCCACACCCCTCACTGTAACACTCTGATATACCCCACACCTCTCACTGTAACACTCTGATATACCTCACACCCCTCAGTGTAACACTCTGATATACCCCACACCTCTCACTGTAACACCCTGATATACCCCACACACCTCACTGTAACACTCTGATATACCCCACACCCCTCACTGTAACACTCTGATATACCCCACACCTCTCACTGTAACACTCTGATATACCTCACACCCCTCAGTGTAACACTCTGATATACCCCACACCCCTCACTGTAACACCCTGATATACCCCACACCCCTCACTGTAACACCCTGATATACCCCACACCCCTCACTGTAACACTCTGATATACCCCACACCCCTCACTGTAACACTCTGATATACCCCACACCTCTCACTGTAACACTCTGATATACACCACACCCCTCACTGTAACACTCTGATATACCCCACACCTCTCACTGTAACACTCTGATATACCCCACACCCCTCACTGTAACACTCTCTGATATACCCCACACCCCTCAATGTAACACTTTGATATACCCCACACCCCTCACTGTAAGACTCTGGGGAAGGCCGATTTTAATAGGACAAGGCAGGATCTGGCCAAAATGGACTGGGATCAGCTACTTGTAGGAAAATCCGCATCGGAGCAATGGGAGGCTTTCAGAAGGGAGATTGAGATCATACAATGGCAACATGTTCCCGTAAAGGTCAAGGGTGGTTCCAAAAACCACAGGGAACCTTGGATGTCAGGGGATATACGAGAATGGATTAGGAAAAAAAGGAGGGCTTTTGGTAGATACAAAAGGCTAAAGACGGAGGAAGCCCTAGAGGAGTACAAAAAGTGCAGGGGGATACTTAAAAAAGAAATTAGGAGATCAAGGAGGGGCCATGAAATAACACTGGCAAGCAAAACAAAGGAAAATCCGAAGATGTTTTATAAGTATATTAAGGGTAAGAGGATAACTAGGGAAAAAATAGGGCCCATTAGGGACAAAAGTGGCAATCTGTGTGTGGAGCCGGAAGATGTAGGAGGGGTTCTAAATGAATTTTTTGCATCTGTTTTCACTATGGAGAAGGACGATGTAGACATAGAAATAGGGCGGGGGGACTGTGATATGCTCGAACATATTAACATCGAGAGGGAGGAGGTATTGACGGTTTTAGCTGGCCTAAAAATGGATAAATCCCCAGGCCCGGATGAAATGTATCCCAGGCTGCTGTGTGAGGCAAAGGAGGAGATTGCGGGGGCTCTAACACATATATTCAGGACCTCTCTGGCCACAGGGGATGTGCCAGAGGACTGGAGAACCGCTAATGTAGTACCATTATTCAAGAAGGGTAGTAGGGAAAAACCGGGGAACTACAGGCCAGTGAGCCTAACATCAGTGGTAGGAAAATTATTGGAAAAAATCCTGAGGGACAAAATTTGTCTCCACTTGGAGAGGCAAGGATTAATCAGGGATAGTCAACATGGCTTTGTCAAGGGAAGATCATGTCTGACTAATTTGATTGAATTTTTTGAGGGGGTGACTAGGTGCGTGGATGAGGGTAACGCAGTGGATGTGGTATACATGGATTTCAGTAAGGCCTTCGATAAAGTCCCGCACAGGAGACTGGTCAAGAAGGTAAGAGCCCATGGAATCCAGGGTGCCTTGGCACATTGGATACAAAACTGGCTTAGTGGCAGAAGGCAGAGGGTGATGGTCGAAGGTTGTTTTTGTGACTGGAAGCCTGTGGCCAGTGGGGTACCACAGGGATCGGTGCTGGGTCCCTTGCTGTTTGTGGTCTACATTAATGACTTGGATATGAATGTAAAGGGTATGATCAGTAAGTTCGCGGATGATACAAAAATTGGTAGGGTGGTAAATAGCGAGGAGGGTAGCCTCAGTCTGCAGGACGATATAGATGGGTTGGTCAGATGGGCGGAACAGTGGCAAATGGAATTTAACCCGGAAAAGTGCGAGGTGATGCACTTTGGGGGGACTAACAAGGCAAAGGAATACACAATGAATGGAAAGACCCTAGGCAAGACGGAGGGTCAGAGGGATCTGGGTGTGCAAGTACACAGATCCCTGAAGGCGGCAGAACAGGTGGATAAGGTGGTAAAAAAGGCATATGGGATACTTGCCTTCATTAGCCGAGGCATTGAATATAAGAGCAAGGAGGTTATGATGGAGCTGTATAAAACACTGGTTAGGCCACAGCTGGAATACTGTGTGCAGTTCTGGTCGCCACACTACAGGAAGGATGTGATCGCGTTAGAGAGGGTGCAGAGGAGGTTCACCAGGATGTTACCAGGGCTGGAGCGCTTCAGCTATGAAGAGAGACTGGGCAGATTGGGTTTGTTTTCCTTGGAGCAGAGGAGGCTGAGGGGGGACATGATTGAGGTGTACAAAATTATGAGGGGCATAGATAGGATGGATGCTGAGGAGCTTTTTCCCTTAGTAGAGGGGTCAATAACTAGGGGGCATAGATTCAAGGTAAAGGGCGGGAGGTTTAGAGGGGATTTGAGAAAGAACTTTTTCACCCAGAGGGTGGTTGGAGTCTGGAACTCACTGCCTGAAAGGGTTGTGGAGGCAGAAACCCTCACAACATTTAAGAAGCATTTGGATGTGCACTTGAAATGCCATTGCATACAAGGCTACGGGCCAAATGCTGGAATATGGGATTAGATTAGACAGGGCTTGATGGCCGGCGCGGACACGATGGGCCGAAGGGCCTCTATCCGTGCTGCATTACTCGATGACTCTATGACTCTATGACCCCACACCCCTCACTGTAACACTCTGATATACCCCACACCCCTCTCTGTAACACTCTGATATACCCCACACCCATCGCTGTAACACTCTGATATACCCCACACACCTCACTGTAACACACTGATATACCCCACAACCCTCAGTGTAACACTCTGATATGCCCCACACCCCTCACTGTAACATTCTGATATACCCCACACCCCTCAGTGTAACACTCTGATATACCCCACACACCTCACTGTAACACTCTGATATGCCCCACACCCCTCACTGTAAAATTCTGATATACCCCACACCCCTCACTGTAACACTCTGATATACCCCACACCCCTCACTGTAACACTCTGATATACCCCACACCCCTCACTGTAACACTCTGATATACCCCACACCCCTCACTGTAACACTCTGATATACCCCACACCCCTCACTGTAATACTCTGATATACCCCACACCCCTGACTGTAACACTCTGATATACCCCACACCTCTCACTGTAACACTCTGATATACCCCACACCCCTCACTGTAACACTCTGATATACCCCACACCCCTCACTGTAACACTCTGATATACCCCACACCCCTTACTGTAACACTCTGATATACCCCACACCCCTCACTGTAACACTCTGATATACCCCACACCCCTCACTGTAACACTCTGATATACCCCACACCCCTCACTAACACTCTGATATACCCCACACCCCTCACTGTAACACTCTGATATACCCCACACCCCTCACTGTAACACTCTGATATACCCCACACCCCTCACTGTAACACTCTGATATACCCCACACCCCTCACTGTAACACCCTGATATACCCCACACCCCTCACTGTAACACTCTGATATACCCCACACCCCTCACTGTAACACTCTGATATACCCCACACCCCTCACTGTAACACTCTGATATACCCCACACACCTCACTGTAACACTCTGATATACCCCACACCCCTCACTGTAACACTCTGATATACCCCACACCTCTCACTGTAACACTCTGATATACCTCACACCCCTCAGTGTAACACTCTGATATACCCCACACCTCTCACTGTAACACCCTGATATACCCCACACACCTCACTGTAACACTCTGATATACCCCACACCCCTCACTGTAACACTCTGATATACCCCACACCTCTCACTGTAACACTCTGATATACACCACACCCCTCACTGTAACACTCTGATATACCCCACACCTCTCACTGTAACACTCTGATATACACCACACCCCTCACTGTAACACTGATATACCCCACACCCCTCACTGTAACACTCTGATATACCCCACACCTCTCACTGTAACACTCTGATATACACCACACCCCTCACTGTAACACTCTGATATACCCCACACCTCTCACTGTAACACTCTGATATACCCCACACCCCTCACTGTAACACTCTGATATACCCCACACCCCTCACTGTAACACTCTGATATACCCCACACCCCTCACTGTAACACCCTGATATACCCCACACCCCTCACTGTAACACCCTGATATACCCCACACCCCTCACTGTAACACTCTGATATACCCCACACCTCTCACTGTAACACTCTGATATACCCCACGCCCCTCACTGTAACACTCTGATACACCCCACACCCCTCACTGTAACACTCTGATATACCCCACACCCCTCACTGTAACACTCTGATATACCCCACACCCCTCACTGTAACACTGATATAACCCACACCCCTCACTGTAACACCCTGATATACCCCACACCCCTCACTGTAACACCCTGATATACCCCACACCCCTCACTGTAACACCCTGATATACCCCACACCCCTCACTGTAACACTCTGATATACCCCACACCTCTCACTGTAACACTCTGATATACCCCACGCCCCTCACTGTAACACTCTGATATACCCCACACCCCTCACTGTAACACTCTGATATACCCCACACCCCTCACTGTAACACTGATATAACCCACACCCCTGACTGTAACACTCTGATATACCCCACACCGCTCACTGTAACACTCTGATATACCCCACACCCCTGACTGTAACACTCTGATATACCCCACACCCCTCACTGTAACGCTCTGATATACCCCACACCCCTCACTGTAACACTCTGATATACCCCACACCCCTCACTGTAACACCCTGATATACCCCACACCCCTCACTGTAACACCCTGATATACCCCACACCCCTCACTGTAACACTCTGATATACCCCACACCCCTCACTGTAACACTCTGATATACCCCACACCCCTCACTGTAACACTCTGATATACCCCACACCCCTCACTGTAACACTCTGATATACCCCACACCCCTCACTGTAACACTCTGATATACCCCACACCCCTCACTGTAACACTCTGATATACCCCAAACCCCTCACTGTAACACTCTGATATACCCCACACCCCTCAATGTAACACTCTGATATACCCCACACCCCTCACTGTAACACTCTGATATACCCCAAACCCCTCACTGTAACACTCTGATATACCCCACACCCCTCAATGTAACACTCTGATATACCCCACACCCCTCACTGTAACACACTGATATACCCCACACCCCTCACTGTAACACTCTGATATACCCCACACCCCTCAATGTAACACTCTGATATACCCCACACCCCTCACTGTAACACTCTGATATACCCCACACCCCTCACTGTAACACTCTGATATACCCCACACCCCTCACTGTAACACTCTGATATACCCCGCACCCCTCACTGTAACACTCTGATATACCCCACACCCCTCACTGTAACACTCTGATATACCCCACACCCCTCACTGTAACACTCTGATATACCCCACACCCCTCACTGTAACACTCTCTGATATACCCCACACCCCTCACTGTAACACTCTGATATACCCCACACCCCTCACTGTAACACTCTGATATACCCCACACCCCTCACTGTAACACTCTCTGATATACCCCACACCCCTCACTGTAACACTCTGATATACCCCACACCCCTCAATGTAACACTCTGATATACCCCACACCCCTCACTGTAACACTCTGATATACCCCACACCCCTCACTGTAACACTCTGATATACCCCACACCCCTCACTGTAACACTGATATACCCCACACCCCTCACTGTAACACTCTGATATACCCCACACCCCTCACTGTAACACTCTGATATACCCCACACCCCTCACTGTAACACTCTGATATACCCCACACCCCTCACTGTAACACTCTGATATAACCCACACCCCTCACTGTAACACTCTGATATACCCCACACCCCTCACTGTAACACTGATATACCCCACACCCCTCACTGTAACACTCTGATATACCCCACACCCCTCACTGTAACACTGATATACCCCACACCCCTCACTGTAACACACTGATATACCCCACACCCCTCACTGTAACACTCTGATATACCCCACACCCCTCACTGTAACACTCTGATATACCCCACACCCCTCACTGTAATACTCTGATGTACCCCACACCCCTCACTGTAACACCCTGATATACCCCACACCCCTCACTGTAACACTCTGATATACCCCACACCCCTCACTGTAACACCCTGATATACCCCACACCCCTCACTGTAACACTCTGATATACCCCACACCCCTCACTGTAACACTCTGATGTACCCCACACTCCTCACTGTAACACTCTGATATACCCCTCACCCCTGACTGTAACACTCTGATATACCCCACACCCCTCACTGTAACACTCTGATATACCCCACACCCCTCACTGTAACACTCTGATATACCCCACACCCCTCACTGTAACACTCTGATATGCCCCAAACCCCTCACTGTAACACACTGATATACCCCACACCCCTCACTGTAACACTCTGATATGCCCCAAACCCCTCACTGTAACACTCTGAGATACCCCACACCCCTCACTGTAACACTCTGATATGCCCCAAACCCCTCACTGTAACACTCTGATATAACCCACACCCCTCACTGTAACACTCTGATATACCCCACACACCACACTGTAACACTCTGATATACCCCACAGCCCTCACTGAAACACTCTGATATACCCCACACACCTCACGGTAACACTCTGATATAACCCACACCCCTCACTGTAACACTCTGCTATACCCCACACCCCTCACTGTAACACTCTCTGATATAACCCACACCCCTCAATGTAACACACTGATATACCCCACACCCCTCACTGTAACACCCTGATATACCCCACACCCCTCACTGTAATACTCTGATATACCCCACACCCCTCACTGTAACACTCTGATATACCCCACACCCCTCACTGTAACACACTGATATACCCCACACCCCTCACTGTAACACCCTGATACACCCCACACCCCTCACTGTAACACTCTGATATACCCCACACCCCTCACTGTAACACTCTTATGTACCCCACACCCCTCACTGTAACACTCTGATATACCCCACACCCCTCACTGTAACACTCTGATATACCCCACACCCCTCACTGTAACACTCTGATATACCCCACACCCCTCACTGTAACACCCTGATATACCCCACACCCCTCACTGTAATACTCTGATATACCCCACACCCCTCACTGTAACACTCTGATATACCCCACACCCCTCACTGTAATACTCTGATATACCCCACACCCCTCACTGTATCACTCTGATATACCCCACACCCCCCACTGTAACACTCTGATGTACCCCACACCCCTCACTGTAACACTCTGATATACCCCACACCCCTCACTGTAACACTCTGATATACCCCACACCCCTCACTGTAACTCTCTGATATACCCCACACCCCTCACTGTAACACTGTGATATACCCCACACCCCTCACTGTAACACTCTGATATACCCCACACCCCTCACTGTAACACTCTGATATACCCCACACCCCTCACTGTAACACTCTGATATACTCCACACCCCTCACTGTAACACTCTGATATACCCCACACCCCTCACTGTAACACTCTGATATACCCCACACCGCTCACTGTAACACTCTGATATACCCCACACCCCTCACTGTAACACTCTCTGATATAACCCACACCCCTCAATGTAACACTCTGATATACCCCACACCCCTCACTGTAACACTCTGATATACCCCACACCCCTCACTGTAACGCTCTGATATACCCCACACCCGTCACTGTAACACTCTGATATACCCCACACCCGTCACTGTAACACTCTGATATACCCCACACCCCTCACTGTAACACTCTGATGTACCCCACACCCCTCACTGTAACGCTCTGATATACCCCACACCCGTCACTGTAACACTCTGATATACCCCACACCCCTCACTGTAACACTCTGATGTACCCCACACCCCTCACTGTAACACTCTCTGATATACCCCACACCCCTGACTGTAACACTCTGATATACCCCACACATCTCACTGTAACACTCTGATAGACCCCACACCCCTCACTGTAACACTCTGATATACCCCACACCCCTCACTGTAACACTCTGATATACCCCTCACCCCTGACTGTAACACTCTGATATACCCCACACCCCTCACTGTAACACTCTGATATACCCCACACCCCTCACTGTAACACTCTGTGATATACCCCACACCCCTCACTGTAACACTCTGATATACCCCACACCCCTCACTGTAACACTCTGATATACCCCACACCCCTCACTGTAACACTCTGATATACCCCACACCCCTCACTGTAACACCCTGATATACCCCACACCCCTCACTGTAACACCCTGATATACACCACACCCCTCACTGTAACACTCTGATATACCCCACACTCCTCACTGTAACACTCTGATATACCCCACACCCCTCACTGTAACACTCTGATATACCCCACACCCCTCACTGTAACACTCTGATATACCCCACACCCCTCACTGTAACACCCTGATATACCCCACACTCCTCACTGTAACACTCTGATATACCCCACACCCCTCACTGTAACACCCTGATATACCCCACACTCCTCACTGTAACACTCTGATATACCCCACACCCCTCACTGTAACACACTGATATACCCCACACCCCTCACTGTAACACACTGATATACCCCACACCCCTCACTGTAACACTCTGATATAACCCACAGCCCTCACTGTAACACTCTGATATACCCCACACCCCTCACTGTAACACTCTGATATACCCCACACTCCTCACTGTAACACTCTGATATACCCCACACCCCTCACTGTAACACTCTGATATATCCCACACCCCTCACTGTAACACTCTGATATACCCCACACCCCTCACTGTAACACTCTGATATACCCCACACCCCTCACTGTAACACGCTGATATACCCCACACCCCTCACTGTAACACTCTGATATACCCCACACCCCTCACTGTAACACTCTGATATACCCCACACCCCTCACTGTAACACTCTGATATACCCCACACCCCTCACTGTAACACCCTGATATACCCCACACCCCTCACTGTAACACTCTGATAGACCCCACACCCCTCACTGTAACACTCTGATATACCCCACACCCATCACTGTAACACTCTGATATACCCCACACCCCTCACTGTAACACTCTCTGATATACCCCACACCCCTCACTGTAACACTCTGATATACCCCACACCCCTCACTGTAACACTCTGATACACCTCACACCCCTCACTGTAACACTCTGATATACCCCACACCCCTCACTGTAACACCCTGATATACCCCACACCCCTCACTGTAACACTCTGATAGACCCCACACCCCTCACTGTAACACTCTGATATACCCCACACCCATCACTGTAACACTCTGATATACCCCACACCCCTCACTGTAACACTCTCTGATATACCCCACACCCCTCACTGTAACACTCTGATATACCCCACACCCCTGACTGTAACACTCTGATATACCCCACACCCCTCACTGTAACACTCTGATATACCCCACACCCCTCACTGTAACACTCTGATATACCCCACACCCCTCACTGTAACACCCTGATATAACCCACACCCCTCACTGTAACACTCTGATATACCCCACACCCCTCACTGTAACACTCTGATATACCCCACACCCCTGACTGTAACACTCTGATATACCCCACACCCGTCACTGTAACACTCTGATATAACCCACACCCCTCACTGTAACACTCTGATATACCCCACACCCCTCACTGTAACACCCTGATATACCCCACACCCCTCACTGTAACACCCTGATATACACCACACCCCTCACTGTAACACTCTGATATACCCCACACTCCTCACTGTAACACTCTGATATACCCCACACCCCTCACTGTAACACTCTGATATACCCCACACCCCTCACTGTAACACTCTGATATACCCCACACCCCTCACTGTAACACCCTGATATACCCCACACTCCTCACTGTAACACTCTGATATACCCCACACCCCTCACTGTAACACCCTGATATACCCCACACTCCTCACTGTAACACTCTGATATACCCCACACCCCTCACTGTAACACACTGATATACCCCACACCCCTCACTGTAACACACTGATATACCCCACACCCCTCACTGTAACACTCTGATATAACCCACAGCCCTCACTGTAACACTCTGATATACCCCACACCCCTCACTGTAACACTCTGATATACCCCACACTCCTCACTGTAACACTCTGATATACCCCACACCCCTCACTGTAACACTCTGATATATCCCACACCCCTCACTGTAACACTCTGATATACCCCACACCCCTCACTGTAACACTCTGATATACCCCACACCCCTCACTGTAACACGCTGATATACCCCACACCCCTCACTGTAACACTCTGATATACCCCACACCCCTCACTGTAACACTCTGATATACCCCACACCCCTCACTGTAACACTCTGATATACCCCACACCCCTCACTGTAACACCCTGATATACCCCACACCCCTCACTGTAACACTCTGATAGACCCCACACCCCTCACTGTAACACTCTGATATACCCCACACCCATCACTGTAACACTCTGATATACCCCACACCCCTCACTGTAACACTCTCTGATATACCCCACACCCCTCACTGTAACACTCTGATATACCCCACACCCCTCACTGTAACACTCTGATACACCTCACACCCCTCACTGTAACACTCTGATATACCCCACACCCCTCACTGTAACACCCTGATATACCCCACACCCCTCACTGTAACACTCTGATAGACCCCACACCCCTCACTGTAACACTCTGATATACCCCACACCCATCACTGTAACACTCTGATATACCCCACACCCCTCACTGTAACACTCTCTGATATACCCCACACCCCTCACTGTAACACTCTGATATACCCCACACCCCTGACTGTAACACTCTGATATACCCCACACCCCTCACTGTAACACTCTGATATACCCCACACCCCTCACTGTAACACTCTGATATACCCCACACCCCTCACTGTAACACCCTGATATAACCCACACCCCTCACTGTAACACTCTGATATACCCCACACCCCTCACTGTAACACTCTGATATACCCCACACCCCTGACTGTAACACTCTGATATACCCCACACCCGTCACTGTAACACTCTGATATAACCCACACCCCTCACTGTAACACCCTGATATACCCCACACCCCTGACTGTAACACTCTGATATAACCCACACCCCTCACTGTAACACTCTGATATACCCCACACCCCTGACTGTAACACTCTGATATAACCCACACCCCTGACTGTAACACTCTGATATACCCCACACCCCTGACTGTAACACTCTGATATAACCCACACCCCTCACTGTAACACTCTGATATACCCCACACCCCTCACTGTAACACTCTGATATACCCCACACCCCTGACTGTAACACTCTGATATACCCCACACCCGTCACTGTAACACTCTGATATACCCCACACCCCTCACTGTAACACTCTGATATACCCCACACCCCTCACTGTAACACCCTGATATACCCCACACCCCTCACTGTAACACTCTGATAGACCCCACACCCCTCACTGTAACACTCTGATATACCCCACACTCCCCACTGTAACACTCTGATATACCCCACACCCCTGACTGTAACACTCTGATATACCCCACACCCCTCACTGTAACACTCTGATAGACCCCACACCCCTCACTGTAACACTGATATACACCACACCGCTCACTGTAACACTCTGATATACCCCACACCCCTCACTGTAACACTCTGATATACCCCACACCCCTCACTGTAACACCCTGATATACCCCACACCCCTCACTGTAACACTCTGATATACCCCACACCCCTCACTGTAACACTCTGATAGACCCCACACCCCTCACTGTAACACTGATATACACCACACCGCTCACTGTAACGCTCTGATATACCCCACACCCCTCACTGTAACACTCTGATATACCCCACACCCCTCACTGTAACACTCTGATATACCCCACACCCCTCACTGTAACACTCTGATATACCCCACACCCCTCACTGTAACACTGATATACCCCACACCCCTCACTGTAACACCCTGATATACCCCACACCCCTCACTGTAACACTCTAATATACCCCACACCCCTCACTGTAACACCCTGATATACCCCACACCCCTCACTGTAACACTCTGATAGACCGAACACCCCTCACTGTAACACTCTGATATACCCCACACACCTCACTGTAACACTCTGATATACCCCACACCCCTCACTGTAACACTCTGATATACCCCACACCGCTCACTGTAACACTCTGATATACCCCACACCCCTCACTGTAACACTCTGATATACCCCACACCCCTCACTGTAACACTGATATACCCCACACCCCTCACTGTAACACTCTAATATACCCCACACCCCTCACTGTAACACCCTGATATACCCCACACCCCTCACTGTAACACTCTGATAGACCGAACTCCCCTCACTGTAACACTCTGATATACCCCACACCCCTCACTGTAACACTCTGATATACACCACACCCCTCACTGTAACACTCTGATATACCCCACACCCCTCACTGTAACACTCTGATATACCCCACACCCCTCACTGTAACACTCTGATATACCCCACACCCCTCACTGTAACACTCTGATATACCCCACACCCCTCACTGTAACACTCTGATATACCCCACACCCCTCACTGTAACACTCTGATATACCCCACACCCCTCACTGTAACACTCTGATACACCCCACACCCCTCACTGTAACACACTGATACACCCCACACCCCTCACTGTAACACTCTGATATACCCCACACCCCTCACTGTAACACTCTGATATACACCACACCCCTCACTGTAACACTCTGATATACCCCACACCCCTCACTGTAACACTCTGATATACCCCACACCCCTCACTGTAACACTCTGATATACCCCACACCCCTCACTGTAACACTCTGATATACCCCACACCCCTCACTGTAACACTCTGATATACCCCACACCCCTCACTGTAACACTCTGATATACCCCACACCCCTCACTGTAACACTCTGATACACCCCACACCCCTCACTGTAACACACTGATACACCCCACACCCCTCACTGTAACACTCTGATATACCCCACACCCCTCACTGTAACACTCTGATATACCCCACACCCCTCACTGTAACACACTGATATACCCCCACCCCTCACTGTAACACTCTGATAAACCCCACACCCCTCACTGTAACACTCTGATATACCCCACACCCCTCACTGTAACACTCCGATATACCCCACACACCGCTCACTGTAACACTCTGATATACCCCACACCCCTCACTGTAACACCCTGATATACCCCTCACCCCTGACTGTAACACTCTGATATACCCCACACATCTCACTGTAACACTCTGATATACCCCACACCCCTCACTGTAACACTGATATACCCCACACCCCTGACTGTAACACTCTAATATACCCCACACCCCTCACTGTAACACCCTGATATACCCCACACCCCTCACTGTAACACTGATATACCCCACACCCCTCACTGTAACACTCTGATATACCCCACACCCTCACTGTAACACTCTAATATACCCCACACCCCTCACTGTAACACCCTGATATACCCCACACCCCTCACTGTAACACTCTGATAGACCGAACACCCCTCACTGTAACACTCTGATATACCCCACACCCCTCACTGTAACACTCTGATATACCCCACACCCCTGACTGTAACACTCTGATATACCCCACACCCCTCACTGTAACACTCTGATATACCCCACACCCCTCACTGTAACACTCTGATATACCCCACACCCCTCACTGTAACACTCTGATATACACCACACCCCTCACTGTAACACTCTGATATACCCCACACCCCTCACTGTAACACACTGATATATCCCACACCCCTCACGGTAACACTCTGATATACCCCACACCCCTCACTGTAACACTCTGATATACCCCACACCCCTCACTGTAACACTCTGATATACCCCACACCCCTCACTGTAACACTCTCTGATATACCCCACACCCCTCAATGTAACACTCTGATATACCCCACACCCCTCACTGTAACACACTGATATATCCCACACACCTCACGGTAACACTCTGATATACCCCACACCCCTCACTGTAACACTCTGATATACCCCACACCCCTCACTGTAACACTCTGATATACCCCACACCCCTCACTGTAACACTCTCTGATATACCCCACACTCCTCACTGTAACACTCTGATATACCCCACACCCCTGACTGTAACACTCTGATATACCCCACACCCCTCACTGTAACACTCTCTGATATACCCCACACCCCTCAATGTAACACTCTGATATACCCCACACCCCTCACTGTAACACTCTCTGATATACCCCACACCCCTCAATGTAACACTCTGATACACCCCACACCCCTCACTTTAACACTCTGATATGCCCCACACCCCTCACTGTAACACTCTGATATACCCCACACCCCTCACTGTAACACTCTGATATACCCCACACCCCTCACTGTAACACTCTCTGATATACCCCACACCCCTGACTGTAACACTCTGATATACCCCACACCTCTCACTGTAACACTCTCTGATATACCCCACACCGCTCAATGTAACACTCTGATATACCCCACACCCCTCACTGTAACACTCTGATATACCCCACACCCCTGACTGTAACACTCTGATATACCCCACACCCCTCACTGTAACACTCTGATAGACCGAACACCCCTCAGTGTAATACTCTGATAGACCCCACACCCCTCACTGTAACACTCTGATATACCCCACACCCCTCACTGTAACACTCTGATATACCCCACACCACTCACTGTAATACTCTGATAGACCCCACACCCCTCACTGTAACACTCTGATATACCCCACACCCCTCACTGTAACACTCTGATAGACCCCACACCCCTCACTGTAACACTCTGATATACCCCACACCCCTCACTGTAACACTCTGATATACCCCACACCCCTCACTGTAACACTGATATACCCCACACCCCTCACTGTAACACTCTGATATACCCCACACCCCTCACTGTAACACTGATATACCCCACACCCCTCACTGTAACACTCTGATATACCCCACACCCCTCACTGTAACACTCTGATAAACCCCACACCCCTCACTGTAACACTCTGATATACCCCACACCCCTCACTGTAACACTCTGATATACCCCACACACCTCACGGTAACACTCTGATAAACCCCACACCCCTCACTGTAACACTCTGATATACCCCACACCCCTCACTGTAACACTCTGATATACCCCACACCCCTCACTGTAACACTCTGATATACCCCACACCCCTCACTGTAACACTCTGATAAACCCCACACACCTCACGGTAACACTCTGATATACCTCACACCCCTCACTGTAACACTCTGATATACCCCACACCCCTCACTGTAACACTCTGATATACCCCACACCCCTCACTGTAACACTCTGATAAACCCCACACCCCTCACTGTAACACTCTGATATACCCCACACCCCTCACTTTAACACTCTGATAAACCCCACACCCCTCACTGTAACACCCTGATATACCCCACACCCCTCACTGTAACACCCTGATATACCCCACACCCCTCACTGTAACACTCTGATATACCCCACACCCCTCACTGTAACACCCTGATATACCCCACACCCCTCACTGTAACACTCTGATATACCCCACACCCCTCACTGTAACACTCTGATATACCCCACACCCCTCACTTTAACACCCTGATATACCCCACACCCCTCACTGTAACACTCTGATATACCCCACACCCCTCACTGTAACACCCTGATATACCCCACACCCCTCACTGTAACACCCTGATATACCCC